>NC_137815.1:44880106-45210106 GCF_963921795.1 Nannobrachium achirus
GATATCCAATAGCTGCACTAGCACACTCAGTTCAATCTAGCCTTTAAAAAGCATTAGTCCGCAGGGACAGATTGGACGGAGTAATGATTCGTTGTAAAACCTTAGCCTTGGATCAAGAAGACTATTACAGATGTATTTATTTAGTCTGACTTTTACTTCGATACAAGTAGGTCTAAAAGTCTGTCACAAATACATCTTGATCCAAGATCCAAAGTAAAAGTCTATCTATCTATCTATCTATCTATCTATCTATCTATCTATCCGCGCGCGCGCGCGCACACACACACACACACACACACACACACACACACACACACACACACACACACACACACACACACACACACACACACACACACACACACACACACACACACGGTGTATGGGCCAATTGGTTCCTACAAATTACTCCCTTCTGTTCTTTCTTCCAAATTGGTGATTAGACCTATATGGACATAATAGGCTAATTATAACCCTATTTATTTTTATTAATATTATTATTGTTATTATCATTATTATTATTAGGCTATTATTATTATACTAATTCAGTGCCTAGCCAGATGGTCATTCATAAGCATCTACTTGGCATTACCTTATGTTTAACAATATAACAGTTCTGTCCCAGGGCTGCACTTATCGCTGCAGTTTTTCCTCAGACTGTCCCCTTTTATTGCTGTGGCTCAGGCTCTCACAGCCACAGCCAACTCTCTCTCTCTCTCTCTTTACACACACACACACACACACACACACACACACACACACACACACACACACACACACGCACACACACACACACGCACACACGCACACACACACACACAGGATTTACAACACCACTACGTAAGATTAAGTCATCTGCTTGTAGGTTCTCTTTAATCAAGTTACTTTGGGCACACCGTTTTCTGGCATGCTCTGTCAATTTTCGGCTCTCCCGCGCATAAAGTATAGCAGCCCGGCGTCTTGACATGGCAAAAGTCTGGAATGCTGCACAGCACAGACTCTCATCATCATACTGTAGATAGAGACTGCCTCGCGGTGCTGTAATTTACTGCGTTCTCAAAGATAACCCAGTGCTGGGGACACTCCATCACTGCCGGCCACTTGATTGATCAAATCGTTTCCATCCCAGCTCAATGTTGGTTTTGTAAGGAGCCAAGCCCTTAGTGCTTGTGATATCTGTGTGAAATACAGCCTATTCCCAACAGGGGGGACTAGAGTGTGTTGTACTTCATATTGCAGGGTCTGATTTGTGACTGGGGGGCTACAGTGCACTTTAAGCCGGGATATTACCGACTGACCTTGGTTGAGCTGCTCAAGTTTACTTCAGGGCCCGTGTGTGTGTGTGTGTGTGTGTGTGTGTGTGTGTGTGTGTGTGTGTGTGTGTGTGTGTGTGTGTGTGTGTGTGTGTGTGTGTGTGTGTGTGTGTGTGTGTGTGTGTGTGTGTGTGTGTGTGTGTGTGTGTGTGTGTTGCATGCGTGCGTGCGTGCTTGCGCACCTATGCACGTGTATGTAAGCATACTGCATGCTGTCATGTTTGTGCACGCCTGTCTCTTTGCTTGTTTGTGAAGACAGAATCTCATTTATCCACAGCTAATTAGTGTTTGGGAGAGTGAGAAAAGGCCCTGTGCACAAGCCAATCAATGACTTTAATTTTCCAATTACATCCCTATGTGGACCCTGAATCAGCCAATGTGGCAGGACCTTGGGGGTGTGGACCATGACCTCTATTGACCGCACAGTTGGGGAATTGATTAACCACTTGAATCCCCGCATCCAAAAGTAGCAGATCTACAAGCTCACAGCGCATCATGTTGTGACACGCCGTGAGCTTGCATCTCGGTTGTTGTTGATGTTTTTGTTGTTGATGTTTTTGCCGAAGAGATTTGGCGTAGGTGGAATAAAATTGCTCCAAGTACAAAGACAACTGAGGTCCAGTTTACAAGTCTACAGTGTTTATGTGGTTCATAAGATTAGGAGGATTTTGTGTGAAAATTGCCTGCGAGCTCAGTACATGTTGAAGTGGAGAAAATAATGCTTTTTCAATACAATGGTTTGGATGAAAGTAATTTGGAACCATTTATTTGTGTTCAGCTGGGTTATTTGGTTATTTTCATTGACCCTGTGGTGTGCTACTGTATGAAAAGGCGCTTTTTATCCAAAGTGCCTTTTTACATCATGCTGGCCTCGTTTCAGGAGTGAGTAGAGTGATATTCTGTTTAGAGATTGGTACAAAAGTTGTTTACTATCTACAAAGCATATTTATTCTAAAAGTTCAATGGTAATGGTAAATGATGAATAAATAATACATACATACAGTACATAAAAACCTCTTTAGGCTCTTTAGGTTAACCACTTAAGCCCTATAGTCGTATAGTGAATAGTGCGACCTCTTTTGAACTTTTCATTTTTAAACATTTCCAAAAATGTTTCTCCGATAATAACACAGCCAAAATAGTGGTGCCAAATGTTAAGCTTTTAAGCACAGTAAGCTGTTTCTGCTATATCATCAGCTCTGCGTTGGTATTCACTACATATATTAATTGAAAGTATCCGATAACAAGAGCATGCAGACTTGATACTTGAATCAAGCAAGTCAAATTTTTGTGTTTATTCATGAGGACCTTTTTGAGATTGTGCGTCGGTGTAATGTCAAATGTCACAGTAAAGAGGAAAGTGTGCAGCATCACACATTCAACTCCTGCATACTACATTGGATCCATTGGAAGTTCTTTTTTCCATTTCTGCAAAAGTAATGGTTTTGTTCATACAACGTTTCTGCCTGACAGCAACGATATCTGTATAACTACAATAAGGATTCCTTTGAGCAGAACCTATCCCTGTGTCTGATCGACTGCCTAGTTTGGTTTTAAAAGAACTCATACAAGAATGCAATAAAATAGCCGATAAGAATGCAGGTAAGATAACATCTAGCACAGTTGACTAAAATATCAATGTAATACAATGGCCTTAAGAATGTGTGAATTCACTGCTGTACACTGGCCATTAAAGATTCTTCTCTTTCCCATGCTAGGCATTTAATGGGTGTCTGTGCTTTTAGTGGAATGTACATTATAAAGGCTATGTTGCAGTAACCCAGATGGCAGAATGGATCCAATCTATTCTAGACTTATTGTGATTAATGTGCCAAAAGTGTAGTCCTGGGAGCTTCAGGAGCATTTTCACAGGCATGTGTGCTTGACTTCTTGAGCGTGCACACAGACAAATTCACTCACACATACAGTACGTACACATATGCACGAACATGGGCAAAAGACACCCTGGCCCTCAGAAAAAAAAAATCGTTCGGAAGAAGCAGGCCTCCGTTGTGAGTCATTGATTACCGTTTACCAAGCTGTGGTGGAAGTGTAGTGGTAAGGGAGAGCTAGCTTGTGGAGAAAGCGGAGACGGAGAGGGAGGGCAATAAAGAAAGACAGAGAGATGGAGAGGGAGGTAACACAAGAGGGAGAGAGGGGGCGAGAGAGTGAAAGAAGTCTGATAGATGGCGGTGCTGGGGCTGTAAAGATGACAGATACGCTGCTACTAACTAGAGAGGCTTTATGGCTCCCGGAGAGGGGACCTATTAGAGAGGACCTATTAGGCCGTCTAATTGATCTGGACCTGTGCTTAGGTGGCTGCTCCATTCTCAGGGACTCCATTCTTTTTGTAACCACACCATCCTCATGTGGGCGCACGCACGCACTCACAAACGTGTGCACTTACACACTTATACATTCACACACGTGCGCACGCACACACGCACGCACGCACGCACGCACGCACACACACACACACACACACACACACACACACACACACACACACACGCACACACGCACACGCACACGCACACGCACACACACATCCAATTAACACTCATGCATGGCACACCTGGTCAGACTGTGCATGCATGCAAGGACAGACCCACACACACACACGCACACACACACACGCACGCACACGCGCACACGCACACTCATAATGGTCACACCTGCTGTGGTGTCACAGGGACGGCCCTTATTCACTTCATTATCCCTGCCGGGCAGTGGCTGCTACAGCTATACTAACTCCTGGGCTGTGTGATGGAATTGTTAGGTACTGTATAGGAGGGGAAATAGAGCTGAGGGTTGTATAAGTGTGGAATGACCAGAGCTTGGTGTTCTCTGTCTTGTCTGCTTCTGATTTCAAGGTGAGAGTTAGCGAAATGCTTTCATCCGTTCTGCCGGTACAGTGTCATGCCTTCACTGAGAATCGCTGCTTGTTTCTTGCGCTCTGCACATCTACAAAGCATTGATTTATTGCAACTTCATTGTGGGCTCGCCTATAAGGCGAGCACACTTTAGATATTGTCATTATTGTGGGCTCGCCTATAAGGCGAGCACACTTTAGATATTGTCATTATTGTGGGCTCGCCTATAAGGCGAGCACACTTTAGATATTGTCATTATTTATCTATCAGTCAGTCAGACAGTAGACGGGAACTTCGGTTCCTTTCTACTCCTACATACTTAGTGAGAAAATTAAAATAAAAACATCAATGTGTTCAGTTTACAGTGGCGAAGTGCGCTATTATTTTTTATAGCAATCGGCCAAATGGTGGCGCTGCACGAAGCCTTCGAAAGTGCGAACTTTGAACAGGTATAGCTCATGCTGTGTTTGAGGTACAGGCATGAAACCTGTATACACGTATGCGTCTCCTCATGCCGAACAACTTTTACCCTCTAACTTTTGACCTCTGACCTTTAGGTCTCCCACAATTCGGAATTATATGAAAAACAGTAAAAATCTATCTCCTCCTGGGATTTTCGCGTCAAGTGCACGAAACTTTTTTCACATGAACTTTGGACCAATACGGTCAGATTGATCAACCAGATTTTTTTTAAAGTGAAATATAATTTTTTAATAATTTAATCAATATTGCGGTTTTATGCAAATTATTCTTTGGCCTCTAAATCATACATGCAAAGTTACACGTTCATGGCATTTGGCAAAGATGTGGAGGGTTAGTCAAAGTATCACTGAAACCAATTTTATTCCAATCGGCCAAAGGGGGGCGCTATACGAAGCGTTTAAAAATTCAAACTTTAAACGGGCATAAGTCATGCCTCGTTTCGTTTGAAGACATGCAACTTGCCTACACGCGTGCTTTGACTCGAGCGGAAGACATCTGTGTCTTTGTTAAGTAAGCTCCGCCCTTCGATTTTCCGCCACTTTGAGCAGTTTGTAAAACGCGTAAACCCGCTTTTATTCTGGAATTTTCGCGTCACGTGCACAAAACATTTTTTTACGTGAACTTTGGACCGATATCTAAAGATCTGTCAGATCGGATTTCTTTAACATTGAAACATGCTTTTTTAAATAATTCAAACAATATTGCATTTTTATGCAAATTATTCTTCTGCCTCTAAAACATACAAGCAAAGTCACATTTTCATGACAAAATAGTGTAGAGGGTTAGTTCAAATATCACTGAAACCAATCTTACCCCAAATGGCCAAAGGGGGGCGCTATATAATTTTGAGCAGTTTGTAAAACGCTTACACCCGTTTTTATTCTAGGATTTTTTTTGCAATTTGCATGAAACATTCTACACGCAATCTAAGGACCTTTATCTAACATGCCTATGAAGTGCACACAAAAAAATTATAAAATAATAATAATAAATATAGCTGCAAGCAGCGATAAAGTGTCCAAAGCCAAAAACACCTCAAATCATGAACACAGCCTGGGATGTGCGTGAAATCTTGCAAGCACATTCCCAATAGGTCAAGGAACAGATACCAACCTTCTCACATTGGCCTGTTATAGCGCCACCAGCGGGTCAACTTTTGCACAACACATTTTTGGAACAAAATGGACCAATCTTTGACGTCAGTAACGTCAAAGAGAGCACTGCCTGCGATCTTGACATTTTGTGCTTTTATAGCCATTGTTTTCTGGCTTGAAGCGAGCCCACAATTGTTTCGAAGGAACAATATTTTTCTAGTTTATCTATCAGTCAGTCAGTCAGTCAGACAGTAGACGGGAACTTCGGTTCCTTTCTACTCCTACATACTTAGTGAGAAAATGAAAATAAAAACATCAATGTGTTCAGTTTACAGTGGCGAAGTGCGCTATTATTTTTTATAGCAATCGGCCAAATGGTGGCGCTGCACGAAGCCTTCGAAAGTGCGAACTTTGAACAGGTATAGCTCATGCTGTGTTTGAGGTACAGGCATGAAACCTGTATACACGTATGCGTCTCCTCATGCCGAACAACTTTTAGCCTCTGACTTTTGACCTCTGACCTTTAGGTCTCCCACAATTCGGAATTATATGAAAAACAGTAAAAATCTATCTCCTCCTGGGATTTTCGCGTCAAGTGCACAAAACTTTTTTCACATGAACTTTGGACCAATACGGTCAGATTGATCAACCAGATTTTTTTTAAAGTGAAATATAATTTTTTAATAATTTTATCAATATTGCGGTTTTATGCAAATTATTCTTCGGCCTCTAAATCATACATGCAAAGTTACACGTTCATGGCATTTGGCAAAGATGTTGAGGGTTAGTCAAAGTATCACTGAAACCAATTTTATTCCAATTGGCCAAAGGGGGGCGCTATACGAAGCGTCTGAAAATTCAAACTTCAAACGGGCATAAGTCATGACTTGTTTCGTTTGAAGACATGCAACTTGTTACACGCGTGCTTTGACTCAAGCGGAAGACATCTGTGTTGTTGTTAAGTAAGCTCCGCCCTTCAATTTTCCGCCATTTTGAGCAGTTTGTAAAACGCGTAAACCCGCTTTTATTCTGGAATTTTCGCGTCACGTGCACAAAACTTTTTTTACGTGAACTTTGGACCGATATCTAAAGATCTGTCAGATCGGATTTCTTTAACATTGAAACATGCTTTTTTAAATAATTCAAACAATATTGCATTTTTATGCAAATTATTCTTCTGCCTCTAAAACATACATGCAAAGTCACATTTTCATGACAAAATAGTGTAGAGGGTTAGTTCAAATATCACTGAAACCAATCTTACCCCAAATGGCCAAAGGGGGGCGCTATATAATTTTGAGCAGTTTGTAAAACGCTTAAACCCGTTTTTATTCTAGGATTTTTTTTGCAATTTGCATGAAACATTCTACACGCAATCTAAGGACCTTTATCTAACATGCCTATGAAGTGCACACAAAAAAATTATAAAATAATAATAATAAATATAGCTGCAAGCAGCGATAAAGTGGCCAAAGCCAAAAACACCTCAAATCATGAACACAGCCTGGGATGTGCGTGAAATCTTGCAAGCACATTCCCAATAGGTCAAGGAACAGATACCAACCTTCTCACATTGGCCTGTTATAGCGCCACCAGCGGGTCAACTTTTGCACAACACATTTTTGGAACAAAATGGACCAATCTTTGACGTCAGTAACGTCAAAGAGAGCACTGCCTGCGATCTTGACATTTTGTGCTTTTATAGCCATTGTTTTCTGGCTTGAAGCGAGCCCACAATTGTTTCGAAGGAACAATATTTTTCTAGTTTATCTATCAACCAGAGCATATCAAGTTCTCCTCAATACTTTGTCCGCTTTCAACTCCTACATACTTAGTGAGAAAATGAAAATAAAAACATCAATGTGTTCAGTTTACAGTGGCGAAGTGTGCTATTATTTTCTATAGCAATCGGCCAAATGGTGGCGCTGTAGGAAGCCTTTGAAAGTGCGAACTTTGAACAGGTATAGCTCATGCTGTGTTTGAGGTCCAGCCGTGAAACCTGTATACACGTATGCGTCTCCTCATGCCGAACAACTTTTACCCTCTAACTTTTGACCTCTGACCTTTAGGTCTCCCACAATTCGGAATTATATGAAAAACAGTAAAAATCTATCTCCTCCTGGGATTTTCGCGTCAAGTGCACAAAACTTTTTTCACATGAACTTTGGACCAATACGGTCAGATTGATCAACCAGATTTTTTTTAAAGTGAAATATAATTTTTTAATAATTCAATCCATATTGCGGTTTTATGCAAATTATTCTTCGGCCTCTAAATCATACATGCAAAGTTACACGTTCATGGCATTTGGCAAAGATGTGGAGGGTTAGTCAAAGTATCACTGAAACCAATTTTATTCCAATCGGCCAAAGGGGGGCGCTATACGAAGCGTTTGAAAATTCAAACTTCAAACGGGCATAAGTCATGACTCGTTTCGTTTGAAGACATGCAACTTGTTACACGCGTGCTTTGACTCAAGCGGAAGACATCTGTGTCGTTGTTAAGTAAGCTCCGCCCTTCAATTTTCCGCCATTTTGAGCAGTTTGTAAAACGCGTAAACCCGCTTTTATTCTGGAATTTTCGTTCCACGTGCACAAAACTTTTTTTACGTGAACTTTGGACCGATATCTAAAGATCTGTCAGATCGGATTTCTTTAAAATTGAAACATGCTTTTTAAAATAAATTCAATGAATATTGCAGTTTTATGCAAATTATTCTTCTGCCTCTAAATCATACATGCAAAGTAACATGTTCATGGCATTTGGCAAAGATGTAGAGTGTTAGTCCAAATATCACTAAAACCAATCTTACCCCAATTGGCCAAAGGGGGGCGCTATATCATTTTGAGCAGTTTGTGAAATGCTTAAACCCGTTAGGATTTTTTTTTTGCAATTTGCATGAAACATTCTACACACAATCTAGGGACCTTTATCTAATATGCCTATGAAGTGCACACACACAAAAAAAAAATAACAATAATGAATATAGCTGCAAGCAGCGATAAAGTGGCCAAAGCCAAAAACACCTCAAATCATGAACACAGCCTGCAATGTGCGTGAAATCTTGCAAGCACATTCCCAATAGGTCAAGGAACAGATACCACCCTTCTTACATTGGCCTGTTATAGCGCCACCAGCGGGTCAACTTTTGCACAACACATTTTTGGAACAAAATGGACCAATCTTTGACGTCAGTAACGTCAAAGAGAGCACTGCCTGCGATCTTGACATTTTGTACTTTTATAGCCATTGTTTTCTGGCTTGAAGCGAGCCCACAATTGTTTCGAAGGAACAATATTTTTCTAGTTTGTTCTGTAATCTTGCAGTACCAGCTATGGCCACTAGTCTATTCTTGTTTCAAAAAGAACCCATGGTCCAGTCAATGAGGATGTGACTGGCTTGGATATAGAGGATCAATATATTTAAAATGTATTTCTGTGAATTAGCCCGTACTTAAACTGAGGCACGAAATGGATGGCGCGTGAGTAATTGGCATAATTGAACTCTATATCGAACTTAACTGACCCGCAGGTAAATTGAAATACATTCAATTATCTGAACACATAATAAATTCTAGGGTGGTCCTACATTCACATATTCATAGATCCTGGAATACTAATTGAGGGAAACGATAGAGGTACGTTAAAGCTCCTGTAGGAAGCCTTGAGAAAAATGCTTGCTGTACATATATTGAACAGAGATAATTTTTCTAAGAAATTAAACCACGCCAGGGGACTTGGGCAAAGGAATTTTAAGATTGTTTATTCAGAGCTATTGGTATTACAATATGCATGTACTGTAATGATGGTTTTGTTTTGTTTCATTTATGTATTTGAAACAGCACAATGGTATTTGTATGGAATACTAATATAGTTACATCCCAGTGTCATCATCTGACCCCTCTCACTCAAACATAATTTGTTTGTTTTCCATTTGAAAGCATCCGCTACTTAACCCTGTCACACTTTTAAAATGCCATCATGTTTGTTCTCTCTTGCTGTCAAATTGGTCTTCTCTTTTACAGTTTCTGTTCTACAACTCGGTGGATGAAAAGTGCACGTCTCTTCTGTCCTTTTTCTGGCAGTGTTCCTCCAAGTGTACTGTATGTGGTCATTGACTTATAGTAATGACAGCTGTAGAGTGACATTTATGTCATCATTAAGACACAAATCATTGAGCCGTTCCTTTGAGGGTAAACGGAAAGATCGACTTTTTAGTTACAGGATCGTAAAAACCTATTCCTGGGACGTGGGCACATTTTGTCGTTCATAAACTGTCAGCGGCGCTGCAGTGAAACACGGCTTGTTTGGGCATTTAAAAGCTCAAACAAATCTTTTATGAGTCTACAAATTCCGCCTCTCTTTAACATTACACATGTCATCTCTGGCTCCGTGGCTTTTATTGTTGCGTCAGAGAGATGCATGTTTACATTAGTTAGATTAAACTGAGAACACACACAGTAAAAAAATCCATAGTATTCATTTAATTTATTTGTACGCTCTGAGTAAAATGAACGCTGATGATTTTACTGTGTAGCAGTCAGCATTTTCAAGACATTTTTATATTGATCACAGCGTTGCACTTGGAAGTTTGTGTGTGTGTGTGTGTGCGTTTGCATGTGTTGGGTTGCTATAGCAATTCTGTTCAGGAGACTGTGCTAATTATAAAGATCATTTCAGATGATGTGTGATGGTCGCAGCAGCGAGACGTCAACGTGCGCTTCCTGCATCTGCCTTCCCAGCAGACGTGAATCATGCATGTTCTGGGAGCCAGGCTCCATCTGTACTGATGGAAGCAGAGTTGTATGTGAGATGTCCCCCACAGCAAGGCTACTATAGCAGGGGTCTTCAACAGGGGGTCCGGGACCCCTAGGGGGTCCTCAGAGTTACTACAGGGGGTCCTTCAAATCCTTTGTGTGATAGAAACCTTTTTTCCCCTTTTTCATATTAACCACTTGAACCCTAACGTCCATATTCTTTGAGAACTTTAGCCGAAAATAGCAGATCTACAAGCTCAATACGCCTCGCGCTGCGAGGCGTTGTGAGCTTGTAGATCGGCTATTTTCGGCAAAGAGCTTTAGTGTAGAGGGGAAAAAGAGCGGACAAAGTACAGAGTGAAAGGTCACGTTTATTAAGTATTGACGGTTCAAGTGGTTAAATATCTGAAAACACAAATTGACATGAATCCAAAATACACTGATGATTGTGCTGTCAAATGATGAAACTATTATGGAAAGTGGGGGTCCCTGCTTCATCTCTCTCTCAACTAAGGGGTCCTTGGCCTGAAAACGTTGAAGGCCCCTGTACTATAGTGTTGCATGTTTCTAGTCAGGTTTTTAGTTTTATTTTGTTTTGAGCTTTTGGTTTCTGTCAGTTTATTTTCGATTCCTTTTGAAAGCACGTTTTCGTGTTTAGTTTAGCCGATCTACACACAGCCCACAGCGTGTCGCAAAGCAAATTGTTACTAAGATTAAGGACAATTCTCTTATTTATTGCAGATAACTATTTTCAATTCTGTAGTTTTTGATATTTCTTTCATTTAGTTCAGTGGTTCTCAACCTTTTCAGGCCGCGACCCCCCAAATAATCATATTTTAACTGGGGACCCCCCACCCTGACGAGCACTAAGGGTTACATTTTGTATAACACGGTTCTATTGTGAAAATAGCCGATCTACATTCTCACAACGCCTCGATCTGCATGTAGATCTGCTATTTTCAAAATTTCGGATATTTCTAATATTATTTATTTTGTCATTTTAGAGCTATTAAAGTCCTTAACTTGTCACTTTAGAAATGTGCAGATACCCTCTATACGCTTTAACTTTATGTTGGTTTGTTTACTGTTGAGTGAGAAGACAACGTTGCACATTAAGTTAATCATCTGGGGACCCCCCAAAATAATTTGGGGACCGCCTGGGGTTCCCGAACCACAGGTTGAGAACCACTCATTTAATTAACTATCCCCTGTCCCACAGGGGACCAATTAGTCCAGGTTTCTGCTCAGTACAGAGTAGTGAGAACAGTAGCTTTTCAAACAGGTGGATCTTCACCCAGGAGTCACAGAGCCAAAAAAAAGGCTCCTTCCTTTGTATTTGGCCCCACTGGTATGGTTTGTGTACTGGTCTATTTGTGCATCAATTTTGGCTTTGGACGGATGAAGGCTGACACACACACACACACACACACACACACACACACACACACACACACACACACACACACACACACACACACACACACACACACACACAGCGCTTACGGTATGTGTGTTTTGTTTTTGCAAGTGTACTGTATGACACAAACACAAAGAACACACACTACAGTATGTGTGTCTTGTTTGTGTAATGAATGAACGCGCGCGCACGCACGCACGCACGCACGCACGCACGCACGCACGCACGCACGCACGCACGCACGCACGCACGCACGCACGCACGCACGCACGCACGCACGCACACACACACACACACACACACACACACACACACACACACACACACACACACACACACACACACACACACGGTAGCTCTCACACACAGTCATATGAGGGATTGCTGTTGTTTTCTTTGCAAGTGATTAAAAGGGAGAAGGGATTAGAGGTGATGAGAGGACTTATAAGAGGGCTTATTATCATATTATTGTTTGTTTTGGTCTTCCCTGCTCATTGTGTGAGGAGGCTTTGGGGTCATTCCAATGAGTAAACAGTCTATACTCAATGGTAGATCATTTCATATTCTGCTCTCCAAGTGGTTTCATGTCCTGTGAGTATGAATTTAATTTTGTCTGACGGAACATTTAGCCTTCTCAGACCCCTGGTCTCATCTGTGATTACCTGTTGGCTGAAGGAAACGGCATCTTTGCAGAATGAGGATGCTCTATGGGACAGTATCCCTGAAATGAGATTTGTGATGTAGTGTCAATCTCAGGGGTGTTAGCGGCTGATTCGTCTGCGGCCATGAGGCTGCTCTCTACAGCTTCTTGCCCTCCAAACCAGGGCAAGGGGATCACTTCACTTTTGATTAAATACCTACATACTTTGACAGACTATAAAGTGAGAATTAGCTATTTAGAAAAAGATGAAAATGACATTTGACATTTAAATGCCATTCATCATGTGCTGGATCGTTTACCAAATTTGTCAAATTTCTCATATATTGTAAAACAAGGAGAAACGAATGTAGGAAATAAAACTCCCCTACAAATGTGTTAACTATTGACTTTTTTTCTTTTCTTTTTTCTTTTGTGAATTCATAACCTCAGACCCAATTAGTAATTTCAAACAGTGTACATTTTATTATTGGGGTGTGCCTCCTGGCTGAGATTTGGGCTCCACTGAGCATGTGTTTAAAGTTCTTTCTTTCTTTTTTATTGCCAGTTCACTCCTACGTGTAGGCCTATTCCCTGTCACTACCAACCCTTACTTGTTGGTCTTGGGTAGGGAGTAGAGTATATGTCCTCCGATATGCATGGTGTCACCAGCCGAGAGAGAGATGAGGTTTCATTGGGAGGGCGTAACGCATGCAGAGGAAAACAGTATTCCTCCCAAGTCTGCGTTCTGCTGCAGAAGGAGCTAATGCATTCTCCAACAACGGCACCTGCCGCGGAAATGCCGCGGCAGGTGCCACCACACGGACTGCCAGTTCGACCAGCAGTACCACCAGTCGCACCTCATCGCCGGCAATAGGACCAGCGGCCGCCGCACAGACCGGCAGTTAGACCGGCAGTCGCACTGCGTCGCCAGGAATAGGACTTAGGGTTAGGTTTAGGCATAGTTTTACAGAGGTTAAGGTTAGGTTTAGGCATAGTTTTACTGAGGTTAGGGTGTAGGCACAGTTTTACTGAGGTTGGGGTTAAGGTTAGGTTTAGGCATAGTTTTACTGAGGTTAAGGTTAGGTTAGGTTTAAGCATAGTTTTACTGAGGTTAGGGTGTAGGCACAGTTTTACTGAGGTTGGGGTTAAGGTTAGATTTAGGCATAGTTTTACAGAGGTTAAGGTAAGGTTAGGTTTAGGCATAGTTTTACTGAGGTTAGGGTGTAGGCACAGTTTTACTGAGGTTGGGGTTAAGGTTAGGTTTAGGCATAGTTTTACTGAGGTTAAGGTTAGGTATAGTTTCACTGAGGTTAGGGTTAAGGTTAGGGTTAGGGTCCGGCACCTGCCGTGGCAACAAGCCGCTGACGGAAAATGCATTCGCTGTCCCTCTTCTGCTGAACCTCAGTCTCCATGGCGTTGGGCAGCTTTCCCCTGCACCAACCACTCAAAGCACTTTTTGTAAATTGACCAGAATTAGCTTCAAAGACTAGTTTTCATCTGCTGCCTGATCATTTGGCTGAGGGACAGCAGGCAGTTGACCTTTGTGAGGAGCTAATGGAGCCTCTGGCTGTCGTCTCTTTTTGCCTTTCTACCCCCTCATCCCATTTCTTTGTCTCCTTTTCTCGCTGTCTCTCTTTTTACATGCCTTGCTCTCCGTCATTGTCTGTCTATGACAAGATTTAAATATGGTTTCCCTATATGAATGCTTTTAGTATAATGATGTTTGCTATGTAATAAGGAATTGATTGATAGGAGTGATACAGTAACCTTCTGCATGGCATTATCTGGACTGTCACAAAACATCAGTTATTGAATCTGGGGACATTTCTGAAGAATGGGAAAGGTGATGGTGTTGCAGATCTGATATTAAAAGAAGACATTCAAAGGAGATAATGGAAGAACAAATTGAGGGCTTGGAGCGCAAAGTGAGTGCGAAAGTGAAATTCTCCGAATTTTACAGCACAGCTTTCCATTGATTGTAATTATTTAATTAAAAACGAAATGTTTAAGCAATTTATATGACTGACTGCAATCAGGCTTTTTCCTATTTTAATCTAATTAAAGTATTACAATCAATGAAAAGCTGTCCTGTAAAATATTTGAAAATGTCATTCCCTTTGCGCTCCAAGCCCTCAAAATGCAGGGTTTGTACCATTCTGCTATTATTGTCTCCGCCAGGAGAGCATGTTTTCGCCGCTGTCCGTCCATTCGTGTGTGTGTGTGTGTGTGTGTGTGTGTGTGTGTGTGTGTGTGTGTGTGTGTGTGTGTGTGTGTGTGTGTGTGTGTGTGTGTGTGTGTGTGTGTGTGTGTGTGTGTGTGTGTGTGTGTGTGTGTGTGTGTGTGTGTGTGTGTGTGTGTCCGATTAGTTTGTTACCAGCTAATCTCCGGTGCCGTTGGCCCAGTCGCGGCCAAACTGCACACACTCTCCCTGGATTCTAATTCAGAACCTCTGCCCCACATTTCTCACATGCACGTGACAGCCCTGTTCTAGTGCCACCATGAGGCCGATGTTTGCAAAACCCATTTCTGTACAAGGCCTAAGATTGGTGAAGAAGACATCCCACATTTTTCACATTGGCCTATTATAGCACCACCAGGACGCCTGACCTGGTGGAGACCTGTGCTCGGAAGAGCACTGCTTCTAGTTTTATTATGCAACTAAAAAGAGCAGCCGATGAATAAAATAATATTACAGTAGATATCCTACTGTGGAGCTGATAGGCAGGGTTTAGGACTAGCATATTAGATATACCGTATCTGGGCTGACAGAAAACAGCAGGTATCCAGTAAGTGGCAGTTTTAAGAGATGAATCTGCGGTGGCCATGGATAATGCTTTCTTGGGGCAAGGCAATAACTCTTATTACAGGCCTTAGAGGGGATTCCTCTGCAAGATGTTTGAGAGCGAAACTGAGTTGTTTTCCAGTGCATTGCAGTGACTTTGGCCTCACTTGCAGATATAATTGCAAAATATACACTCAAATAATGAACCATACCTTGACATGTGCTGGTTGAATCCTTGCTGTGTCCTGTCTGAGACAAACACATCCATGTATTTGTATCGGGTGATGATGTGAACATTATAATTTGACAGTGCTGTGGAAATTTCCATCAAGCAATTGAATTTTATGTTTGTGTTTGTATAGTTTTTGACTGGACAGCAGGTTGACGGAGTGAAGAAGTTACACCATTGATCAGCAAGTTGGCCAATCAGCGAATGGCAGAGCAATCGTTTCGCTGTTGTCAGTCCTAATATCCAACCTTTTGTTATCTAGCGAACCGGACACTTAAACACAGTGTGTGAGTGTATAAAGATTACAACCTATTGTACCTTAATCTTTTCCATTTACAAGCACTGCACCATGCATAATCATTTCAATGCAAAATTCAGATTAGATTGTGTGTAAGGATCAAGGATCAGGTTAAAGATCAGTCTACCACAATATTTCAGTCCAATTGCAAAGACGATGCCAGTATTTCACTCAGATTTGTCCCTGGTGTCCTCCGCGCCATAACGAGTGTTCGTTCTTTTACCTGTCTGAGCACTGTAAGCAGATGAGGGGTGGCCCGGGTGTGTGCAGTAGCAGTAGCTCCCGTAACGCTTGTCTCAAATCTGGAGCGCACATAAACATGGCGGCGGGATCACTTTTCTCCTCCATTTCTATGCCTGCGTCTAGTTTCTCCATTTCTATGTCTACAACTGGTGCAACCGAGGAACAAACTTCAGCCTCGTTCATTGGAACAGAAATGCCCGTTTGATGTTTTTCTTTTTTTGTTCACAACACGATGAGGGATACGCTGGTCTTTTACCAAAGAATTGCGGTTGAAAATAATAGATGGATAGTTTTTTCATAAAATCGCAAAGGTAAGCTACTTTTATTTTATGGCATTAAAATACATCCTTAGATCCTTATAAAATCAAATAAATGGCGGTAAAAGAGTTAATCTCAATCTTCTATTATAATCCCCCTGTGTGTGTGTGTGTGTGTGTGTGTGTGTGTGTGTGTGTGTGTGTGTGTGTGTGTGTGTGTGTGTGTGTGTGTGTGTGTGTGTGTGTGTGTGTGTGTGTGTGTGTGTGTGTGTGTGTGTGTGTGTGTGTGTGTGTGTGTGTGTGTGTGTGTGTGTGTGTGTGTGTGTGTGTGCGTGCGTGCGCGTGTGGATATAGTAGTTGTGCCCATATGACTTGATAAGTGTGTAAGAACTCACACAGCCCCAGTCCCGTCTAATGAAAATCCCCCCAGCATTTCTTACACAGTCCAGGTTTTGACCTAGTCTAGTATGTAAGTAAGTGTCTAGTAACCTTCTCTAGTACACACTAACACAGAAAAGGAAATGTTATCTTTTTCCATACTTTTTTGTATTTTATGCTCTGTTGCTGAATTATGCATTGGGAACACACTCTCGTGAGGATAGTCATACATTCTTTACAAACGGAAATAGAGTTTAGAAAGGGGAAACGTTCACAACATGTTGTCCATTCATAGGCTCACGTGCATGTGCATGCACATACACACACACACACACACACACACACACACACACACACACACACACACACACGCACACACACACACACACACACACACACACACACACACACGCACGCATGAACACACACACACACACACACACACACACACACACACACACACACACACACACACACACAAACAAACTACTTTGTGGCTCCCTGCCGCCACATGTAAGTTTAAAAAGCTATTTTCTTTTTTTCTTTTTCTTTTTTACAAACCTTGGCTCTAGCACACTAAGGCTTTCTAAACAAATCAATGTACTGAAATAAGGTTGTCAAGTCTGTAATCTCCTGTGTATCAATTATACTGTATGTAATCTCTCCCAGATAAAATAAGGGTTTATTTAAAAGGGGAGGGGGAACAATAACTATTTTGCCTCATTATGGTGTGACTGCAGATCACTCTCCCTTCTTGATGTGGCCATGAGGTCAATCTCCTTGAGTAATCACTTTGCATCCACCGATTATAGTCAGGAATTCATCAATGGGCAGTCAGTCAACCTGGCCAACAAAGCTGTCAGCTCCACATATCAGTGGGTAACGCTGAATTATAGCTTACACCACATCTTGACAAGGATCGGCTTGAAGGACCTCAATACATTAGGGTTCAATGAGGGTTACACAAGGAGCCAAATGTGTGTGGGTGGGTTGAGACCACGCCGTGTATTAAGAGGTTTTGAATCAAATAGCACTTAATGAGAGAGCTTCTCTCCAGGACGTACGCGCGTGTGTGTGTGTGTGTGTGTGTGTGTGTGTGTGTGTGTGTGTGTGTGTGTGTGTGTGTGTGTGTGTGTGTGTGTGTGTGTGTGTGTGTGTGTGTGTGTGCGTGTGCGTGCGTGTGTGTGTTTGGAGGTGGTGGGGTAGAGAGTGTGGGGTGCTCCTCCTCAGGGGATAAGAGTTAAATCCATTCCTGGTTTGAAATGATATGGTAAATGAATTGAAAGTGAGGTATAATGTACAGTACACTCTTTGCCAACAATTCATTTACTGCCATCTATGTAAGTGGATATACAGTGTGATGATTTATGAGGGTTATGTATAATTCTTTTTAGTCAAGAGCTTTTCCTTTTAGTGTAATATCCTAGGCGGTGGCTGCTTTATTCAGACTAGTCAGAAACTAGGAGGGGGAATGCATAGCCTGGCTCCAGCCAATAGACCCGCCCACTCTCTGAGTGAACTGCATCTCTTGGTCTGGATGTGTCATATGACGTGTCTCTTGCTACCGAAAGCTTCTCAAACCGACCGAAACCGACCAATGAAATCAATGCAATGCGGAGGAGGGGCGCGTCTAACTTTTGAAAATCAACAGAAACAGTGGAGGGAGGGGTGGCTGCGTGGCTCACCAGAGTTCTTAATTGCTCCCTTTGAACTTCAAAAGGGCTCCGAACTGCAGTCATTGATTGAGCCATACAAGTGTCGAATAGCTCGTTAGTGATTCTCTCTAATCAATGAAACATCAAAGACAATGACCTGTTTGGTGCATGTCATTGAGGGGAGGGGGAGGAGGGAATGTTTTGTGTGCAAAAGTCAAACACAACCCCTCCCACCAGATCTCTTGTGATTGGGAATTTCAAATTTTAAATCCCCTCCCCTTTTCAATCAAATAGAATGGCCACAAGTTCAGACTCAAGCCCCAGCGTAGAGTCTGAAATCAGGCTAGGGAATGCAACACAGGTCTCCAACTGGACCATGGATATGGATGATGCACACTGCACAGCTCATTTAGATTATTGCAACTCCCTTTACACTGGCATTAGCCATGTCCCACCTCCTACTGGTCCAAAATGCAGCTGCTAGACTCTTGACTTCTACCAGGATGAGAGACCTTTGCTCCCCTGTCCTGGCCTCTTTCCACTGGCTTTACCAGTACGGTTCACTACTTCAAGATTATCCTTTTTGTTTATAAAGCTCTAAATTCGCTGGCCCCTTCCTACATCACTGACCTCTTATCCTTTCCCCCACCACTAGGCCTAGGGTCCTCAGGCCACACTGAAGCAATAGGGGTGACCATGTCTTTGCTGTTGCAGCCCCTAAGCTGTGGAACAGCATTCCCTTCTCTGTTACACCTGCCCCCTTTTAAATCAAGGCTCAAAACGCCTCTATATTTTGTACTTTATAAGAAGGGTTTGCAATGCTGCTTTTAATGTTTTTCGACTGACTGACTATTTGACTGTGTGTTAATTGTTTAATTATTGATTGTTCCGTTTTGTTGTTTATATTGATCTGTAAAGCACTTTTAGTACAATGTGAGTTGTTTTAAATTGAGCTATATAAATATATTTGATTTGATTTGAGACACTGATCCCCACTTAGTTGAGAACATAGCTTTTTTGGGAGGGTTAGGGCCGAAACGGCCTGTTGCAGAGATTATGTTTTTGCCCCTGTCAGTGCGTGCATTGCATGTGTGTGTGTGTGTCATTGAACAGCTCATCTCAGGCATCGATCTGCGTGAAACACCTGTATGAATGAGGCATCACCAAATTAATAGTTTGATGTGAAATAAACATGTCACATTTCCGTTTGGTTTATTTGCGTCATTCCTGGTGTGTAAGGACCTTTATAGAATGGCTGATCATTTAGAACTGTAAAAACACTTTATTGTGTGTCGAGGTCGCACGCCAAAAAATAGCTGATCTGACTGCAAGCAAGCTACTAGATATGCTATTTTCATACTACCACAGTAAATGAAGCATTATAAACATGGGGACTATTTTCCCCAACTCAGTCTATTTCTTATGACATTTTTGGCAAAACTTTTTGTACACTCTCTCTCTCTCTCTCTCTTCTGTGTTTCCCCATGTTTCTCTCATTCTATCATCCCAATTGGGCTCCTCATCACAACTTTCCCTCGTTTCTTCTCTCTGTTGCAACATGTCAGCCAGTTTCTGGTCTGCTGAGCTCAGACCATCATTTGTCTTTATAATGCCATGAGGTGTCATGATAATGACATACTGAGGTTTCTCTTTCTTTTTATATGCAGACCTATTTAAACCCTTGGGGTGTAAAGGCATTTTTTGGAACCAGTCTCACTACTTCTGCTCTTTTTACTTTCTTATCCTTGCCTCAAGCGAGTTTGTTACCAAATTGATTGACTGGTATTGGACCATACTATTTTTTATACTACATTATATGAATTGTGTCTACATCATGTTAGTCTTGGAGGATTCACCTTGATACATGGGCTGCAGAGGCGTTGCCACTGTGATTATTTTTTATTTAGATAATATCTAAATAATATAATAAATAATAAATAATATAAATAATCTCTCTCTCTCTCTCTCTCTCTCTCTCTCTCTCTCTCTCTCTCTCTCTCTCTCTCTCTCTCTCTCTTCTTTCTTTCTTTCTTTCTTTCTTTGCCTCCAGTTACCTGTACTCAGATTCTGAGCTGGGCTGACTTCCCGCTCAGGGATATAATGGTTTCTTCCCAGAAGTTCTTCTCGCCCCCCTAGTGGCAAAAAGAAATAAATAAAACTTCTGGGAACTCAGATTAATATCATGTTAATACTATAATCTGTGTCTTTTGCGGACAATCCTGTGGTCAGGTGTGGATCTTGTGCAAGAGTGTAGACTACCGTAGTGTTTCTCAAATGGGGGTACCTGTACCCCTAGGGGTACATGGGGCCGGGGGTACTGCAAACAATGGAAATATGTAATTTAGTATTATGGTGAATGATAAAACATTGACAGACTTTATGTAAACCTACTCATTTGTAAATTGTTGAACCAAATTACATTAGTACTTTCATTAGTATAACTGTTATTGAATAGAAAGCAATGTTTATTTGCCATTATGCTGTTTTATTTTGGACATATTGGCATGGGAACTGGACTGGAACCGGGATGTATATTTTTCTAAGCAAAATGCTGCAGTCAGGGGAAGGGAGTACTCGGCTTCAGAAATCAGTAGGGGGTACTGCAGCCAAAAAAGTTTGAGAACCACAGGGCTACCACATACTTAGTAATTCAAATTCGTAGTAACTTTGGCAAAGTATTACTTCGTCACAGATTCTCATTTTAAAATGTTTTGGCATATAAATAAAGATTTATACCTATGATAAAAATACCTGACTTCTTGCTGACACATTAGAAACAAATTGGGAAGACGGATGATTTTTTTTTTTATAAATAACGATTTTACTTTGAGTCTGTCTCAAAACTTTCAATACATTATAAACCAGCCAAGTCAAAAGACCACGGCGGGGGGCATGTCCTTGCCTGGCGAGCCAACAACTGACAAATTGACTATTTTATGGATCTGAGGTGTTCTTTTGTTTTTCTTTTGTTTTGCTCTTTTAAAGATTTATTTTGTGCCATCTTTTCCCTTTTTTCAGATGGATAAAGTGAGAGAGGGACAGGGAAGGTGGGAGAGAGGGGGGATGACATGCATCAAAGCGCCTATCGGGTTGGGTTTGATCAGTGGTCAGCTGTGAGAGGGACTTATTTCTATAGAATGCGCGGTTACTCGGTGATGCACTGGGGTGGATCTGAGCAGGGGTGTCGCTCCAAATTCTGGGCCCTGGGTACAAGGATTCACTGCGGGCCCCCCATGAATGTTCTTCATAGGGGGAGGGGGTTTAACCCATTTAGACTGGGAACGCATTATTACACATTATTTTGTGCTTTAACTATTGAAAAATAGCAGATATACAGGCTCACAAGCTGCAAGCTTGAAGATCTACTATTTAAGTCTTTGAATATTTCAAATCCTTCTGTTTCTATGTCAGTGGTGATCAAACGTTTTCATGTGAAGGACCCACAAAATGATATGTATTTGGCTACGGACCCCCATCTCAAAATATTTAGTTCCATGGACCAAACAAATCGCTTTGCTTAAAAAATACATATATTCAAAGATTTCAAAAATCACTCGGTGCCGCGCTGTGAGCTTGTATATCTGCTATTTTTCAATATCTAAATATAAAATAATTAAGGCCCCTCCACCTTGGGGCCTGGTAATTCAGTCCCACTTCCCCCCCCCCTTGTGACGACCCTGGATCTGAGCTTTTTTAACGAGCTTCAACCAGGAAAGATGCAGGGAATTCATGGATGTGATTGAAATTCCACTCCATGTGATGCACTCTTATAATCTCAACATTGCTTTACAACAGTGGCTCAGAACTAGGTTTACAGAAGTACAGATGCACTATGTGGATTAGCTGCCACAGGCCCCTCAGTCCAACCGCTCAACCTGTTCAAAGCAATCAGTTTGAACAGACAACATAAGATAATCCTATATTGATCCCTGTGGGGAAAATCAGTTGTCATAGCAGCAACAGCAGTACGAATGCAACACATGATAGGTACTAGGTAAGACGAAGGGCCAAGATATGTACTGTACGAATAAAACTGAAGGTAAAATACTGAGCTGCTGGCCCCAGATATCTGCACTGGATCTCTGAATCTCTATCTATCTATAAATATAAATGTACGGTGAATATACTACACAGTATATTTATATTACAGTGTATTCGAGGAACCAGTGTGTTTTGCAAACTAAACCGAGTTTGCAAACTCCCTGATGGGTTGGGGAATTTCAGGAAAAGCTGACATTAACCAGGATTTGGGTTGTAGATCTGCTATTTTCACAGAATGTTCACCAGGTGAACATGAGACCTACATGTGTGCCGTTTCAACTCTTCAACATTTACTGCTCTTTTCCTGACAATTTCATGCAAATGCATTTTTTCCACAGGTTTCTTTCCCTGTTTTGCCTTTAAATTTTTTATGGAGAATGGAGCGTATTTTTGCAGAAACTAGCATAGGTCAAAAAACCACTCCATTCCCATTGAAAAGCAGAATCCACCTTCATATGTAGATTTAAACTTTGAAGTCAGAGGAGGTCATAAAAATAGCAAAAATATCTGATCTACAAGCTCAATGTTCTGCAAATCCCCTGAAAATCTACTGTCTTGCCAATGGCAGGACCTGTGAGATTTTGAAATGGCACATCTGTACAGTATATATACACTGTAGCGTCCTAGAACAATGAACACATTGCACCTTGTTTCTGAACAAAGGCACCAATAGCACTGCAACGCAAGATTAATCAGGCGGTGTGAGCCATACAGTACATTACAAAGTTTACATATTGTATGCCTCTGTGCTGTCGCTGTTCCTGTAAAAGCTATGAATCATGCATAATGCGTTAAAGACTACAGACCTTGGTGGTACAAATCTCTGTGCGTGCGTTATTAGATATAGATCTCCTTTCTGCATTGTATTTTTGCATAGAGGCCCTGAGCTGGTGGCTGGCATATGTTTAATTATGGCCCAGAGAGGAAAATAATACGTTGATCTGAAGATGAGGAAGGGAGGCAAAAAATAATGTTTGCTCAATACCAACATTAATTAGCGATAGAGAGACAAGCGGAAAGGGGTGTGTGTGTGTGTGTGTGTGTGTGTGTGTGTGTGTGTGTGTGTGTGTGTGTGTGTGTGTGTGTGTGTGTGTGTGTGTGTGTGTGTGTGTGTGTGTGTGTGTGTGTGTGTGTGTGTGTGTGTGTGTGTGTGTGTGTGTGTGTGTGTCAATTGTGTGGATTTGTTTGACTGATATATAACATTGTGCACTCCTCATCCCGCCCCAGTCATTTATGCTTTGGGCTGACACATGCAGCCAATATCTCAGAATAGGACTGCTGTTGTGTAAGTACACTCGCGCGCACACATGCACACACACACACACACACACACACACACACACACACACACACACACACACAGTACCACTGTTGCGGTTCAGAATGATCAAGGACCAAAAGTGGCTGCTCGGGGGACCTGTAGTCAGCAATACTTTCTTACATTTGTTTTGCGAGCCGTACTCTGTGGTACAGAGAACGGTACCTCCATGTCATACACAAACTAGGACACGTGGATCAAGGTAATGTTGTTTCAACATGTACTGTGTTGTAAGGTAAGATTGAATGCTGCTTGTCACGACTGTAGATGATTTAGAGTATTAATGGTGGAGATTTGTTGTTCCGGCACACCCATGGAAGGGAAGAAGTGAAAATCTTTCTGCAAAGATTATACAGTATGCTGCATTAAGTTGCGGTGTTTAAGTTCAATGGCATATTTATCCAGCATGTGCTCTTAGAAATGAGTGTCTATTCTTAGAAGCTTGGAAGAACGTACATCAGTCAAAGGATGGACGGTATAAATGCATGATACCATTAACAGCATGTCTGCCCCAGATGTTTTTTTCCCCCTCAGACTAAAATATAAAGCTATACGTTAAGTGCCATGGTTTTGAAAAAGCCTCCCACCATTGGATCTTTTCACAGAGGAATTGTCTTAGCCTGGAATCCAGTCTGATTCGCTCCATTCAACTGACTTTCGTTTTTTCACTTTACTTCTCAGTCTAACCGCTTTCCATTTGAGCCAGATTTCTGAACATCACCTGTTATGTATTGGTGATTGGATTGTGCTCAAGAATCATGAATCACAAATAAATCCATTAAGCTTTCAGATGAGAAACCGGTAACATCAGATGTTTATATTTTTCAAATTAATCATCATTTCAACATCATTTAAATCAAATTCAAGCGATAGTGTACAGTAAGGTACTTTATGCTGGCATGTAATAGCCACCTAGAAGGCCACAGTAAGTATTTTATGTTGGCATGTAAGCTAATAGCCATCTGGAAGACTACCATCTCCATCGTCTTTAATAATGCATCTCTGCTTCACAAATGGTAACATGTTCGCTTCATATAGTAACATTTGAAAGCTTCAAGATGTGCAGTAGATTGGCATAGTTTTGGGCGGCAGTGGTTCCGGAGGTAGAGCGGCCACCTGGCCCCCAGATCTCCAGGGGAAAAGGGAAATTTTCTTTGTTTTTGCCTCTGGGGCACAAACTCCTTTTTGTGGAAAACTCTGGTTTAACTCCTCCCCTTTCTTAGTTTACTTCACTTATAACCCGTTTGAAGATATGAGCTCCGAAATGATGTGCAGTGTGTGTGTTATGGGGTGTTCACTGTGCACACAGTATAGGAGGGATGGAAAGTAACTTTAACTGGTGCTTGCATGATAATATGTAGGAGCATCAATGTAAGAAATACCCGTTTTGTTTAATGGCTATAGAGATACTGTGTACCGATCTGCATGATTTTTGGACACAATCTGTAGGAGTACTATATATATACTTTTACTGTGTGTGTGTGTGTGTGTGTGTGTATATATATATATATATATATATATATATATATATATATATATATATATACACACACACACACACACACACACACACACACACACACACACACACACACACACACACACATATATATACCGGTATATATATAATGTGTATATATATATATATATATGTGTATGTATCTTTAATCATATGTCTTGCACTGAGCATCACTGTATCTCCCCTAACAATGTAAAAAAAAATCACACCCGTGTGAACTGAGCGGTGGTTCCCCCCCCCCTTCCCCCCTGTGTGTGTGTGTGTGTGTGTGTGTGTGTGCCTGGTCTGGCCTGGCCTGAACAACAGCGCCCCTCCCTTAACATGTGTGGTCAGAAAAGGTTACTGCAGGCTACAGACAGACAGACAGACACGCAGACAGACAGACAGACCCACACACACGGCCACGTATAGGAGCGTTGTGACCACCGCTCAAAAAGGTTTTGTAGGTAGTTGTAATGGTATTTGATAGTTTGTCATTTCCTTAAAAAAAAGGTTGATGACTCATCCTGCACACGGGGGTATACTAATGTTCCATCCAATGAAATGGTTTTCCTTATTCAACACTGTTGGCTACTGTAAACGCCAATCAATAGCTCTACTGGAAACACACTTCAATAGGCTGAATCAAAAGGCTGTTTCATAGGGCCTTTACTGTAATGCTTTATTGTGGAAGCACTTCTACAGTAGTTGCCGCTGTTGGCTCTCCAGAGTTGGTCAATAGATTGTGTGTGTGTGTGTGTGTGTGTGTGTGTGTGTGTGTGTGTGTGTGTGTGTGTGTGTGTGTGCGTGCGTGCGTGAGCATGAGAGTGCCCCTCCCAGTGGAAAAACGTGACATCACTGTTGGTACATTCTATGTTTGTGCATTCAGACTAGTCTAGGCCTGTGTGCGTGTGCGTGCGTGCGTGCGTGCATGCGTGCGGGTGGGTACTTTCCTACCTACACTATGTGCAGTGAAACCGGTCTGTGGTGGCTTTGAACACTGAACCGAAGAAGAAGAAAAACTCTCTGAGGTTGTCTTTGAAAGACCTGTGGTTGATTATGACCACGCAAACAAAATTAACTTTTAACAACAATTAAAGGGATATTCCACTTTCAACAGGGAGCAGTGGAAGGGCCTCTCTCCACATACACACCCATTGTAACTTCAAACTCCATTTTAACCATGATAGATTCATTAAAAACACCCATTATTTTTTCTGGTGACTCATACTACCCTCCTAATACGTGAGCAGGCCGTGTTTTTACCATAACTTTTTTCAGCTTCAGTAACCGACTATGGATGATGCTCCACCATCTTTGCTGTGCTTAGAACATACAGAAATCCAGGATTGGAACTTGAAATTGATATTGTCACCAGTGGGTCCCATTTTAGACTAGTGGGTCCCAAAGTTTTTGTAATGTTCAAACTAGTGAAATAGCCGATCGAGTTTACATCGAGTTTAGATCTGCTATTTACACTACCTGAACGTTTTTATTTTTTATTTTTATTTTTACATTTATGGAATTTATTTCTTATTCAATTTTATTTTATTCATGAAAAAAAGTATTGATCTTTTGAAATAATTTGAAATAATAATTAACCAAAAAGGGGACATTTACCCATTTTTAAACACTGGCCTAGACTAGTCTGAATGCACAAACATAGAATGTACCAACAGTGATGTCACGTTTTTCCACTGGGAGGGGCACTCTCATGCTGCGTGTCCGTGCGTGCGTGCGTGCGTGCGTGCATGCGTACAAGCCTCAGTGATTATCATGGGGTGTGTGTGTTGGCATGTGTTGTTGTTGTTGTTTTTTTGTTACTCTGTGCTGAGTTTGCTGTATCCATCTTACAGAATTCATGACATGAAAATATCACATCTGTTTTTAATGGTGCACAGCTGGATGCACACGTACCATAGCTATAATCCAGGGACACATTGGGATTTGCACTGATGATGCATATCTTTGGAGAGATTAAGCCATCATACTGTGTGTGTGTGTGTGTGTGTGTGTGTGTGTGTGTGTGTGTGTGTGTGTGTGTGTGTGTGTGTGTGTGTGTGTGTGTGTGTGTGTGTGTGTGTGTGTGTGTGTGTGTGTGTGTGTGTGCGCGTGCGTGCGTGCGTCCGCTTGTGCATGTGTGTCCATGTGTGTCTGCACTCTGCACAAGTACCGGTATATAGTCCATGTCATGTGTGTCTCCTTGTATGTCAGCACACATATTAGTCCATGTCAGTGGCTTGTGTGTGTGTGTGTGTGTGAGAATTACAGCTACCGTTCTTGAGTCTCCTCTTAGTTTCTGCAGCATAATGGGCTTTGTAAGATAATACCCAGGAGACATAACAATACTTCTGAGCTTGGGGGATTGTGGGGAAGAAAAAAAAACGTGTCCCAGTTTGTCACACCCACTGTGTCTCAGAGCTTCAACTCTGATTGAAATATTCCAGTAAAGCCCCGGATTTGCCAGCAAATGACATTAATCGCCACTATAACCCTCTTAAACATCTTCTCTTTTTTTTTACATTTGCCCATCCTTTTGAAAATGCTGCGTGTCATCTGTGTTTGTTTTGATGGTACAATAGTCTGTGCTGTGACAGCAGTGGTGCGTACAGATGTGGACAATGTACTCAACCCTAGGGATGGGACGACATGAAAATGTCATATCACGATTATTGTGACAAAATAAATCACGATTTACGATATTATCGCGATAATCAAAAGCCATTATCCTGGGGCGGAATATTTGGCAAAGACATTTGATACTGTATCAAGACTGTATCAAGTACATAATTATATTATAAGTACCTTTTACCAATTATAGAGGGTTTAAGTGGTACCGGATCGGATATGCAGCTCGGCAAATAAAAGGTGAAGTTATCCCAGTGCATGATGTAGGACGATATCACGATAAATTAAATCTCCACAATACGATTATCGTGAGTTTTTTTTTTTTATCACGATAAACCATAATATCGCGTATCGTCCCATCCCTACTCAACCCCAAAGTATAGATACTCGTGGTCAAATGTTATCCAACTACAAGTGAAAGATGCTCTGTCAAATTTGTACTGGGGTAAAGTAGTATTTGCTTAAAAAAGAAAAAAAGAAAAGAAAAAAGGAAGCATTCAAAAGTACATTATTTTTAAAGTATTTTAAAGGGATAGTTCACCCCAAAACACACCTATCACTTACCCCATATGGAGCCAATAATATGAGGAGACTCTTTTTGTCTCCAGAGGGAGCCACTGCTGGTCATCAAATTATTGGCTTAGGATTGCGACAAAAACAAAACAAAAAAGATTGCCCATGAATTAAAGTCACCATGGGATGAGTAATCGATAGAAAAATGACATTTGGGGGGTGAATTATCCCTTTGAGTATCAAAATGTACATTTTCTTTGTAATATCCTGGCATGCACAAAAATATAAATTAAAGTGAAATTAGCTGATCTACAAGCTCATAATGCGTTGCTGTGTGTACTAGTGTAGTGGAGACAAAAAGTACACCATTTGTCTTTGAAATGGAGTGAAAGTTATCATAAGTATCAACTTTCTTTTTATTAAAGTACAGATACAGGGGAAAAAAAGAAAGAAAATAAAAATGTACCTAGAGTACACAGTACTCCACTGAGTGAGTGGGTGTCATATTCTATGTCCCGCGAAGTTGACTTTCAGTTTACTGTTTAAAGTTCATAAAATTGACAGTCCAAAACATATTCAGAACATTACATATGCTTGTAAACAACGCCCCAACACACAGCATGCAGAGACACTGCATAAATAAATAAAATGCATTCCGATTTCTTATATTGTGGGCTGTGGGCTTTTCTTTTCTGTTTCTGTGAATAATTAACTTAATTGGCTGTTTTGATTACAGCAAGTGAAGTAGGGGTTCTGCCTTGTGCTGGACCAGAGTACAATTGATCATTTTAAAGAGCCCTTAGCCTTTTACTTGGAGGCAAATACAATTAGTACTACAGTGTTCTTCTTTTGTTTGTTTTTTTACTTTTATATTTGCAACAACAAAAATACAGGTTAATTACATTAACCCTATAGCTATTTGGGGAATGTAATTATAGGCGACAATTCTCAAAAAATAGCCTAGGCCTATGCTGAAAATAGCAGATCTTGAAGCTTGTAGACTGGATATATTCACCACGCCATACTGGTAACACTTTGCTTTCCGTGTATCCCTTCTTGTCACCTACTGTATGTTGATAGATGCAAGTTATACTGTGCAGATTATGTTCACATTATGTTTTGTTATTTAGATTTGTTTGCATGATGACACATTCTAGTAGTATGTTGTTTAGTCAGATTGGTTTGATGACCTGGTGTCCTAGTTTCTTTAAAGCACTAAATAATGTTTCTTATATATTGTTTTTCCCTATTTATAAATGTATTATTTTATGTTATTCTCGTGCGGTTTTGTTAGCATACAAGTGGCATTAATGTAATTAGATGGTGTCTATTTAAAAGCCTGACAGATATACTTAATAAGCTGTCAACAAGGGGAAATCATGCACAGAGTTCACTTTCTTTGATCTCCTGACACAGCTCTGATGAACTCTGCAGGGGTAAATGAGCATAGTTTTCTCCTCCCGTGAAAATCTTAAGTACAGTAATAAGGACTGTCAACCCCTGAGAATACATAATTATAAGCTGACAGTCACTAACATGGAAATATGTTTGTTTAGCCTACTTGTGCCTACTTGCGACTGGCTGCTATTTAATTGTTTTATTGGCTTTGCAGACACAGTTATCTTTTTTTTGCCATAGACATTTGATTTATGTCAAACCGCAAGCTTATTTCACACACAAGCTTATGCCTGTTTTCACCTCTGCAAACCTGTGGGCCGTGGTCAATCGAGTTCCTTTAAACAACCCTCTGGTACAAATGATTCTTTGACCAATAGATCATTTACAGTGTTCCAACCATCAAACATATAATTTTCCGAATGTCTGAGTGAGTGTCTGTCTGTCTGTCTGAAACAACGTTTCTCCTCAGTGGCTGGAGCAATTGATCTGAAATCGCATCACCACCACACACCTGACATAACTGTGAAGCCCGTTTGTCACTTTCACAAATCATATGCTGTATATTAGCATTTTTATGGTGTATCTACTATCTATTCTGCATCTAGCATGAGGCATATCTATTCTGCATCTAGCATGAGGCAACATGTTTAACCAGCTCTGTGTGTGTGTGTGTGTGTGTGTGTGTGTGTGTGTGTGTGTGTGTGTGCAGGCAGGCGGGTGTGTGTGCGGGTGGGCGGGCGGGCGGGGTGGGGGGGGGGGGTTGGGGGGGGGGGGGGGACACAGTATATCTGTAGCCATTAAACGAAACGGGTGCACACATCCCATAACCCACACACTGCACATCATTTCGGAGCTCATATATTTGAACGGGTAAGGTCTAGTTAACCCAAATTTATGGTCAACCCATACCATTATAAAGAGGTTGCGTGTGATGTTTTTCTTATATACAGTATATTTTTTTATCATGGCAAAATCTGTGGCAAAGATCGCCCATGATTGTGCCAATAAAGCTCCTTTGATTGTGATTGTCAGGAACAAGGCTGAGACGAGTTCCGCAATCATCACTGTTAAGTGCCAATAATCACGTTAAAGCCACCCTCAAGTGTAGTGTTGTGATTTCCATCAGTTACCATCAGAATGAAACATATACGTTGTGATTCATAATATTGCTGGGCATTACTCTGTTATCCTGGATACACATGTTGTCAGACAGAGACAACGTGTCCCTGTTTACTCAGCCAGCCCAGTGAAGTCCCATTTAGATGGCTGTGCTGCTGACAACTTTTCCTAAATTGAACACGTAGAGAAACAAAACTGTTAGTTCAATCTCATTGTAACTAAGATATTCAATAGAAATTCAAACTGCGAGCCTAGCAGCTTTGAGGCAGTGCTGCATTGCAGGGGTGTCGCACCAAATTCTGGGCCCCGGGTACAAGGATTCACTGTGGGGCCCCTGTGCTTTAACTATTGAAAAATAGCAGATATACAAGCTCACAGCGCGGCACCGAGTGCCGCGCTGCGAGCTTGTAGATCTGCTATTTTTGAAAAAATCATGAAAATCTTTGAATATTTCAAATCCTTCTGAGGTTTTTTGAAAAATCTATGTTTCGATGGCAGTGGTTCTCAAACCTTTTCATGTGAAGGACCCCCAAAATGGTATGTATTTGGCCACGGACCCCCCCATCTCAAAATATTTAGTTCCAGGGACCCACCCAGAAGCAAAATTTGAGTTACAAATGTTCGCTTAAAAAATACATACTGTATATTCAAAGATTTGCACACATTTTCACGACTTTTCAAAAATAGCAGATCTACAAGCTCGCAGCGCGGCACTCGGTGCCGCGCTGTGAGCTTGTATATCTACTATTTTTCAATAGCTAAAGTATAAAATAATTAAGGCCCCTCCACCACCTTGGGCCCCAGTAACTCAGTCCCACTTTCCTACCCCTTGTGACGCCCCTGCTGCTCTGCTCTGACAAGACTCCGTCTGATCAGCCCAGTTGATATTTATAGTTTGATTAGTTTTAATTTACGGACGGCTAGATGTGCTGTCATGCTTGCTTAAGCACGGCTCAGGAGCCCATTTCAAACAAGCAGATTGCTTGGTCGGAACTACCTGTTATGTAATTGATGTTTAACGAGGGATCTTGCCTTTTACTCTGATCTAGCATAACGGCATCTGCTAAATGTCCACAATAAGTACATTGTTTGTGTGTTTCAAGCTGCTATGTCTGCCTCAAAAGAGTTGTGTTTTCAAGAATTAGATTGTTTTATAAGGCTGTTTTGATCTAGTGTTATGTTAACACTTACAGTATGTTAAAATGGTTTTAGATGTTTAACGAGGGATCTTGCCTTTTACTCTGATCTAGCACATGTTGACATAACGGCATCTGCTAAATGTCCACAATAAGTACATTGTTTGTGTGTTTCAAGCTGCTATGTCTGCCTCAAAAGAGTTGTGTTTTCAAGAATTAGATTGTTTTATAAGGCTGTTTTGATCTAGTGTTATGTTAACACTTACAGTATGTTAAAATGGTTTTAGATGGGTAATTCATTCTTTCTTAATTTCTTTTTCTTCTTTTTGAATTTATTGCTGATGTTGTATTTTTACCATTTATTCAACAGAAGAGGTAGTGGTGTGAGTCCATAGGAAGAGAAAAGTTTGTATCATTGTTGTTCAGCTTTGAATTTGGACTTTTATTGATGTAGTCTGATGTGTTTGTTGGTGGAAGGTAGATGTTTAATGTTTGGGTGCCCCTTCTCTCAATAGAATACCTTAGTTTTGTTGTTGGAACATAAGCGAAGAAGAGAGAAAAGAAGGCAGAGTGGAACGGATGGAGGAAAGTGTCATTGTCAGACCAGCCATGCTGTATGGCTGGGAAACTGTGGAACTGACCAAAAGACAGTGGCACAGGTGGCAGAATTGAGGATGCTACACTACTAAGATGTGAAATTACTACATCAGAGGATCAACCCACGTAAAAGGTTGTGGGATAAAACAAAAGAGTACAATATATGGTCACTGTCGGGCAGTGTTCTCCAAGTTTCAAATTTGTAAGTTTTTTCGCAAAGTAAAGCACTGCTTCATCATATGGCCATCGCACAAAAGTAATGTAAACAGCAGATCTACACGCGAGGCGTTGTGTGCTTGTAGATCGGCTGTTTTCACTAGTTTCAATTATTTAAAAAATGATAAATACAAAACAGACGATATGTACATTGTCTTGTATTGTAGGTCTGACTCGGTTTTAGTCTCATAAAAATGTTCCTTTGAAAGATCTCAAAATAAAGGATAATCTTTAAAAAAAAACAAGATGTTTTAGACAGAGGAGTGTCGAGGGGTACGTTGGGAGAAGGATGCTGAAGATGGAGCTGCCAGGCTAAAGGAGAAGAGGAAGCTAGGCCAAAAAGGAGAACGGAGGAAGAAGAGTGCATCTTTTTGACAACTCTAGTACTGCACTATTTTTTCATGTTCCAATTTACTGTGCAACACTTGACAACATGCAGTATATCCAAAGAGGTTTCTCCTCTCCACAGAGTTACGGATTGGTTAACGACACGGATTACACATACTGCCAGCTTCTGTCTGGCTTGTTGCCGGACATCATGAAAGCCTTTCTGAGAAAATTAACTGCATTTGTTATTTCCTCCCAGGCTAATTTTATGTGATTTAGATGTGTTGTTGACGACTCTGCACCTTCTGCACAAGGACATCAGCTTGCTCTTGACGGTGTTGTGGCGACCGCTTGCTCCGCCCCGTGCGGCACCACGAGTGCTCCGTTTCTCGACCGTCCTGTTTCTCTAACAAACTGTGACATATACAGTACTCAGCCGAAACCAACCCATCTCAGCTCTGCGCCGCGGGTACGCCGCCCCTCTCCACTCATGGCCACGCGATCGGCCCACCACCACACACTGTACATCACGCCGATATAACACATTGTGCCTGTTTACCAAAAAATAGGGTGGTTATTTCTTCTTCCTAGTAAGCCTGTCACTCCTTTAGCATTAGCTTTGACCTTTTTGCGCTGCATTAACTGAATGAACTCAAAATTAGAAGGAAATGAAGATGACATTTACGAGTAACTAGCGCTTAATTTTCGAGGATTTCACTGGATTTGTTGTGGTGCAGGTGGGGTGCACGCTACGAGGAAGCAAAATAGATACGGAAGAGCGCTTGAATGCAGGTCGTTCTGGTGCGGTGCAATGGTGCACTATAACTCTATAATACCTGTCTTTGTTTATGCCCCTGGGTTTATAGTTGTTGAAGGCATGTAATAGCCCTGATAAACAGAACACTGCTGCTGTATAGTATCTCGTGTTGTTCAGGACACTTGGCACTTGGCTCTAAAACTTCAATGGTCACGCTTTCACTCTTTTTGACAGGTTATAGTTCTGTACGCGCTATGCTCTACAGTTTAGCAGCAGCTAACATTACAGCCACTCAGTCATACAGCACAGTCAGCTTGCCAGGCGCCCAGGGAGCTCAGCCAACCAACGAGCTAGTTCCTCAACGTGCTAGACATCTAGCCTGCCATTTTCTCTATCCACATATTCATCCATCTATCCAACGCTCCAGCCATTACATTTAACATGTTTTTGATGTATCCAGTCAGCCAGCTTATCACCCCTCCACTCGGACAATGAATGCAAACAATAAGTCAATCAATGTTCCTCATAGAGCCTATTTCATCTACACAGTTCTTTGTTTGCATGCTGTCCTTTTTATGTCTGCCAGGCCGGACCGCTGAAGGCAGGAGATTATGTTGTCACCCCTGTCCGTACGTTGTCCGTGTCAGTCTGTCTATTTGTCTGAGATCAGCAAAAAAAAATCACATCAATTTTTTAGTTTAGCTGTTATTCTTTATACATTTCTACTGCTTTGGAGCCTCAATATGGGATAGGTCTGGAGCCAGACGATCCTCATAACGTAGCTCAACACGTTGGTGAAGAAATGAAGGATTTGCCCTACATGCTAAAGGGGCCTTTGTCAGGGAAAGGTCTCGGAACCATGTTTTGACATTCATTCGTAAAAACCAACCCCTTGACTTGACTGAATTGAAAACGGCATAGACCCTTTAGTTTACACTGACTTACATGCACTTCAAAGAATGTCTTTAAGTAAGCCGTCCCAAATCTCTAAACTCTCTGGTGGAGTGGCATAATTCCCGCCCATTATCCCCATGCAGTTCTGTTGTGCCTCTACTGGCGGGGAGGTCATCTGACAGACAGGCTCCAGCTAACCCTCCCACCTGCATGCTCGCGGGAGAGCAAGATTAGGGTGCACGCTGGCGTGATCCAAAGTGTTAGACATCTATGTGGTCTGCCGGGGAATGTCTCAACTGTGTGTGTGTGTGTGTGTGTGTGTGTGTGTGTGTGTGTGTGTGTGTGTGTGTGTGTGTGTGTGTGTGTGTGTGTGTGTGTGTGTGTGTGTGTGTGTGTGTGTGTGTGTGTGTGTGTGTGTGTGTGTCATTCAGAGACAGATATCCAAGTTTTCCTCGCGTAAAATATGTGTCAGTGTCTTCATACCAGGACTGGCGTGTGTGGCGTCTATGAAAAGATTCTGTTGTCAGCGATGATTGTGGTGTCATATTGACTGACAGATTTGCATGCACCTGTCAAAGTCCTCTAAATATGCCTGCTATTGTTACTGTAGCAACAAACCCCAGAATAATGTTTGTGGGCGCATAATAATATGCCTGCCTGTCTGTCTGTCTGCCTGCATGCGTCTGTGTGTGTGTGTGTGTGTGTGTGTGTGTGTGTGTGTGTGTGTGTGTGTGTGTGTGTGTGTGTGTGTGTGTGTGTGTGTGTGTGTGTGTGTGTGTGTGTGTGTGTGTGTGTGTGTGTGTGTGTGTGCGTGTGTGTTCATGGGCACTTGCAGGGGCGTCACAAGGAGGGGGGGGGGGAGCGGGACTGAGTTACTAGGGCCCAAGGAGGAGGGGCCTTAATTATTTTATACTTTAGCTATTGAAAAATAGCAGATCTACATGCGAGCTTGTATATCTGCTATTTTTGAAAAATGTGTGAAAATCTTTATATGTATATTTTAAGCAAACATTTTGTTACTAAAATTTTGCTTCTGGGGAGGGTCCCTGGAACTACATATTTTGAAATGGGGGTGTGTGGCCAAATACATATAATTTTGGGGGTCCTTCACATGAAAAGGTTTGAGCACCACTGACACAAACCTTAGAAGCATTTGAAATATAAGACGTGCAAAAAAACGTCGCGATTTTTCAAAAATAGCAGATCTACAAGCTCGCAGCGCTAGCTTGCTATTTTTCAATAGTTAAAGCACAAAATAATTGTGTGGGGGGCCCGCAGTGAATCCCTGTACCCAGGGCCCAGAACTTTGGTGCGACACCCCTGGGCGCATGAACACACATTCTGCATGCATGCATGCGTGCGTGTGTGTGTGTGCGGTGCCGCGCACCCTCCTGCCCCCAGCGCAGCCTGCCTCTCTCACTGTCTGTCCTGGCTCTGTGCCCTGCCGTGTCCCCGCTCGCTGGGCTGCATGTACTTTTGATTGTACAGAAGCCAGGCGCATATTAACCAATTCAGAACGGGTACACAGTATGGTGTATCATTATTTTATGCTTTAACTATTGAAAAATAGCAGATATACAAGCTCACAGCGCGGCACCGAGTGCCGCGCTGCGAGCTTGTAGATCTGCTATTTTAGAAAAATCGCGAATTTTGACCCGATTCTATAAGTGTCTTTTGTATCCTTCTGAGGTTTTTTTTTAAAAACCTATGTTTCTATGTCAGCAATCTGGCCGGCCATCGTCAAAGAAAAGGTCCGTTTCACTTAACTGGAGCTCAGTTAGTCTGTTCTTGAGAGACTACTATGTCAGTGGTTCTCAAAGCTTTTCATGTGAAGGACCCCCAAAATGATATGTATTTGGCCACGGACCCGCATCTCAAAATATTTATTTCCAGGGACCACCCTGAATCAAAATTTGAGTTACAAACGTTCGCTTTGAAAATACATCTATTCAAAGATTTGCACACATTTTCCCGACTTTTTCAAAAATAGCAGATCTACAAGCTCGCAGTGAGCTTGTATATCTGCTATTTTTCAATAGTTAAAGCATAAAATAATGATACGCAATAATGTGTACCCGTTCTAAATGGGTTAAGGAGGCAACGTGTCGCAGATGTTTAATGTACCTCCAACTGCTCGCCACAACAGGTGGTCCTTTTCACTTCGCCTGCCTGGAAATTAGAAATATGGATTCCTGTTCGCATCTGGTGCTTTAGCCTGGTGGGAAATAGAGGGCATTGGTGGTGATGGATTGGCCTGTCCCCTGCCATGTTCCAACATGCCAGGGCTGGGGAAGGGCTAGAGTTGTGGTTGGCGGCGTTTGGTGTTTAGGGAGGGAGGGGGGTGGCGGGGTTTAAATGTCTGTAAATGTCACAGCAGGCAAATGCAGCTACAGATTTTAAAGAGAGAGAGAAAAAAAAAAGAGTCATACATTTTGTTTCAAGCTGACCCGGTGAGCCGGCCCATTCTCCTGACGACGTTCCAGATCGATAATGCTGATTTTGAGGTTAATCTCTTATGATCCCCGCAGGCCTCGGCGTAGGCATACAGGTGTGTCAGCAGCATAGTGTCTGTGAGCAGAGTTCTAGGCCTGGAGTGCGAATGGGAGACTGCAGTTCTGGATAGGGCTCTCACGACCATGACATTTTAGTTGATTGGCTTCGTACACAAAAATTGCACAGGGCATGTCTGAGACATAAAAAAATTTGCAAATAAATGACTGCACTGCCAGTGCCGATAATAATTTATGGCCAGAGTACACCATACTAGATAATTAAATATTTTGAAGGGGGGAGGTTAATATTTTAGATTTGTCTTGCCCTAAATGCCCAAAATAATGACATAAGGTTGGAAGTGGTTGAAAGGGCATGGACAACGACATGGAACTAATGATGGAAATATGACTGTTAATTTCATTTAACTGTTTTTATACAGATAAGGGAAATTATTCTAATGATTATGCAAAATAAGCCATTAGCCAAAAATAATTGCGATGATGTAATAATTGTGACAGGTTAAGCCTCTGTTTGGCACCTAATTCAACAGTGTGTGCAGTATGATGCACTTCTTAACTAGGGTTGGGATCCGGAACCGGAACCGGTTCCATCACATTTGGAACTATTTCTGGAACCGTTGTTTCTCACTCTGTCATAGCTGGTACAGTATGTTGACTTAAAGGAGTAGGTCACCCCCAGAAATACTTTTTTTCTATTGATTAGTTACGCCATGGAGATTAATATGTTTTGGTTTTTGTTGTATTCCTAAAACAGTAATTTGATTACAATAAATGTACCTCCATTGATTCCGGATGGGGACCCAAATGCATTCGGGTCCCCATCCGGAATCAATGGGGTTAATTTAAAATAATCAATTTTTTGTCTTCAGAGTGTGACAAATACAAAAAAATATTATTGAACTCAAGTATCCATGGTGTGAGTAATCAGTAGGAAGTCATTTTGGGGGTGAACTACTCCTTTAACGTCTGCTATACAATTGCTATACAATTGTTCTCAAACTGTGTAATTTCAAGGACCACCACAACACAAGGGTCCATTTGGTTCCATTTGTCTCTTACAGTTACAGACCTGTAAGGGTCCATTCGGAAACCCCTCAAGTAAACCCTTATAGTAGCCAGTGGATAGTTGAAATATGCATGTATAATATACTACTTTGGGAGTGGCGTTGTGTGTCTTCCTCCCAGGACCACAGTCTTGTAAGACTGCCTTTTGCTCTTAGCATTTCACACTTTAACAGCCTTGTCCATGAGTTAAGCTGGGATGAGTAGTTGAGTAATATCTGCTCATTGCCATTCATTTTCTTATCATGACTTAATAGAGGAGCAAAGAGAGCCAGAACAGATAAAAAGCAAGGCAATGGATACGTTATTCACCAGAATCGCTACCAGGGTGGAACTGGACAAACAGGCAGCCTAAAGTAATGCCAGAAGGCCATTTAGAAGGCCCCTTGTTGCTCCTCAAAGTAGATGTTGGGTTGAGAAACAGCTGGTTCTTTCCAAGATTGCGCCTCAGGGAGGGTGGAATGGAGACGGTGCAAAGAGCAATGCGACCACAAAGTAAAGAGCAAGCTCCTTTAGCTCCCTGTTTCCTTATCTCTCAGATGGATCAACAGTCAACTAAGCGTCCAGCTCCACAACCCTAGTGTCCCTATTCTGGGGTGAACATACTGCAGCTCCTGTGAGCTTGTCGATATGCGATTTTCAGCAAAGGGATTTGGTTTAGACTAGAGGGAGAAAAAGAAGGGGCGTATATACAATGACAAATACTGCAGCAGTTCTCCAAAATAAACAATCTGTATATTGCCAGGCGTGTTTGCACACAGACCTTTTGGGGATGCCATGTTTCACGATGCCGGAAACAAACTTTCTCAAGGTTCTTTTAGGGTTAGTCTATGAGGAATCTATGAGGAATTTAAACAAATATTGCAGACCCAACACTGTGTGTGTAACAGTCTTCACTCAGGCAAAGACTGATTACATTACTGTCCCACCAGTAATGTACTGTTTACTACACCGATGTAAAAATAAAAAAATGAATTTAATTCATTTTCATGTACCAGCCGCTCACACGTTCATCAAATGTTAGTGCATGTGTGTGTGTGTGCGGTGCCGTGCACCCTCCTGCCCCCAGCGCAGCCTGCCTCTCTCACTGTCTGTCCTGGCTCTGGTCGCTGGGCTGCATGTACTTTTGATTGTACAGAAGCCAGGCGCATATTAACCAATTCAGAACGGGTACACAGTATGGTGTATCATTATTTTATGCTTTAACTATTGAAAAATAGCAGGTTAGGCCAACCTGCCTGACCAACGCTGTAACTTCATCTAGCAATTAGTCAGTTAGGGTGTGTGTCCATCAAAGCGTTTTTTCTTTTTCTTTCTTTTTTAGCTGCGCCTACCGCTCCAACATTTAACGAGTATGTATGTCTGCAACGTAACTCAAGTAACCATGTACCGTATCCCTATATGATAGAAATTAATTAATGTTCCACAAGGATGAAGGATTGAAGAGTTGACAAAGATTTATTCAAAGAGGCAAAAAGTTGAACAGAGTAACAGCAGTACAGATCCTTTGAGGAGCAGGCCTCCTGGCCTCTCCTGTCAGCCCCTCTGGGCACAAGCCCCCCTGTACCATTATCATACAGTTCTTATAGTCCATTCTGACAGAGATTCTATTCTAAACATGTTTTTATAAGGATGTGTACTAAAGATAAAGACCACATACAAATAGTTACACAGGGTACAGATTTGCTGACAGAGTGAGAGAGCAAGCATAGGTGGGGGAGAGAACTCAGCTGTTAGATTGACAGCTGCAGGTACAGCTAAATGAGTAGCCTTGTGAGATTTAGACTTTAGATTTAGACTACATACACATATTTGTTACTCTATAAATATTTCTACCACATTCCATCCTTTTTTTTGTGAATGAATAATCTATTCATTTACATACAACAGGATATTTATAGAGTGCCAAATCAATAGACATTTCAGACAATTACATGTTGATATAGCAATTTAAATAATTAATTAATTATTTCCACATGATAGCTGTATGTTAAATAGCTATACCTCCGCGTTCCACGGCTAACACCTTTGACTTAAGGTATTACACGTCAGAGTTCTATACGGCAAACACCTTCTATCATGCAAGGTATTTCTAGTCCTACATTCAATCAAACTTGACTTGTACTTGGTATCTTATGTTATGTTTTATAACATTACCAACTGGCTTGCTTGTTTGCAATGAAATATAAGAGAGCTAGAATTTAGTAAATGTGAATCCATATTTGTTTGTACTTTAAAATTCTGTTTTCCAAAATCAAGAGCCTGCGTGTCTCCCGTCTGACCCAAGTGTTTTCCTTGACAGTCACCACGTTCCCGGAGCTGCCTGACAACTCTTCAATGTTGAAATACCAGAATTTGGACCATAAAAACAAATATTCTCACATTACGTGGCAAATGCCTTGTTGACATATTTTTCAGATATCAACTTTTTGCTAATATTCCTATGTAAATTACTCAGCTTCATATCAAACATATAGTTGTTGTAGTCTTCATGGCTCTTCTCTCCGTCTTCATTTGGCTTATGACATGTGGCGGTTAATGTCTCTGCTTCAGCGATCTCCACTGGGCTGGTGGGGTCCAGTTCAGTGGCTCTCTGACGTGCCAGCATGTGTCTCCTTGGCTTGGTCCCCTCCCACTGTGGCAAAATGCTGTTGGTGTTCGACGTGGTGTCGATTCCGTCACCTCTGCTGTCAATCTCTGTGATTTGGTGGTAGGCTTGCTTTCCTTGTTAGCAATTAAAGCTTCCCTCTGTCCATGATGTTGGAGCTGTCTTCACAGAATAGATCGATCCGCGAGGTTCCATTCTTGTAGATTTGATGAAAGTCAGTTCTTGTTGATTTTGCATAGCTTGCTTCTGAAGTGGGGTCCTCTTTGTCCTTCATGGTGGTTGAGCTGCTTTAGGTCTGCTTTCCAAAAATCTCCTTTCCAAAAAAATCCTTCACCCCAGAGTTCTTTTGACCAAGTATCCATCTATGGTAAAGATGAAATATTGGTCCCTGTTCAGGCGCCAAATATGATAGAAATTAATTAATGTTCCACAAGGATGAAGGATTTGAAGAGTTGACAAAGATTTATTCAAAGAGGCAAAAAGTTGAACAGAGTAACAGCAGTACAGATCCTTTGAGGAGCAGGCCTCCTGGCCTCTCCTGTCAGCCCCTCTGGGCACAAGCCCCCCTGTACCATTATCATACAGTTCTTATAGTCCATTCTGACAGAGATTCTATTCTAAACATGTTCTTATAAGGATGTGTACTAAAGATAAAGACCACATACAAATAGTTACACAGGGTACATATTTGCTGACAGAGTGAGAGAGCAAGCATAGGTGGGGGAGAGAACTCAGCTGTTAGATTTGGTACAGCTAAATGAGTAGCCTTGTGAGATTTAGACTTTAGATTTAGACTACATACACATATTTGTTACTCTATAAATATTTCTACCACAAGGGGTCTTCAACAGGGGGTCCTCAGAGTTACTACGGGGGGGCTCCAAATCTTTGTGTGATAGAAACTTTTTTTTCTAATTTTTTATATTAACCACTCCAACTCTCGTGTCCATATTCTGAGAACTTTAGCCAAAAATAGCAGATCTCGCACTGCGAGGCGTTGTTGGCTTGTAGATCGTCTATTTTCTGCAAAAAAGTTTGGTGTAGAGGGGAAAAAGTACAGAGTGAAATTGAAAGTTTATTAACTCACTAAGTGCCCACGCGTCAAACTCTTTGATGTCGCTGGAGGCCCACGACGTGTTTGACGTGTTTACTGTATTTACAGTAACAATATTAAGTATTGACGGTTCAAGTGGTTAAATATCTGAAAACACAAATTGACATGAATCCCATTGTGGGGGTCCCTGCTTTCAACTAATTGGTCCTTGGCCTGAAAACTTTTGAAGACCCCTGCCCTATAGAGTCCCGACAACAAAGTTGAATATGATTTTGCCTGGATTCTGGTATTGTGTCCACGCACTGCTCATTTAATTGACAAAATAAAAAGACGGGGAAGGCAAAAACTAAATCCCCAATTCCTGTTGCCTCAATGACAGCATCAATTTTACATGGAGGATATTTCCTGCTTGTTTGTGCTCTGGCACCAGGGCCCTTTATGAATCATTGGCTGTTAATGCAACATTGGCTATTCCAGTCACAGCGGAAGTGTGGCGGGAGGGCGGGGGGTTCGTGGTGGGGGGGGGGGGAGTTAGGGAAGTCCCAGAGGGACTGAAGCCCCATGGCAGATCCATTATTCATGGCTCAACCTGGGCTTGTAGGAGAATACCGACACCCGTTCTGCTTAAATCAAACAGGGCCAGGGAGAGCAGAGCCCCCTGGGAAATGTGGTTTCTTGGGTTAAGGTAGAGGTGAGCGAGGTCGAGAATGAGAGGGTGGTGGATGGAGGGTGGTTGGTAAAGGGCTCCATCTCTTCACTCTGGTGGTTTTCGCGTGAAAGCTGTCAACACAGTGACAATACTCCTCTGCCTCTGCCCTATAGTCTTCTCTGTCACTCTCTATTTGGTGGTTGCCCTGATGCTGTCTGTTCTACTGATGTCACTAATAGCTTCAGCAGAAGAAGAAAATAAATAAATAATCCCAGTCCCTGTCCTCTATAACAGTGGTTCTCAACCTTTTCAGGCCACGACCCCCAGAATAATAATATTTGAACTGGGGACCCCCCCCCCCACACCCTGACGAGCACTAAGAGTTGAGGCATTACATTTTGTATAACACGGTTCTATTGTGAAAATAGCAGGCGTTGTCATGGCTATTTTTTACCATTTTTGCCTCCAATATTTGACAATTTGGCCAATGTTTAATTTGTCATTTTAGAGGCATTAAAAACTCCTTAAAGTGTCACTTTGGAAATGTGCAGAAACCCTCTATACACTTAGACTTTATGTTGGTTTGTTTACTGTTGAGGGAGAATCATCTGGGGACCCCCACAAATAATTTGGGGGGTTCCCGACCCACAGGTTGAGAACCACTGCTCTATAAAGCATGACCAGCATGTATTGTAAAATGCATCTCCTGGTTGAACGGCAGTTTATCATGGACTATTAACAGCGGGCCCTGTTTAGGATGCTACCCCCCCCCCCCCCCCCCCCCCCCCCGCGCGTGAACATTGAACGTGACCTTCCACACAAAACGGCACACCATCTTACACAAACTAAATTGGCTACATTACAATTTGTGCATTGTGTTCAACAACAGCGGCAGACGCCTCCGCAACAGCGGCAGATGCCGCGGAATAAGAATAATTGCTGCGGCATCATGCCGCGGAATAAGAATAATTGCTGCGGCATAGGAATCATTGTTTTCGTTTTTCACAAAGTTCCAGGGTCCCTGGAACTAAATATTTTGATATGTGGGTCCGTGGCCAAAAAAAGCCCATACTGCCGGCGATTTTCCGTTTTTCTTACTCTTTTCAAGTAGTCACAGAATATTGAAAGCCAGTTGGTAAAGAAGGAGGTTATCTCTGTGCTTCTACGAAAGATAGCGAGTCATTCTGACCACTGGTTGTCCAGTTATGAGCCGTTGGATACAGCTGTATCGCCTAGACCAGGGGTTCCCAAACTTTTGTCTCAGGGCACCCCATAAATATTTTTTTAATCCGAGGCACCCCTACATTATAATTTTAACACCCAGCAGTGCAGCACCTTATATTTATAGCATATCGTCATTGTCCGGTGGAAACCTTGTATGTCCAAAACCGTTCGTTTCGTATTTATCGTCTAAAAAATTTACTAAACTAGTGAAAACAGCAGATCTACAAGCACACAACGCCTCGCATCACGAGGCGTTGTGTGCTTGTAGATCGGCTGTTTTCACTAGTTTTGTGCGACGGTCTTGTATGATGAAGCAGGGCAAAAGACGTACACATTTGAAACTTGGAAATACAAGGTTTCTGCCCAACAGTGACGATATTTTAGTGATTATGTTGGGAGGAAAACGTTGAGATAAAAGCCATTTTGGTTAGAACTGACTGAAAATAACTTTGTACTTCAAGTTTAAAATTATACAAAATTATATTTTTTCAAGTGTCCAAATAAATTCCAAATATTATCAAATTATCTCGCGGCACCCCTGGACTGCCGTCGCGGCACCCCAGGGTGCCCCGTCACCCACTTTGAAAACCCCTGGCCTAGACATGCGAGTGTAGTTACAGGCATATCTGCGAGAAAAACAAAAGGAGAATAGGGAGCAGACGAGAAGCTCATGTTGCAATGACATACTTTCCTGTGGGACTGTGACTATGATTTTTTACGCTTGATGGAGATCTTTGTAAAAATACGAAAACACGTGGTTGGCAGTGTGGGCCAACCGAAAAAATCGGTCGGAAGTACTGTATGTGTTTGGCATTAAATGAGTTAACTCTTTTGCTGCTACGTGACAAGTTTGACAACGTTTTTGTTTTGACGCTAGATGTTTATGGCTCATCAAATATTTTTTGTTTCTAGGGTACATCGCCCGATAACCAGAATCAAAACAGACTTTCTCTTTTTTTAGGAATTATTAATTATTCATTTCTATGGCATTTCAGCTGTTTTTCTGTTTTGAAAACAGTGTTGTATCCTTAGAACCGAACCATGAATTTTGTGAACATAATTGTGAACATTTTGTGAACCTGTACATCCCTAGTGGCCACATAATGAATATTGATCGCAACGCTCATTTACATGGAAAAACAAGATAATGATTATCTAATTAGTGTTTCCAGGAAACTTGACTTAGATTAACAATGTAACAAGATCAAAGGGAAAAAATGTAATTACTCCAAGGCTTTAAGTCAAACTAAAGTACAAGCAGTCCTGGGTTTCTTCATTTTAGGGGCACAGCCAGCCTTTGGTGTTGTAATAAAATAAAGAAATGATTTTAAGCCCAGGAAGATTTGTTTTCACAAAATGTATTGGTATTTACATATTGCCAATATTTGTTGAAAATCCAGAGTCAAAAGTTCATACATGCTCATCCCTGGACTAATCGAGGTCACTGGACTCATTTGTAGATGGGGAGTAAGGGGGAGTTAAGAATTCAGAATCTCAACAAGACACTGGTTGGTGGGGCATCAAGGCCACTGTAGGCTCAGGGCAGATCATTTTTTAAGGGATTAAGGCCAAACCAAGCCTTACCAAGGGGCCACGGCGGATATAGTCTTCATGGCCTTCTTGAAATTCCTGCCCTGGTGCACCAGGGCCACCCCACCCACACTTTTTGAGCAGAAATAAAACATGTCTGTCAATGGAAATTATTTTTGTTTTACACTACAGTGCCCCTAAAGATCTTGTCAATATATATTACCATTGACCATAATCTTTAGGGGGCACTGTAGTAAAATAAAAATAATAGACAGGCGTATGGCTCAGGAGGTAGAGCGGACGTCTTGGAACCAGAAGCTTCCAGGTTTATTCCACGGCTCCTCCTGGCTGCGTGTGGAAGAATCCTTGACCAAGACACCTTGCATGGTCGTCTCCACCATCGGTGTGAGAATGTGTGTATGGGAGTGTAAATGGGTTAGTGTGAAGTACATTGTAAAGCATTTGAAGAAAGGTGCTATATCTATACTAGTAAGACGCCTCAGGGCAACAAGCAACCTCGCCCTTTAGGGAGATATGGAGATCCCCCTGGAATCACAGGGATCTCCATATCTCCATATGGGCATAAAAGGGATTTATTCCCCCTGGCATCACAGGGATCTCTCTAACAGGGGGCATCATTAATATTTATGACATCAGGGAACTCCATATATGGGCTGGTAGTGTGACATCACAGTGAAACCAGAGCCTGATGTCAGAGCGGCAAACCCATTCTGGTAGAGTGGTTCCCCTGACATCACAGTGACATCAGAGCATGATGTCAGAGCGGCAAAAACATGGACCGTAAAAATGTGTACAGGTCTAAACGGACACGGACAAGCTGTGACATTTCTCATAGTAAACTGCGACCTTCGGTCGCAATAAATGCAGTCCATTTACCAGGCATTTACCAAAATCTATTAAAGATTGTTATATATCTCTAAGCACAAAACACATCTGTATAAAGAAATGCCTAAATGTCTTTGCTTGTTTGTTGAACATTTTATACTGGAAATATTGTATATAATTTAAGTGTGGACATCACTAAAAGAAGCACCAACCACATCTCTCTATCCAAGATAGTTCCTTGATCAGATATTTTCCCCCTGAATATTAATGATCTGGGAGACGGGCAATCAAGAGCAGCCTAATGATTTATTCTGTAGAGTGGCCATGTACAATTACCTGCTGTAACAAAACATGAGGGAGCAGGGCCAACTGAAAACCACACACATTGGTTTCAATCAAACCTCATTTAGTCTTAACAAATGACTATGGGGCTGAAGTGAGATGTCAATAAAATAGTTTGCGCTGACTTAACGTGGGGATCAGTATGCATCTCAGAGCGGATGTTGAAATAGTGCAAGGGAAATCATTGAGGCCTCACTGTCTGGTGTCCTGTGTGTGTCATTGCTATGCAGAGGAGTGAGTGGCAAGGCTCCATTCAGCAACCCCCCAAGCCAGAAGGTGACATTGTATAGGAGCCAAGAGCTAAATTCTCAACACGGGACTGATTGGATTGCTTGCCAACATTAGGATGTGTTGCTGTGGAATGGAGAATGGACAAAGAATGTGTTGCAGATATTTTCTTTGGTGCAGTGACTCATTAAACTAGACCACTACACTAAAAATGTAAATTATAAAAGAGGTCTTCACCCTGAGTAATTAATTCCTTTCGTTATTGGTTATTGGCTTACTTCAATAACTTAAGCCTCAGTCTATCAGGTCATTAGTATTTCATTTGCATGTGTCAACTTTCCCCTAGCAGTTGCATAGACTCACCGGAAGGCATAGCCATGATTAAGACAAAATTAAACCTGTAATGATTCCCGGAGGAAAGGAAAATTAAGTTGTCATATTCACAATAGCGGAGAATGAAACTACAGGTCAGGAGAGGTACAGGTAAAAGTGAAGAATCAAAGTAAGATACCTAAGAATAATAATAAAAAAAATAGTATAAAACATAATGTGAAATTAGCTCAAGGCAGGCAGACTGACTGACTGACTGACTGACTGACTGACTGACTGACTGACTGACTGACTGACTGACTGACTGACTGACTGACTGACTGACTGACTCACTCACTCACTCACTCGAGATGGCAAGCCTCCTACAGAGCCACATCGCCAAAATGTAACAACCAAGCCGCTGTTCCTATCTGCACTGGATCTCTGAATGAGTTAACATACGGTATGTACAAACATACTGCCATGTACTGTACCAATTGCAACACGTGAATTCATTTTGTTCCTTTATTTATCCTCAGTTTGAAAGGATCGAGAATGTAGTGAGACTAGAGGCTCTTTTACTGTGTTGGCAAATCAAAAGATGACAGACACACACTCACTCATTTCCTGGAGATAAAGGAACCCTGGGGTTTCTCACCACAGCTTCCCCACAGACAAGCAGTGATGTTCAGTCAGTGGAAGCCTGCTTTCCCTCCCTCCATACTCCACACATCCCCTGGGTGGCCCACGTACTGTTGCTTCCTGTTCACACTCTTAACTCTCCATTAATTAATACGCGTTTTCTTTGATCTCGCTACATTGTTAATCTAAGTCAAGTTTCCTGAAAATACTAATTAGATAATCGTTAGCTTGTTTTTTCCATGTAAATGAGCCCAGCGATCAATATTCATGAAAAGTGGTTGTGGGTAAGGAAAAAGACGATGGTGCTATAGTACCAAGTGAATGACTCCATAGTTTTATAATACTCTTTAATCTTTAATACGCTTAAACTATATGTGGAATTCTAAATGCTACAATATGATAGTATGTTTCTAACTAAATATTTCACATAATGTAATGTCTCCAGTCTTCCTGTATTTAACCACTTAAAACCCTACATACTTCTTGATCAGGGTCCCCCAGGGGTCTGTAGTTGTCCCCCTAATTTTCCCACTACACCAAACCTCTTCACCTCTTTGCTGAATATAGGCAATCTGAAAGCTCAGAAGGCGTCGGGTTGCAACGTGTCGGGAGCGTATACATCTGCTCTGTTCACAAAGTGTTCGCCTATTACTGTATGACAGGCCCAGAATAGAGAAGCTACTGTAGGGTTCATGAGGTTAACAGCCAGCTATTAGTCAACAATTCTTTCTTTTAATAAAACTGTTATGCAAGCTGTGAAATTAGTTATTCAGATGCTAAGTGCAGCACACATTATTAATCTATTTGTCAGCAGGGGTACCATAGCTTTTGTGCCGTCTTGCAAAATGTATAATCTTTTTTGGCATGGATTACCAAAGGCCATGTGGCTTGAAACCATAGTGTCACTTCACTGCGTTGGTCACTGCACAAGCTACTACGTATTACGTTTTTTGGGGGGGATAAATGTGCTATATTCAATTAGCAGCTTTTGATTTTCTGCAACTAGAGTAAAAAAGTAAACAAAAAAGTAAAAACCCTTCCGACCATTGTCTTTCAAAAACTATCTATGCAGAGTTGTTTTAACACTGTTTCCCATGTTACAATGTACAAGAAAAATACATACACATTTGTACGGTGCTCTAGGTATTACCTCCCCACCCCCAATTATGGAGTTTTTTTTTTACACTAAATAGAAGTACACGAGCACTTGAGAGTGAATCGACCATATATATATGTATATATAATATAGCCCATGTAAGAATACTGCACTAAGTCTTGATCGTTTCGGCGTTTGCTGGCCTTCTGGTCTTATAGATGGTGTAAAACATTGTGTTGTCGAGAAAGTAATTTTCCTGTGGCGAAGGATGGGGAGTAATTCTGGAGAATTCTGGAGTAATGTTAGTTGTGTCAACTAGAGGTCAGTGTGCATGTGGACTGCTTCCTCCTCAATTTTCTTCTTAACCATTTTTGTCTTCTTTCCCCCTCTGTCTCCTTTCCTTTCCTTTCCTTTCCTTTCCTTTCCTTTCCTTTCCTTTCCTTTCCTTTCCTTTCCTATCCTCTCCTCCCCTCCTAGTGTTTTCCCTAGCTTCGCTTTTCACTGCCTTTTTCCATCCATCGCCAAGCCTCCGATGAATGCATTTGACAATCCACTGAGCAAGAAAGGGCATTAATTGCTACTCAAAGCAGAGAGCTATCATGGGAACCCTTGTTGTGAGAAAATTACGCATCTTCAGACCCGTGAGGCGTTATGCAGGGATGACAGAACATTTCTACACAGTGCTTGCTACACACTCTCTTGGCCAAGCCTGAAAAGAAAAGACAGAGCAACGAGAGAGAGAGAGAGTTGGGGAGGGGGGAATTTCCCTCGCAAGACAAAAACGAGGCATAAGGGGGTGAGTTTGCAGAGTGAATCAATGGGTATCGTCCTCCTCTTAGACGACAGAAAGTCCACAAAGGCCTAATCAGCGAATGACATGGTGATCCAGCTTACAGTGACAGGGTTGACAATAAGCCAACACACCACACAGTAAAATCCTGAGTGTTCACTTAATTCTCAGACTGTCAGAATCAACCGGGCACATTATACATGTGTGTACCACATGAGTGCATTTGTGTTTGTTTATTTTCTTCATGCATGTGCTTTGTTTTGTTTTCCTTCATGGATCTATCTCTTGTCAAAATATAAACACTGTCTTCTAGAGTCTAATTCTCAGGTGGTTAATTAATGAACTTGAGAGCATCTCAACTGAAGTGTATTTAATTACCACAATTACACTTTCTTGACAAATGATCCCCAATAGCGAGCAGTGTCCATTTGATTCTCAACTCAAGTGAATCTCGCTATTACTACATGTACATGTCATTACTTCAACTACCAGGCAGGTTAGCTACTCACCAGCGTCAGGGTTACTGAGTTAGGGTTTGGGTTAGGTTTAGGTTTAGGCATAGAGGTTAACATTCACCTGCGTCGGCAGGTTAGCTACTCACCAGCATCGGCAGGTTAGCATTTCACCAGGTTAACATTCACCCGCTTCGAAATACTGAGACGTAGAACAAATGTTATGTCAAAATATCGACGCGCACTCGTTCCTCACTGTGTCCCACTTGCTGTCATTTACAGTGACAGCACTTTATAGAGAAACACAAAACATTGCTTTGTCCATGCAAGCAGTTTACTCCTTGAGGGAGTAGCAGGCAAGATTCCTTCACCAATGTAAACACAGTTGCTGAGGGAAGCTACTTCCTATAGAGACAGCAAGACTTGCTGGGATTGGCCGGTGGTGTATGATCCGTGCTGTGATTGGCCGGTAGTGTATCATGTGGGAGATGACATCATTTTGCCGGGAAATACAGCCCCTGTCACAGCTATGTAGAAAACTTATAAAGAAAAGGCTTTTGGGGCTGAAATTAACGGAGTGGGGGTTCTAAAACTTTAGCGATTTAATAGTTAGGACAATTTTAATATATGTTTTATAAAAAAAGTTACATATCATAACTTTAAATTGTTGGTAAACTTGGCAAGTTGGCATGTGCCAAAAAGCATGACTTTCTTCCTCTTAACAAAAATGCAAAAGCAAGAGTGTCAGAACATAATACTACACATACAGTAACAGGTGAGAAGGCTTTGCAGTTAGGTTAAAGGAGGCCCACACACAGGCAGGTATCCTCCCCTGGGAGCCAATCATTTTCCGGGAAGGGTTTCAGGTACAGACAAAGCATAAATAATAGAAAACAACACAACAAATGAAAGACCAACCTCTTTGCCGTTTGTGGTGACCTTCAGAGTTTGTTTCCCTCTCACTGTGCTCATGGCTCATTTGCTTTGTCACTTTCATTTCGCAAGGCAACTGCAATGCCATGTGAATGTCTGAGTATCTGACTTACACCACACTACCGCACCTAACAACCTTTCCACAGGAAAGGTGACGTTCTAATTTTCCATGCAAATGGTTTCTCAAAGGATATTGAGATGATAGGGAACGAATAGCCTGCCGTGTGTGTGTGTGTGTGTGTGTGTGTGTGTGTGTGTGTGTGTGTGTGTGTGTGTGTGTGTGTGTGTGTGTGTGTGTGTGTGTGTGTGTGTGTGTGTGTGTGTGTGTGTGTGTGTGTGTGTGTGTGTGTGTGTGTGTGTGTGTGTGTGTGTGTGTGTGTGTGTGTGTGTGTGTGTGTGTGTGTGTGCGCGTGTGTGTGTGTGTGTGTGTAGGGGGAGCAGAGACAGACATAAAGCTTTTTTCTTATTAAGACGCATTTCATTTAGAATCAAATCTACTTTGAGCTTTGGGCTATAGTTCCCTGGGAATGTGCAAGCACATTCACTATATTTCCGTAGTCATACTGAACAGGCATTTATGGCACATCCTGTTTTGAGACTGGAATTGCAACAAAGTTATCTGGTTAGGCTAAAATGTATGGTTTGAGATTGTGTAATGTAATGTTATTCTTCAAATGGAAAATGAAATGGAAGTTTATGTCTATTCATTCAGAGCACAGGTGATTCCATAATACTTTTTCTGTTCTTTCATCATCTTTATTGTCCCTGCTGTTTCTACATACTGTTACATTCTCATTAATAGCATGTGCTATATATAGATGCAAGAAAATTATTAAATTAATTGTTTGAGTGTCTTCGATTCCATGTGTTACGAATCGATATTGCAAATGTTGTGTTCTACAGCAGCTATGAGCGTAAATGTCTTGTCTTCTAAACTAGACATCCCAATCTAATCCTTGCCAGCAGCGTCTGGTTTGTGAAAGGCAATGTTCAACATGGTACACCGGTAACACTGGGTTGTGTTTATAGAAGCTTGGAATAGGTTTCATTTATCGGAACATGGTCCACTCCCTTGTTTTATGGATTCGCCAGGCGTGTCTGTCTGTGTGTGTGGTTGGGGGGGGGGGGGGGGAGCACATCTAGGCTAGAACACGGCTGCTTTGTGAGCTTGATCGAACAGGCATTGAAAGTCTGAAAGACCTCAGAAGATACATCCGTTGTGGGGTGGCAGCAAGTGCTCACCGTGCATTCCCTGCCAACACATTTTTTACGGGTCAATGAACGATGGCTCGTCTCAGGTCAGTGCAGCTTTCTAACAGAGGAATTTGACAAATAGTGCAAAGGTTCACGTCAAGGAAAACAAAACAAACAGGTTGTTTATGTGAATTACCGATTCCTATTCTACAATGAGGAGCATTATAATGATATTGGGGGAGTTTTCTTTTTCCTCAGTGTCTGAGATGACAGACATTGAGGCAGAGTCTGTGGTTTCCAGCCTGTTGGAGTCTGGCAGAGAAACGTTCTGATTCTGACAGCCTGTGATTAGCCAAGTATGGGCTCAGCATGCTGCTCATTGTCATATTAATTTCTCCTAAGTGCCAGTTCTGATGAAAGTAATGTGGTAATGGAGAAAGAAAAAAGAAGAAGAAAAAAGAAAAGCGATTTCTGACATTAGTGCGCCTCGTAGGGAATAGGGATAGTGTCTCTTCTTGGTCTCCCATAGAAATATCAGGCCATCACTAAATTACCTGAGTATATTGTGTGTTGTGAATCACGTGGATTAATACAACTATGAGAAGTGCAACCCACAAGTGCATCTATAAAAAAAGAAAATCCTGATTCTATGAAGTAGAGTAGAGTGAGAAAAGAAAATATTCATATTTTAATCTCAGGCACAGGCTCGATAGCCGATGAAAAGAGTGAATTGGATTTATTATCACTCTCACCCGCTGCTCTGATTTGTGGTGCCGTTTCCTTTGTTCTTTTGTGCGGACTCGTCTCGTATGTACACTGTGAGGAACTATTATACTTGGTTGAGCACCGGGAGCTTGTAGATCGCCTTTTTTTGGTGTGCGACACAGGCACAGAACAAAGTGCAAATCAGGCAGTGTCACGGCTTAGAAAAGCCCTTGTTACTGTATGTTATTCTCTCCCAGCCCGGTCGATACCGTTATCTGATTGGCACCAGTCTTCAGCTTCTTCCCCTCAGCCCTTCATAACTTTCCTCTTACACTCTTGTAATTCTACAATCTTCGCTATCTTCTCCATCTACTATTCTTCTTCTTCTTGCTGTCTGTCTGTTCCCCCCTTGACTTTCTTTCCCTTGACCCCCTCCAATTCTTTCTCTTCAGTGATAAGTGAAATTAGCTGAGCTGAGTCCTAGTGCTTATCGGGGCATGGTGTGCTGGATCAGTGATTTTCAAAGCGAGGTCCAGGGACCCCCAGGGGTCCTTGAGGGGGTCCTAGGGGCTCCCCATCCAAATGTGAAATAGTGTGAAAAATATTGCTAAATTATATTCTAGCAATGTTCTAATTATTATTCTATTCACTTGAAATAGTCTCATAACTTGTCCCAGGTTTTCAGAAGATGGCAGACCCATGTCCTGTTCTGGTTCATTTTCTCATAGCTTCGCTTGATTGGCTCAGAGCTATAGGTTTGAGCTATAAGTAACTAAAAAGAAGGTACAGTCATCTACATCATTTTAGCTACCCAGCAATTCCAGCCAGCAGATTTGTCGCCCTGGGAGGCAAACTGCAGCCGTGGAATATTACATTGGAGTCAATGGGAGCCAGGTGAACTAGCTTATGAACAAACACTATACTGTGGCCTTTGTTAAATACTCTGCCCAGGAAAATAAAGCCATATCACACACATTGCTTACGGAGGTATCTAAAGAGCACAACGTAAGTTTCTCAATGTGGCAAAGTATCGCAAGACTGTCCATTTTAATGAAAAATGTTTACAGTAAGACATTCCACTTTTATTCAATCAAAAAATGTTGTTCAATCTCTGTATATGCTCAACTTACTGTGCCTTGAGAAGGCTATAGGTGGGGTTGTGGGTCTTTTTGGTGGGGACCCAAAAATCGGGCTTTGCCAAGGGCCCATTCTGACGTCAACATGGCCCTGCTGTTTAGTGCCAACTCGAATGCTCAGTCAGATCCGGTCTAGAGCCAGCCTACTGCAATCCAATCTAGACCGTATAACCCAACTGCAAAGTGAATGCCTGCCTGCCAGTCTAAACCTTTCTGCACTGAACATATCGGTTTTATTTAATACTGCCGATGTGCAGTTAATTATCTACAATATGCATTTGGGAGCCATTTGTCTTTGTAACACTGCTGCTGTAGATTTGGTTATGGTTGTTGTTGTTCAGGCTAACATGGGCTATCTGTTGTTGTGCCAGCCTTTAACTATGGAATTTGATTGTTAGTTTAAATGTATGATACATTTACTTGCCATGCAGTAAATGTACCACATGTATGATATAAAAAAATCATACACTTCCATTGTGACTTCCAAGATTACTGTATGGTACACTGTATAGGGTATATGAATGATAGAGTGCATATATGGCATAATAATGTGTATACTGTTCATCAGAACTGGTTTTCCACACACTGTCCACACTGTCCCTTGTGTACTTCATTATTTACATCAATCTGTGTAGTATTGTTTGTTGTGTAGACGTGGTGGTGGACCAACTGGATTCTGCTTTTGCACTAGCAGCGGAGGCCTTTGAACTCGACCATGTGTTCATCCTCACTGCGGTTAGTGCGTGATCGATTCTGAGATGGGCACATACATTTTTATTAGATTATTACATTTTCTAGCTGTCACTTTGTTCAAATCTTGCACACAGCTTGATCTCCCTTGTCATTCGTTCGGGAACCCAAAATGCAGCCACTTTGTTTAGGAACAAAATCAATTAAGTAAATCCCTTAAAGCTTGCTCCCTATTGAGGAGCAGCTGCCACTTGATGTCAGCTCCAAAAACATTTTCAAACATCTCGCATCTTGTCCCAACGATTCAGCGAAACATTCTTGTGGAGAGACAAACCGAAAACATTAATGTATACAGCCTATTGTTTTCCATCCATCCATTTCAACTGCTTATCTGGAATCGGGTCGCGGGGGCGGGGGTAATAGTTCCAACTGAGATTTCCAAAGTTCCCTATCCTGAGCAACTTCCTCCTCTCCTCTCCCCAGGCCAGTGTGGAGATATAATCCCTCCATCTGGTCTTTGGTCTAACACGGGGTCTCCTCCCAGTGGGACGTGCATCGAGGACCTTCCTAGGAAGGCGCTCGGGAGGCATCCTTTCCTACACAGTTGTACTGTAGGCCTGTTCATTATGGAAATATTGTCGATTACTTTACAGCAATTCAATAAAGGGCTTTCTGTAATTTAATAACATTTCAGAAAATTATCAGACAACAATCCACACAATAATGTTAACTTCAAGCTTAACAGCTGTAGTAATGTATTTGAAAATGAACATGTTTACAAAAGGTTCTATCATCACCTTCATAGCATCTTCAAGGCAGTGCTGTACAAAAGCATGAGCTTGGAGATCTGCTGTTTCCGCACCAAAATAGATATGCTAGAGTTCAAGTGGTTAATTTGAACGTTTATTGTGCATCATAATGTCTTTTAGAAAATAGCCAATCTCATAATGCAACACATCACAACACATTGTGGGCTTGTAGTGGTGTGTCTCTCTCTCTCTCTCTCTCTCTCTCTCTCTCTCTCTCTCTCTCTCTCTCTCTCTCTCTCTCTCTCTCTCTCTCTGACCGGTGGGCCTGTGCTTTGATCTCTGCTGCTTTTGAACAGGGGGTTGCATGAGGATGGGTGTGTTGTGCTTTTGTGTAGCTCTACTGTTGCACACACGCTGCATGCATTTGATGTTCGCCTGCTTCTGTATTTCTCCCTCGCTTTCTGTCCCTCTCTGTCCACGTCTATGTGGTTGCATGTGGGAGTGCTGTGCGTACATTTGTGTGTTCGAGTGTGTGTGTGTGTGCGCGCGCATGCGTGTACGCGTGCGTGAGTGTGTTTGTGGGTGGGTGGATCCATGTATCTATTTAAATTGACTTCGCTGGCCATCTCCGAGAGGCAAGCGGAGCCTCCTGCCTCTACAGGGCCACAAGGGCTTGCCTGCGGAATGGGAAATCAATAACGTCAATAAGATGAGCATTAGGATGGCCAAGCGGTTTTAACTGCCCCATTGTCGTTCCACCAGTTTTCCTTTTCTTTTTTTCTGAAGCTGTTTGTGCTCTGTTCCTTCTGCAATCTGCCAGTTTCAGTAGAGAGAGAGCGAGAGAGAGAGAGAGAGAGAGAGAGAGAGTGAGAGAGAGGCAAGAGAAAGGGAGAGAGTGGCAGACAGACAGACGGGTGGGAGCAGGGAGAGAGAGAAAGGGAGAGACATTTGGGCAGAAAGCACATTTCTGATACGTCTTCTGTGTGACAGCCATTCAACAGGCACTTTCAAATTGTCCTTTTTTCCCCATTTCTTCTTTCCAGACCGTGGTTCTCTTGATCGAAACATCGTTGCTTTCTCATCAGCTCTGAACCCTCTGGATAACTTGTCCTTGAGCAAAGCATTTTGGCCTTCAGCACACAAAACAAGACTGTACGAAACAAGACGCAACATAGAGAACGGTACTCTGTACCTCAACACATTTACAGTACGTTCCTTCCCTTGTAGTAATTCTGACATCCAAGTGTGAAAAACTGGTGAATTTAAGAAAGGTCCAAGGCACTCTGCTTAGTTGAATATTTTTAAAAAACCTTTTATTTTGCCATGGCTTTGCTTGGCAAAGTAAAAAAAAAACAAAAAAAAAAAACACATTTGACCAGCGCGTTTGGGCTCACGGGCCTTCATCATGGTCCATTTGGCCCTGAAGAAAAACCTTGATGCCTTGGACCTTTCCTAAGTTTACCTGTTTTTCACACTGGATGTCAGCTTACTACAAGTAAGGAACTTAACTAATTTCCCGCGATCCCCGTCGAAACCGTTGATTTCCCGCTGTACCTCTCTGCGATGCCCGTCGATCCCGGAAATGTAATTAGCTTTAATCATTATGAAACGATTAAAAGTATGGTCGCTGATTATAGCCGATTCTGGCTCTTTAGGCCCGCCTCCTAACTGTATCCTGACGTATTTCCTGTTTAGACCGGATATAGGTTTCTATATCCGGTCTGATGTCAAATCATAGCTCCGTTCCCATAAGTTTTCCTTAACAGAGGAAGGAGCTGCTCGGTCATATCATCCTCTTTTTTCACGCGTTTTTTTTAATTTGGTAGCTGTTTTATTCTTGTGCCCGCCTGGCATATGATCCGCGCACATATCGTCTGCTATGTGCGCGAACGTGTCCACGTGTTACCATTGCGCACAGCTGGCCGTTTGCAATGTTTTCTTATGTAACACTAGCGGATACAGCAGGGGTAACAGCCTGGCAACGGATTTGTCTATTCCAATGGATTTCTTTTTATTCGAAAGCTGTCATCGAGTCTACACGTCTACTAGATGAGTCGCGCACAGATAGTGCACGATGCGTGCGCGTGCCCACGTTAAAAGTTAAGGACAATTTGGCAGCTGCTTACTACAGCTATGTTTAAAATGGCAGCAAAATTGTTAAATGTGTTGACTTACAGTTGAACCCAAGAGCACCGGTTTTCAGTTTCTGATACAGTAATTACGGACACGCTCTGCGCTTCCTCGCCTCTTTTCTTTTCTTTTCAACATAGTACATTGTACTGCTTTATTGATAAAATACAGCTACAGTAAAGAGTTTGCATGCCTACACAAATGTTAGAGTCTTTATGACTCTGCACCACTGAATACAAGCTTTTTATTAGTAGCAATAGAAAATATACATAACATTCAGGATTATATTGCATTATGCGAAACACTGTCAAGTATTACTGTGCAGTATCAAGGCGAGGTTCGCCAAACCAGGCACATATGGCAGTGACTTGTTAGTCAGAGCAGAGGACTGTTTGTCATAGACTGACATTTTGTTCCATAGTTGTCACAGTGGAGCAACAGAGAGAGCAGTGATTTGTCTAGAGGAACAATAAAAATGATTGGAAGCGCTTCTGACAGCTCCTGCGTTACTAGTATTGTCAGGTGAGTAGCTCTTTGTGTGAGGAGGATCAGAGAGACACAACAGGAAAGGCTTTAATGTTTTGCATTGAGATAAAGGAAAATGACCCTCAAAACAACTTTATGCTTGTTTTGATGAGAATAATTTGCTGACACTAGAACCCATTTCGTATTTAACATATCCCACAAAGTAACCATTGGAAGTAAACCTGGAAAAACACTGAGGGAAGAGTAGCAACAACAAAGTTAAACAGTTAATTTAATTCTTTATTGATTTTTTTATCCAAGGTGCTTTACAATGATTGTGCATTACATTCACCCATTCACACACATTCATACATCGATGGCGGAGGAAACTATGCAAGGCTCTAAAGATGGGATTTATGGTTCTTTGAAGTGAGCCGGATCTCTGGGATCTGTTCCTTTCAAAGAGCCTTTCAAAAGACTCATTTTAGTTACTTGTCACTCTATATACATTTCGGCCATTTGAAAATAGCCGATCTACAAGGATTGTGAGCTAGTAGACCTGCTATTTTCAAATGTTTTTTTTTCTTCTTTTTTTTCTACATTTTATTCTTTGGAAAACTTGTGAAATGGGACATTTTGCATAATGAGAACATTCTACTAATGGTACTTTAAGTGCATTTTGATACCAATACTTTTGTGCTTTTACTCAAGTACATTTTAATTCCAAACTTCTACTTGTGGCAGATTATTTCTACATTGCAGTATTGATACTTTTACATAAGTAAAGAATGTTTGTATTTTTTCCACAACTGTTCATTTAGAAAGGAACGGCTCCCTACTGCGAACCGGATCCCCTCGTTCATTTCAAAGAGCCATTCAAAAGACTGGATTCGTTCGCGAACGTCCCACCTCTACAAGGCTCATCGGGAGCAATTAGGGGTTCAGCGTCTTGCTCAAGGAGACGCCACTCTACCGCCTGAGCCACTGCCACCCCGGCATCATTAGTATTATAATACTAATGTCATAATTTCACATTCTCATTCTCAAATAACAGCTTACAAAGAAGTTCTTCAGTATGGAACATATAGTCACTTTTCCACTACAATAGCATTCCATGCCGCTCCGATCTGTGCCGTCCCGCGCTGATCGTGTGTTTCCATTAGCGAGAGAGAACTAGTTAAGAGTCCCGAAGTATTGGAAAAACTACCATGACGTCAGACGACATGCATATGCCGTTGTCGGCCTGACTGTGCGACAGTCTACCCTAGAGGAAACGTGCCTTTAGTTTAACACTGAGTGTATAAAAATGTACTTTTATAAATGCATAATTGGCACTGGTGTATTCTATCTATTCCCCTTCCAAAGCAGGGAATCCTAGAACCAAATCTTGAATGTTTGTGAGTGTGTGTTTTTAAAATCAGTATTCAAGCCTGAGTTGCTGCCATTGTGATGAATAAATCATGACCTTGAGGACTTTGAGTTCTTGAGTCGCATTTTTGTTATTTCATTTCTTCTTCTTTTTTTGTTTCGGGCCATGTACGGTCATCCGAAAAGATGTCATAAGAGATTAGGGGTGCGAGACATGCTCCGTTATACTGTTGTGGCTTTGGGAGAGAGCAGTGAATTTTCATTGATGTCCCAAACACCCTATGGTACAGGAATAACAAACAGAGTCAAACTAAAAAGTATTTCCTTTGTGTGGGAACTCCATTTATTTCTGTACGCATTTTATTCACAATTTCGTTCCCATTATGAATGTAAACCAAAAGTAATGGTTGACACCAAACAGCCAAATGATTTGGTGAGATGCTGTAGTTATGGACAATTAGACGATTAGTTCTGCACCGAAAAGAAATTGTGGTGAAGGGATATTTTAATGGGCAAAAGATCTGACTCACACTTATGCCACTGTGCCAGTGTTCACCCTCCCCTGTGCCAATGTTGGCACCCGAGCCTAAGGTTGCCTCTATCCCTGCAGTAGGGGCTGCATGTCTACTGTTCCACAGAGTCAGATTCGTTATGCTTGGCTGCTGTCATTTGGTCATTTCAAACTCTTGGGCAGCCTCAGTTGTGCTCTGTGACGTCCTTACCATGTGCTCCCTGAAGGAGAGAAACATAAACACAGGCACGCACGCATGCATGCATGCGTGCACACATGCACACACATAGCCAGAGAAAAGGTCATTGGTTTTAAAAGATAGAGAGAGACTACTGAGAGTAGAATAATTCCCTTTCTCAAAAACTGTATTTTGAAGGCATATTCATTCAGTTCCCCAAGACAAATGCACGGCTCAGCCCATCTTTTGTTTCTCCTCCCGCTGCCAATGTGTAAGGGGCCTTGCCATTCCTCTCCTTTCTTTCTTTCTCTCTGTCTCTCTCTCTTTCTCTCTCTCTCTCTACCCCCCTTTCTCTCTGTCTCTCTCTCTCTATTAATGTATTAGCTCCATCTCTTGTCTCTTTCCCACTTTTCCTCCTCAATGGTAAATAATGCTTTTTCATCCCGCCACGTCTCGCTCAGCAGTGCATAGAAAGCTGAGAAACGGGTCATGTTTGAAGTTGAAGCTTATTTTGAACTTTTAAATCTCTTGGCCTTTTTCCTTTGGCCTTCCTTCTCTTCTCCCCCTCCCCTCTCTCTCTCCAACTACTGTATCTCTATGAGCACACAGTACTGGTAGAATTTGTCATTTCTTCCTTTCTTGGTGTTGCAGAAATTGAATGATTGGCGTCCATTTTTGTTTTTCCACTTTTGTCATTTTTTTGTCACTGTTTGAAGTGACATGCACAGAGGCATTGGCATTCATTTATTATGAGGCCAGAGCCCTAGCTTGAAAGTGTCAAAAGCGTACAGTGACAAGAAATTCACATCCAAAATTGGAAACACACACACACACACACACACACACACACACACACACACACACACACACACACACACACACACACACACACACACACACACACACTTCACTGTCAAACTCATCAGATCTGACAAGTCTGTCTGTCAATTAGCATAGTTTTAGTTTATAAATCAATAACCCCCCCTACTTCTGATTCTGTTAGTGAATTCAACTTGTTTTCCTTGTGTGTGTGTGTATACTGTAGAGTGGACTATGCAAATGATGATCACAAACACACAATCTGACACTAGCTCACACTTACAAGTTATAGGTGGTCTTTTTGTCACATCAATGTCTATACTGTATGTCTGTCTGTCTGTCTGTCTGTCTGTCTGTCTGTCTGTATTGTATGTACAGTATGTATTTAGTGCAGTGCCATCAGTCTATTCAACCATGCAGCTCTCTCACACATGCTTAACCTGGGATTAAGGCAGGCAACAAATTGTACCTCCATCCACCAGTGAGTGTTGCTATTCCCTCTCCTGCTCATGGTTGCCACATGCAACATGAAAACGTGTCCCCCGGCCCCCGACAGTGAGCAGATGGCACCGTTAGCTTCTGCATTCGCTGCAAAAAGGAAGTATTATTTATTTCAAGTACAAGACACATTAGTTTCCAAATGTAATCAACTCACTCTGGCTGCCATTCTTGGCATGAGATCCTTACAGGCTATATTGACTACAGTACAGTCATTGTTCGCCACATTATGCTTAATTTATACTCCGTCGTAGAAACACAAATAGATACAGTACATGGTAAATTAATGTAGCAGGGAAAGAGACTTTGTGAGTACATCTTTCAGTAATCTTTTATTCCGAAAAATCTACTTCCCTGATATGGGGAAAATATAGGTCTACAGATTTGTTTTTTTTTTCTCTCTCTTTTTTTTTTTGTCAAATGACACATGTTCTCATAATCTAGTGAAATAGGCTCATGGGCATGACTGTTTTCCGCACATCAGGGATATTATTTGTGTACAGGAGTAGTGTGTTTCTCATTATATTACCTGTACCCGGGTAAGCACATTTATCACGTGGCAAGGAAGATGTAAAGTATTTTTCGGGGGGAAAAATACAAAAAATAAAACTTGTATCGGCTGTTGCTGTCTTTATAAAAAAGCTATCTTTCCCATTATACTGTCTATGAGCGTATCAGTGGGTTGTGCTATCTGAGTGAATTGATTGTTTCAATTGCCAGACAAGCCAGGATTACTATTGTTCTATTATTGAAGCCATCTATTGCCAACTATGCACTGTGTTTGGAGGCAGCAGTGGCTCAGGAGGTAGAGCAGCCGCTTGGGAACCAGAAGGTACCCTGTTCGATCCTGGACTCCCCCAGAGTTGGTGTCGAAGTGTCTTTGAGCAAGACACTGAACCCCTAATTGCTCCTGGTGAGCAGGTTGGTACCTTGCATGGTTTCCTCCACCATCGGTGTATGAATGTTGTGTGAATGTACTGCTCGATCATTGTAAAACGCCTTGGATAAAGGCGCTATATACATTTACCATTTACGTTGTGGTACAGGTTGTGTGTACTGACTCAGTATATCTTACAGTTACAGTAGACCTGCTGTCTTTTTGTACGTTTCACCTCTTGAGCTTCAATATGGGATGACTCTTGAGTTATCCATTACGCTACAGTAGGGTATAGCATGAGAGCTGTATGCTGCAATTTTATGACAGCAGGGAATTGCTTAACGTCATAGGTATCATTTACGGTAGGAAGCAATTGACAAACCAGGTCAATAAGCAGGGTGAGCTGAAAATGAAAATGAGAATATTGACAGATCATTATTTTCCCACTACACATGTAAACAGCTTAATCGAATTCTTCTCATGAGCAATTAAAGAGGGTTTTGCTGGGCACTGTTATTGATTTATTTTTTATTATTTAATGCCAAAGATTAAAAGAGCCTTTTGTAATTAAAATGCACATATGGTGGAAGTTGTATGAGGTAGGGATCTTAATCTCTCACTGTTAAACTGGTAATTGACAATATTATTTGTACCGATTCAGTTAAAAGTATTATTATTATGATGATTATTATTATTAGTAGTAGTATTATTATTAATAACATGTATGTTAAAACCATATTACTGGTACCTCTACTGTGGTTGTAGGTGGCCTCCCTGCTCTTCTATATTGGGACATTTAGACCCTGTGTTTGGGTAGGACACCAATCGTTGATAAATTGTCGGAAGCTCAAAGCGCAGTATCTCCCCAAGCATGTGATACCTGCTTACGTTTTAATCCCAGGAAGGACATACATCAGTGTGATCAATGTGAAACTTTTTTGCACAAACATGAAACTTGACCAAGACAGTAAAAGTACATATTTGTGGTGCATTAACACAAAGATTGTGACTGTGAACTCGTCTTTAAAAGATAGCCGCCTGTTGTTTATTTTGATTTATTTATTTAGACAATGAGGTTTCATTTGTATATTTCTAGGATTTCAACATGGATTTGTTGTTAACCATGTAACATCATCTCCCTGTGTCCCCTAGGGTAGGTACCCTCACAAAAAACAACATGCTGTAATACTGATATAACGTGTTCCTTCCACGCGCACCTGACAGGGGGGAAACCGCCCCGTCAGGTGATAAGAAGCAGCGTGCCCACTCCTCATGCATTGAAGGAATCATGAGCTCAGTTCAGTGCTCTCCCCGGGTTGGCAGAGGGAGAGTAGGATTACAGAGCGCCCAGGATTACAGTTTAGTCAATTGGCACCGGGTGAAAATGGGTTAAAAAATCATGGGATAAAATTAAAAAGAAAAAAAAAACAATTAAGTTACTATCATGACATGAGGGAAATAATAGGGCGCGTCCTGTTTATGTGTTGATAGTGAATATACTGCACCATCTCAGATTTTAACACATCAGAGACAAAGGATGCGTAGTACCACCACGACACGTTGCAATCCCACTTGCAATGCAAACACCCACAAGCATCGGGTGATGGATGTCGCTGTTCATACGCACATAACACAACATAAACATTTGTTGCACCGGTAATTCTTTTCATGGGTGACAGACATTCTACATTTTAATCTTGTCTGTTAATGGTTAATGGTCGTTTAACGAGGGTGTAGCCCGTCGGTCAGAAAACAAATCCTGTGCCGATGGCCTAAGCATCTTTCAAGTCTGGAAATAGAGGCAGACGTGGAGAGAGAGAGAGAGAGAGAGATGGACAGAAGAAGGGAGGAGAGGAGGAGAGGCTACCCTGAGGGTTGTGGGAGGCAGCAGTGGACAGACTGAAAGCGAGGGATGCAAAGGGAAAAAAAGGGAAGGGGGCTGATAGAAAGAGGGAGGGACGGAGGAGTGAGGGAGGTAGAGGAGGTAGCTGAGTGGAGCCAAGGAGGCGCGGGGCCTGGGGGATTGCTGTGCGTTTATCCTTGCTCTGCAGCAGGCTTGTGAAGCACTACCTCAGGAAAGGACTTTAAAGGCGGGAGGCTAGCAGCTCTACGATGATCTGTTAATACCCACAGATACACAGGGGCCTCCGCACAGAACTCTGGGGGGTGGGGTGGCGCGTGTGTGTGTGTGTCTGAGAGAGAGAGAGAGGGAGAGAGAGAGAGTGCGTCTGTGACTGTTCATTCTAGCATCATATCATATATCCGCAGACGGTGCCCCCCGACCCCCGAGTCACCCAGAGCCATGTAGCTACTGCAACGATTAAGAGATTAGACAGGACTATCATGTGCCTTTGTGGGATGTAGTCAGTGTTGTCACCTAAAGCTGCTGCCGTTACTGCTGCTGCTGCTGCTGCTGCGGCTACTGAGAAAGATGTGGAGGAGTCTCTCCTTGTTAGGGTGCCTGTATAAATAGACCACCGCTGTCTTCTGGGAAATCCGTGCGAAACTCCCTCCTAGCCATATACCATTAAACATAACACACTGTGAGGTTGAGGAGTTTGGGTTCGTATACCTGCTGTTGCTTAATATAGGAGTGCAGTACTGTAGGCCTATGTCCCAAAATAATGCGAGCCGGTGGTTAGGTCGATTAAAGTCGAAGTCCAAAGTGGGAACTCTTGAGTTGTAAAAAGGTGCCAAACTGTGCGGTGTGCTGGTAACTGTTTGCCTTTTTTTGTGATTTGTTTGCACCTGATGCCATGACGACACATTAAAGGTTAGACAACACACTCCATATTTGGGCGTAGCTGCATTGGGAACTCCTTATATGGTTAAGGGGACATGAGCGTGACATCAGAGTTCCGCCCACCAGCCGGCCGGTTCTCCCTTAAGCATGGGTTGACACTAAGGTCTCAGAGGCACTTGCCCATCGGTCAAGGACAGGTCATGTTCTACTTGCCCAAAGGTCAGGCCCACTTGCCCGGACTCTATAAAATGATAGGTAAAATTTGAATTACTCTTTCAATTTAACACATATCTTTTTTGACTTTCTGGGACTGTGCGATAAAAAAATGGGTATATATGGGTTCACAATTGTTATTTAAAGTTTTAAGTGTAGCAACAGTGAAAACAGCACATCTATACTATAATTTTGCGAATGTCTGAGTGAGTGAGTGTCTGTCTGTCTGTCTGTCTGTCTGTCTCAGCGTTTCTCCTCAGTGGCTGGAGCAATTGATCTGAAATCGCATCACCATCAGCATATGAACACACCTGACATAACTGTGAAGCCCGTTTGTCACTTTCACAAATCGTATGCTGTATATTACATCAATCACACACAAACCCACACACACACACACACACACACACACACACACACGGGGGGGGGGGGGGGGGGGGGGGAGTGTGTGTGTGTGCAGGCGGGCGGGCGGGCGGGCGGGCGGGGGGGGTGGGGGGTTCTGGCCCTGTTACAGATGTTGTCCAAAAATCATGCAGATCGGTACACAGTATCTCTGTAGCCGTTACATGGAACGGGTATTTCTTACATTGATGCTCCTACATATTAGCATGCAAGCACCAGTTAAAGTTACTTTCCATCCCTCATATACTGTGTGCACAGTGCACATCCCATAACCCACACACTGCACATCATTTCGGAGCTCATATCTTTGAACGGGTAAGGGCTAGTTATATGTAAACCGTGTTCTTATTTTACATTCCACAGACCAGAAGACAGCTCTGTCCACATTCAGGTGTTTAGACAGATATCTGGTGTTATCTGGTGTTTATAGACGGTTGTTGTGTTCCCTCTAAAATGAGCACTCGCCCGGTCGGGCAACCTGAAAGCAAACTTCACCTGCCCGAGAGTTTTATTTACCTGCCGGGGGCAGGTGGGCAAGCCTTAGTGTCAATGCCTGCTTAAGGATTTTAGGATAACGTTCAAAAGTTATGTCTTTCCGTCCACCTTCAGACTGATTAATTAATTCAATTGATGTTATGTTAATGTTATTTTGCAATCAAGGTAGGCTAGTCTATATCTTATAATTAGGTGATTTATTTGGGTGCTGGAGGTTCGTGAAGTTTTCTTTAGTCCTATTTGCACGGCCGTGATAATGTGATGACCTTGTGATTAAAGTGTACCCTAATGTTTCAGCGGATCCAAGTGGAAGTGTAGATACAGCTGTTGCCCAGCAACGTATCAAACATTCAACTGAAACCGTCTTTATTGAGGTGGTGAAATTAAGTTCTATTTATAGGCATGGTTTGCGAGATAACTTTCAGAGATATACTGTAGACTGTTCCAGCTTACTGATTAAACGATAACCAGTTCAAAGCACAAGGATAAAGCTTACAAAATGATTTCCTTTTTTTTTGTGTTAACTCGCCAACAAAATCCACAGAAGATGAAGTTGGATATAGAAAGTGCTTTGCTCTAATTCCCTGTGTCATCATTTGAATCTGTAAAATTATAGTATGCCATTTAAGCTTAATCTTTAATTCATCATCTTCCACCTCTTCAGAGGAACGCGTCTGCGATCCAGCCGTATGTTCTTTAAACACATTATACATTTTTTAAACCGCTATCTTCACAAATTATTCATGGAGATGTGCAGGCAGAGCCATCACCTTTGGAATATACATAGAAGTGTTTCCTCTTAACCTTGGTCCCAAGCCGCCCTTAAGGGGTGATTTATACTTGGTTGTGCGGCAGTGTTGCGCACCGAAAACAGCAGACCCACAAGCTCACAACGCGCCGCAGCGTGGCGCGTTGTGAGCTTGTAGGTCGGCTATTTTCGGCCTGCGACACTGCCTCGCAACCGAGTATAAATCAGACATAGCACATCTTCAGTGAAACTTTTTTTTACAGCACGTCGGAACGCACGATTACTCACCCTCCCAGCCTACGACAGCCTTATCAGCATGCATAATGAAGTTCCCGTAGTACAAATACAACCTCGTGTGATTCGTCTTCGTCCATTGTAGCGTATCTGCCCACTCATTCTGGGCTGAACAGGGTTGGGCCCCAGGTGATAAACGAATGGAGAGAGATGCAGTACTTGAGTTGTAAGGAGGAAGCTGTGTGTGTGTGTGTGTGTGTGTGTGTGTGTGTGTGTGTGGTGTGTGTGTGTGTGTGTGTGTGTGTGTGTGTGTGTGTGTGTGTGTGTGTGTGTGTGTGTGTGTGTGTGTGTGTGTGTGTGTGTGTGTGTGCGTGTGGGGGGGGGGTGTCTGACTGTCTGCGTGTGTATTTTTGGATGCTGTCATACTGCATTGCCATGAATAGTCCTCGCAGAAATGAAACAAAGGTTCAGGGAGTAGTGAGAACGAAAAAAGGAGGTGATGCTAAACAGGCGAGATGAAAGTGGAGAAAGATAAAGACAACAAAGCAAACGACTGCGCACGACAAAGTGAAAAGTAAGATAACTCTGAAGCCAATACAAAAGGACTGCTGAGGAATTCTCATTGTCCAACTTTATTTCTTATCTGTTTATTTGAAGTTATTGATATAACCATGGGAGTGACAGGTAATCGATGCCTAACTACAAAACAGGCCACTCTACTACCCCTCTGAAATCACATGGTGGGCAGCATGCCAGCACAGTGTACTGCAGCACAAAGGGAAGAGGAAATGGGCCAGAGAGTAAGGAAAGAAAAGAAGAAGGGATAAATACATAGACAGATATAGGATAATGGTGGTGCTCAGTCTACAGCAATGTTTCTCAAACTTTCACATTTCAAGGTCTCCCCTTAAAGGAGTAGTTCACCCCCAAAATTACTTTTTTTCTATTGATTAGTCATGCCATGGAGACTAGAGTTCAATAATATTTTTAGTTTTTTGTCGCATTCCTAAGACAAAAATGTGATAACAATAAATTTACCCTCATTCGTTCCGAATGGGGATCTGTTTCGAAACGGGTCCCCATCCGGAATCAATGGGGGTAAATTTACTTGAATCAAATTTTTGTCTTAGGAATGTGACAAAAACCAAAAAATATTATTGAACTCTACTCTCCATGGCGTGACTAATCAATAGAAAAAAAATTCATTTTGGGGGTGAACTACTCCTTTAACTCTGACAGTGTACAAATGGAACCAAATGAACCCTGTCGGGTTCATTTGGTTCCATTCGTACACTGTCAGAGTTACAGACTTGTATGGGTTAATTTAGAGCCCCCCTAAGGAACCCACTGGAATCCACTTTGAGAACCACTGCTCTATACAGCTTGTGTCAATTCCAATATCCTGAACATCCTCTTTGTTTTCCATGTCAAACAATGTTGATATTTGGATTCATACCATCAAGCACATTATTGTGACACACAAGAGCTATGGTATTACATGCTTTTTTTTAGTCCAGCAGCTTTGGTCAATGGGCAATGGCTCTCTGGTCAGTGGTTAGGGGGGCTTAAAAAACAAACGGTTCAAACCAAACGTTATGGAATGTCTGTGACTGGCCAATGAGGAAAGGAGACGAGGCATCACTGCACTGACCGGAAGCGCCACAAAGTTTGAAATGAACGCTCCACAGCAAATGTCATTACAATCCAACCTGTGATTTTTGAGATATATTTTTTGTTTCTGGGCTTTTATGCCTTTATGTGATAGGAAAGTAGACTGCCAGGAAATTTGGCGAGAGATGGGGAGTGACATGCGGCAAAGGTCGTCCGGGTCGGGAATTGAACCGGTGACGCCTTGTGGCAATGCCTAAGTGGTATGCGCCTGGACCAGTAGGCCAGCGGACCCCCTGTTTTTTTGAGATATCTTGTTTTGGAGTGATGGACAGAAGAACTGACTCACCTGTTTATGCCAATATAAAAAAATAAGCTACAAAAATGCCTTTTGGCCTAAGGGTGGCGCTAGAGGAAAGGCCATGGGGTCAACCCTCTGGAGAGCATGAATGCACTCAGTATGTTTCATGGTAATCTGACCAGTAGAGAAAAGGGCTCATCAGAATCAGCTTTGGGCATCCTCTGGGGAGCATGACAGCAATTATCATGGCAAACCAGCCAGTAGTTTTCAAGCTGTTATTTGGAACCAAAGTGGTGGGCCATCATTAACTCTTTTACTGCTTCGGACGTTCCCGTTCGCCCCAATTTTGACCCAAGCGCGTTGCCAATACGGCTCGTTCTTTTTACCTTGTCTGATGACTGGAAGCTGATGAGTGGTCGCGCCGCCGTGTACAGTAAAAATATCTCCCGTAACGCTGCTCTCAAAGATCCACCGCACGTTAGCAATAATGGAGTCCCAAATCGCTTCCTGGCTGTTTTCTGTGGATCTGATCTAGAAAATGCATTTCTATGCTCTGAATGGATGGCAAGCGGAGGGGCCCAATTCACATTAATTCTTTGCATAAGGCTGCCCTCTGCCACCAGTTTGGCTACATATGAGCGTCCATTGTAAAACGAATTAGTTTAGAAATAATCAATAGATAATTTTCTATAACATCGCAAAGGTAAGCTGCTTTTTGCTGGTACCAGCCCCAATAAATAAATAATAAATCTGGCAGTAGAACTGTTGAAGCCTGTATGCTAGAGCAGCAAAAAAAACAACAAAACCATTATCAACAGTGAACAACAACAACAAAACAATTGTGTAGCCATGCTTGAGCGAAGTACAAGCACATTGACAGGCAGTTACGAGGGGAAGTATTTTGTTTTTTAGGAAAAATCACGTTGGCCTTTGGGGTGCTTTCTCATGCTCACTTGATCACTCAGCGTTGTTCACATGTTTATGTCAATTCTGGATTGACCGGGGGCAAGCGGGTTGCAGGTGTCTCTCCACCACTCAGTAAGTTGTTCCTTATCGACCGCAACCACTTATCCAATTGATGAAAATCACCTGCGTACTCAGATAATACGGTGGCTCATTAGAAAGACAGGACTAACAAGGCGTGTGATAACGCCTAGCGGTTGCCTTTAATGACAGCGCGAACAGCAGAGGGACTCGGCCACTGTCTTTTAGCTGGCACATGTACAGAGCAGAAAGAAAAGACCCTGCCTGGGAGCTGCATAGTTGAGCGTTGTGTGTGAAGATCATAGATAAGCTTCACAGATAACAAGATTGAAGGATACGCTTGTGCACCTTCTGAACTGACAATCTAGAGGGTAACGAGTAAAACATTTTGGAGTGCGAAAATGTATTGTATTCTGTTTTTTTTCTCCTTGTTGAAGCATGCAACCAAATACATTTCACCTACAGTGCACTGTTGTATACGCTGCACAGGAATGTGCCTGTGTGCATTTGTCATAATAAATGAAGAACATTGTGTTACTGTAAAAACTCTACGCTTTCAGGTCAACTAAATGTTGTATAATGCAAGGCCTCTGTCGCACCAGAAATGATCTCCACTGTGTGCAGATAGATTCCATGCCAGACTTTCTGTCTGTCAGTACGGCAGTGGGTCTTACTGACAGAATGTCTGGCATGTAATCTCTGCACACACAGCGGAGGTGGCGGTGGGAAGTGGCCGGGGTTCACCAGATATCCTCTTTTGTAACCATGGTATCAGGGTGGAAGATGGCCTGATTTAGACTGCTGTTAGAAAGGTAATTAGTAGAGTTTAAATAGACATGGTTCCCCCTCTCCGGGGAGCTGGAATCTTACCCTCAAGGTACAAGGCGGAGGGGCAGGGAGGGAGTGGGACGGGGAGACGGGAGGAGAGGAGGAAGGAGGGGTGCAGAAGAGGATGGGGAGGGCAGGGGGGTTTCGGAGATGTGTAAGAAGGTAATTAAATGAAGATTGTGGCTTATTGAATGTTCTCTCACCTGAACAAAGTGATTCCTTCCTGTCTTCCTCTCCCCACCCTCCTCCTCTTCCTCCTCCCTGTCGTCCATGCTCCTTCCACCTGAGATCAAGCAGACAGTTAATGACTGTGTTTCTTCAAACCACATTAGCTCATCGTCGTCACTGTCGGGCAGAAACCTCGTATCTCCCAAGTTTGAAATTTGTACTTTTGTTCACCAAGTAAAGCCCTGCTTCGTCATACAAGGCTGTCGCGCAAAAGTAGTGAAAACAGCCGATCTACGAGCACACAACGCCTCGCACACGAGGCGTTGCGTGCTTGCAGATCGGCTGTTTTCACTAGTTTAGTGCATTTTTAAAATGATAATTACAAAACGAACGGTCTTGGACATACAAGGTTTTCACCCGACAACGACGTCATGTTCTATGGCTCATTTTAGCTCACTCTCTCTCTCTCATTCTCTCTCTCTGTCTCTCTCTCTCTCTCTCTCTCTCTCCGCCTATACAGACACAGAGTCTTCCTCCCTCTATCTCTCTTCCCTCCTTTCATCCACTAGCGAGATGGGTGGGCCGCACCATTTTTCTCCCAGGTCCATTAGCAAATTGCGTCCCCCCCCCCCCCCCCCCCCCCCTCCTCCTCTTGTCTGCTCTCCTACCCCTACACCTCCAACGACACCCCTCCTCCCCCCCCCCCCCTTATCGTCCCATTACGCCTGCATTCATCCTAATTAATTAATTCAAACTTGGAAAAGAATGAAGTTGACTCACCCCCCCTCTCTCACTCTCAACCCCCCCCCCCCTCCTTTTACTTTCCAGGAGCCTGAATAGGCGGGTGACAAAAAGAGAGTGACTCGGGCCTGACGGACAGAGAGAGAGAGAGAGGAGGAGTGGAGTAACGTGTGGCATGACGCGCTGAAGGCGACACCAGAGGACCCGGGGAGCCATTACTCCTCCAGAGTGACAGCGAGGTCAGTCGGCGGAGACTCTGCCAGCGAGACGCTGCGCATACTGGGTAGGTGACGCCGCGCCCAGGGCAACGCTGGCTCAACGCTTTTCTTGTTGATCATTAAGGCCGGTGTCAGATAACCATTAGTCCGCTAACCACTAGTTAACGGTTTTAAATGAAGTCAATGATGTGTTTTCACTCATTTCGATGGGAACAGCGTTTTCTTTTTTTCTCCTTGGGGAAAAAAAGACGAGAGAAAACCGTCAGTGATGTTATTTACAAGCTCTCTGATTACTGATTTACTAGTAGCAATAAAAGCTTCACTCTGGTGCTGTGTAAGTAGTTGACAGACCCTAAAAATCACAGGTTATGGTCATCGTTTGTAACAAGTAAGTAAGGTCTAATAGAGAAAATAACTCCCTTGTAAATGATGAAATATGGCATTATTAAGTTTGTGGCCGACCATTAAAATGACTGGAACGTAAACCCCTCAGCAAAATCACTTGCTTGATAAATACATAACCGTGATCCCGTTTTATGAATCAATCTGTTACACGCGCAGCATATTTGTATGCACAAGGCAACAGATGCATTACATTTGTGGTAATCAAATCTTGATTACCGTAATAAAATAATCCAGTAGATGCCGAGTCGATTAAATGTAGAGAGCGACAGAGGGCGGGAACAAAATAAAGGGGTGTGTGTGCGTGTGTGTGCGTGCAAATGTGTGTGTGTGTGTGTGTGTGTGTGTGTGTGTGTGTGTGTGTGTGTGTGTGTGTGTGTGTGTGTGTGTGTGTGCAGGGGCGTCACAAGGGGGGGAAAGTGGGACTGAGTTACTAGGGCCCAAGGTGGAGGGGCAAGCTCACAGCGCGGCACCGAGTGCCGTGCTGCAAGCTTATAGATCTGCTATTTTTTTTTTAAATCTCGTGTGCAAATCTTTGAATTTATGTATTTTTAAGCGAACATTTGTAGCTCAAATTTTGCTTCTGGGGGGGTCCCTGCCTGGAACAAAATATTTTGAGATGGAGGTCCATGGCCAAATACATATCATTTTGGGGGTACTTCACATGAAAAGGTTTGAGCACCACTGACAGAGAAACATAGGTTTCTCTGTTCATTTTCAAAAATAGCAGGCACTAGGTGCCGCGCTGTGAGCTTGTATATCTGCTATTTTTCAATAGTTAAAGCACAAAATAATGCGATCCCAGTCTAAATGGGTTAAACCCCCTCCTCCCCCTATGAAGAACATTCATGGGGCGCCCGCAGTGAACCCTTGTATCCAGGGCGCAGAATTTGGTGCGACACCCCTGTGTGTGTGTGTGTGTGTGTGTGTGTGTGTGTGTGTGTGTGTGTGTGTGTGTGTGTGTGTGTGTGTGTGTGTGTGTGTGTGTGTGTGTGTGTGTGTGTGTGTGTGTGTGTGTGTCTCTGGATTATCCATGTCTAAAATCTGCTGTGTCATGGATTTAAGATCCTCACAGAGCTCTCTCTGTCTTAATAAGACTTATCCGGTGTCAGGTTTTGGGATATCAGGGTTAATCTGAAGCATCCAATCTGGGAGATTATGAGGCTTTGAATTTAGTTTAACCATCTGCCACCAGTTGTAATTGAATCTATGGTGTTGCATAATCCGATACAGTACATCCTGTACAAGAGAGAGAGAGAGAGAGAGAGAGAGAGTGTGTGTGTGTGTGTGTGTGCGTGTGTGTGTGTGTGTGTGTGTGTGTGTGTGTGTGTGTGTGTGTGTGTGTGTGTGTGTGTGTGTGTGTGTGTGTGTGTCTGTGTCTGTGTCTGTGTGTGTGTGTGTGTGTGTGTGTGTCTGTGTCTGTGTCTGTGTCTGTGTCTCTGTGTGTGTGTGTGTGTGTGTGTGTGTGTGCGCGCGCGCGCGCGATAGGAATTGGGCCTCCGTCTTAATTATGATTGCTGAATGACCTACATGATCCAACAATATCTTGTTGGCTCAAGATCCATGGCTCAAGATCTGTGAGAGGGTGTAAAAATACTGAATTATACATTTTGGAAATATACAAAGAAAATATTTTTTTATTTGTGTTGATCAATTTCAAAAGTGGAGATGAATAAATCATCAGCGATGTAATTGTTTAGCAGAGGACTTATTATAGGCTACAAAATATCATTAATTCGTCCTGTCATCATCACTTTCCTGACATGACATTTTTTTTAATTATAATTAGGTTTCAATAGCATCAGAGGTGTTAATTATGTGTTCTCTTATTTAAATTGACGTGAATATGTATTGCCATCACAGCAATCAATTATCGCGACCTTCTGCATTTGATCACTTGCAGCCGAAACATCAATGTTTTATTTTATCTCTATTTACAGCAAACCGGCAGTTAAACGTTGATAGCTTGCACACAAACCTCTCACTCACTTAAGTCCCTTACTTCGACAACAGCAAGTTTTATGACAGCACCTTCCGTTGATTCCCTCCTAAGTTGTGTGAAGCTAACGCGGCCGCGTTAAGAATATCTTTTATTGAGTGTTTTGTGCATTTCTTATTATCTCGGGTCTACGGAAGCTGCTTTGCTACTGAACCATAAACCTGCCATTGTTCATTTTATAGAGGAGTGTGGTGGAAAAATACATTTCTTCATTTCTCTTTTTTACCCGCCATACCAGAGTGCAGCAACAGCATTTGTCATAAAACGGCACAAAGGCTGCGGTAACGCATCAGAGCCGTTGAAGAGACGCACAAAAAGAGGATGCTGCAGTGATTTGTTGTTTACCCTGGAGTTCAGAGAGGTAGAGTACAGTGTAGGGAAAAAAAGTATGTCACTGGTACCAATCCAGGATGAGGCATTAAATCCTCCAGCACAGATCTGCACCAGACTTTGCTGTACGCACACATGCACGCCCCTGGCACACATCATGCTCAACAACAGGCAGCACTACACAGCTGGTATGTTCAGAACAACATTCACCCATATGTCGTTGCTCTCGGTCAGTCATTCAGTCAGTCAGTGACCACAACAACAACGGTGACCTGTGTGCTACAGTTCAGGTTGGCCTCTGACTGACTGCTGATGTTAGATAAGAGAGTCATCCCATGTGGCCGGTTAGATGGAGAGGCTGTGCTTCAACACTGGGATTTTTCAGTGGAAATAAAACCCTGGTAATACTAGTATACACCAGTAAGACTCCCTAAACGGGAGATAAGCGACCGGCAGGTCGCATGTATGTTGTCTGCAAAAAGCAACCTCATGGTGGCGCTAGAAGAGGGGTATATGAGAAATCAGGGGCGGAGGTTGTGGTTTGCCTGCCAAGGAGTGTGTGTGCAAAGTGTGGCATGGATAGGGGCAACGGTGCCGGAGATAGAAGTAGGGCCAAAAGTGTGACGTGATGTGATGGACAGATGGAGGGACTGGCGTTGGGACTGACTGACAGACAGACAGACAGACAGACAGACAGACAGACAGACAGACAGACAGACAGACAGTGGAGTACATTATACAATAGTATACATAATGTGGCACACATAATGTTGAACTGTGGTGATTTTCTCATCATTGAAAAAAAGTGTATTGTTTTCTATTCAACTGGGGCCAGTTGCACCACCAGAACGTAAGTTCTGCCCTAAGTTAGGGAGTAAAGTCCTTACTAGAGGCTTAGTAACTACTAGTTAGTTTGTAACTAAGTGAGTTACTAACAGGTGTTGCACCACGACTGCTTAAGGCATAACGTAACTAGTAATGCGTAGACTGTTCCTAAAGTAATGTATAGTCGCATAAAATGACGTCATAGCTCCCGAATCCAATGAAAACGAACTGTTTCTAGTAAGGAAGCAAAGCTTGTATCGTCTTTTGTCAACAGAGACCTCCGTCTCTCCACTGGCATATGTACACAAGTCACTGATATGCGTGCACAGGGCGAGCGCATCCCTGCGCAGCGCACTGCCCTGCAAATGGATTGTATCACAAATTAGATTGGCCTCATACATTTTCCCCCGTTGTGAAGTAACGCAGGGCAACGCATATTTGGAGACACAGGGGAAGAGAGCGCACCGCTCAATTCGCTGTTGTGCTGTATATGCAGTGGTTGAAAAGTACTCAAATTACTTAAATTATCAATCCTGCAATATAGAAATACTCTATTAATAGCAGACACATCGTGAGCTTGTAGATCGGCTATTTTCAAATGGCCGAAATGTATATAGGGCTTAATGTATGTTTTAAACAGATGGGTCGTTTCATTGTTGAATTAATTAAATAGCCGAAATAATGCTGTCTGCCACGTTAGTAGTGAAGTTGCTCTACTCTCCCATAGAGATAGGTTACTTAGTAAAGACTTAGTGCTGCCTCCAAGGGGTGGTGTAAATATTTAGTTGTTACTTAGAGATACTGTACGTAAGAACAAATTTGTGTGGTGCAACACCTAACATTTTAGTAATGCGTAAGTCTTGACTTAGAAGCCATTTACGTTACAACTAGGCTACGTTATAACTTAGTAACAGCTGGTGCAACCCCGCCCTGGTGTTCTACACAAAGGTGACCATTATTGCTTGTAGGCCTAGTGATAGACATTTAACCTATGTCTTTAATTATCTTTCTTTTTGGTGTGTGTCTTGTTTCTGGGTTTTTACCCACTTCATCTGACTAAAGTTATCATATCAACTTTTCTTCATTACACATTTACTGATTATTGTAAATAAATGCCCAGCACATTAACCCTAACAATCTCGGACATCAGATTCCTGCTTCCTCATGAGACAGGCCCAGAGGAGACTGAGGTGCACATAGCTCCCAAATAGGGCCAGCCAGAGGCAAAAGTCAACTGAGCAGCCACTTAGGGCCCCTTAGCCACCAGGTGGCCCCAAGCAAGCAAAACAATACAGTATAATTAATGACAAATGTATTATTTATACATTTTATATTGTGTTTATGTAATGTATTAATAAAATAAAAACTATACATACAGTAGATGACTTTAGCACACTAGTTATGCACTGTTGAGCTTTGCCTGCCCAACCTGTTTCATGTGAATGAACAACAATAGATTTCAACAAGCAAACCTGCAAAAGACAACAACAAAATATATCTGGCAGCGAGGTAATTTTCTCTTATCTTTTCTATCAAACTTCTCAAAAACATTTTGAGCTTTAGATTCTCCAGAAGTCCTGTTGCATTATTTCCGACATGAAACACTAAAGCAGAACAGTGCAGTTGCCTTTTTTGATCTTAACATTTGACATTAGGCTACAGCACACACAACTTTAGAGCTGACATTCGACTAAATCAGGCAGCTTATGAATTGTAGACCAGCAGCTTGAAAAACACAAAGCTTACTGTATCATGCACAATATTGACCATAATTTAACTGGCAGCTGGTACAGTACCATACATATTCAGTAGCCAATATAACTTATATTGAAGCTGTTATCGAATAAAGTAATATCCCCCCAACTCACTCTCTCTCTCTCTCTCTCTCTCTCTCTCTCTCTCTGTCCAATTAAATTAAATACATATATAGGGTTCCAAAAAAGGCTTAGGCCAGCCCTGCTCCCAAAACACTCTACTACTGCTACTGCTGCGCCACTGAGAGCATCCTGAGTGACCATATGCCTCTCAGTTTGAGACAGTACTTACCTGCACATTGGCAGACCAAGCCTTGCAGTGTGTTGTCAAGCAACAGCTCCCAGCTATAAAAGACATTTATCACAAACATTGCCTGCCCAGCGGTCAGAACATCAGCAGAGATACCACCCACCCCAACCTGTTCTCCCCCTGCCCCCTGGGAGGCACTACAGGAGCCTCAGAGACTCAGAAACAGCTCAGAAATAGCTTCATGCCCCAAGCTGTTAACCATTTGAACGTGGCTATACACACTGAACTCTACTTTGGGTGCTTGACATGAACATGTTTGAGAACTAATTGTCCTACACCACAAGGATACACACTCACACTCCCCTTAACGTTCTCTCCACACACCCTGATCACTCCCCTCTGGAAAGTATGAGATTTTAAAATGGAAAATATGTACCAACCCTGCCTATAACCTCTCTTCACTTTAATTGACTCCCTTACTGCCATGTTTTCGAAGCCTTTTGCACAGCGCTGTTAATTAATATACCCCCTATATGTATAATATTATTCAATGAAAGTTTGTAAATTCATATTGGTATTGTGTTTTTATCTGTACTTATTGTATGCTAGGTATGACCGTGCTATATGTTCCATGTACCCCTTTCCCACCATTTGGGGAACCTGCTAACCTTTTTTTCATTTAAATCGTCAATACATTTCAATTGAATTGAATTGAACAAACCGATTTATGTTCAAATATACTCTTTAGATGCAGATTGGATTTGGGGTATTTTTTGAAATGATTGCAGACGACATCTTGCTACAGGCAAAAAAGAAAAAAAGATATGCTCCTCTAAATGAAAATAAGAGTCTGAGCTGCAGCTGAGTTGGAAAAGGATTTTCAGAAGCTTTAACCAAATCTCGACTTCTAAAAGTTGTAACACAGTGCATGTCATGCTTGCCTAAGTGTGTAAGCTCTAACTGATGTATGAACACGTGTATTTGCACAGGCAGATGTGAGATACAGTGGTACAGTGGTGTTAAGTAACTTAACGTCGCTGTCGGGTGGAAACCTTGTATGTCCAAAACCGTTCGTTTTGCATTTAACATTTTAAAATCAAACCTCCGTTCGAAGTGGAGCGGTGAATTTGAGCAGCTGTACCCTATGTGAGTGAGTGAGTGAGTGAGTGTAAACTGTGCCTGTGAGTGAGTGGTGAGTGTGCCTGGCCTGCACAAAACAGCGCCCCTCCTTTAACTAGTGTTTTGTGTGTGGCCACTCAAGGTATTGCCAGACTACGGACACGGCCAGCCAGCCACCCACCCAGCCACCCAGAGACATACCCACAGACATACCTGTTCATTGGGAGCGCTTTCACCGCTCCAAAAATGATTTAAACTAGTGAAAACAGCCAATCTACAAGCACACAACACCTCGCACGTGTGCTTGTAGATCTGCTGTTTTCACTACTTTTGTGCGACGGCCTTGTATGATGAAGCAGGGCTTTACTTTGCGAAAAACGTACAAATGTGAAACTTGGAGATACAAGGTTTCCACCCGACAACGATGTTTAGTAGATTTACTCAAGTACTGTACTCAAGTACAATTTTGAGGTACTTTTACTAGAAGTATTTCCAGCACTTTGACTTCCACTCCACTACATCTCGGAGACAAATATTGTACTTTTACTCCACTGCAATTATTTGACAGCTTTAGTTACTAGTTACTTTGCAGATATAAATTATGTTATTATAAAACATACACTATCCACTTCAGCCCTATTTCATATAGGCTATTTGAAAATAGACGATTTCCAAAGCGATGCGACGCGTTGTTAGCTTGTAGATCAGCTATTTTCAAACATTTTAGTACTTTTACTTTTAGTACTTAATACTTATATTTTGATGCCAATACTTTTTGTACTTTTACTCAAGTACATTTTGAATTTCTGACTTTTACTTGTAACAGAGTATTTCTCCACTGCTGCATTGATACTTTTACTTAAGTAAATAATGTGAGTACTTTTTCCACCACTGGTGCTTTACAGTGTGAATATTGCTGTGTGAACTATAATACTCTATTGTTTCAATATGTATTCCTGTCAGTTGTTCCTGTGTGTGTGTGTGTGTGTGTGTGTGTGTGTGTGTGTGTGTGTGTGTGTGTGTGTGTGTGTGTGTGTGTGTGTGTGTGTGTGTGTGTGTGTGTGTGTGTGTGTGTGTGTGTGTGTGTGTGTGTGTGTGTGTGTGTGTGTGTGTGCGCGCACACGTTTGGCAGGAGTCTCCTGAATTTTGACCCCATCTCCTGCCGTGCTCTTGAATTGTCATTTCTCCTGAATCTCTCTTGGATTTGGTATCAAACTCCAGAAATTCACCAGAACACTGGAAATTACATCTACTATGTTAAATGTTTTCTGGAATGACAAATTAAACATTGGCCAAATTGCCAAATATTAGAGGCAGACATTGTGAAAATAAGCCAATCTACATGCCTCGCAACGCGAGGCGTTGTTGCGAGGCGTTGTGAGCATGTAGATCTGCTATTTTCACAGAGTGCATCTCTCCATTCCGACGTGTCTCCTTTTCGATATGTCTCCATTCCGACACTAACCCTATCTCTTACCCTAACCCTAACCTTAACCTCTATGGAAGTGTTGCCACTCCGACAATAAGAAGTCACTGTCGGAGTGGCGACATGTCGGAATGGAGAGCGCCCCCCCCCCCCCATTTTCACAATATAACCGTGTTATACAAAGTGCTCGTGGGGTCCCCTGTTAAAACGTGATTATTTTGGGGGTCACAGCATGAGAAGGTTGAGAACCACGTCACTGCCATAGATGAGTTCATTGTTGTCTTTACTTTGAAAGCTAGATTCCAGGTATTACCATCTAAAGTTTAAATGTAATCTCTCCGTCTGTTTTTCCAGGGAATCACGCTCCTTATTGTATACATGGTCATGAACAAATAGCTGAAACCATGTCCCACATCTTAAATGGTTGCCATGTACAGTACAGTATAAAGGGGCCTCTAAGTAGGCATGACAGAATAATGGATTTGATATAAAAATATATCTCTTCTATTTGCAGGTGCTGTAGAATGCTGTATAAGCATTCTACAGCACGAGAATGCCTGTGTAATGATTATTCTGTTCTCTAACATTAGGCTACAGCTATTAGCTAATGCCCGGGTAGCTCAGTCGGTAGAGCTCTTGCCTTTGTACCGCAAGGTCATGGGTTCGATTCCGGGCACCGCCAACTCAGCGTATGAGTAGCACGGCTTGGCAAGTCGTGCGGCAAGTACTGGGAGCTGATGGTAGGTGTGGCGCTCCACCTCAGCAGTCCATCTCCCAGGGGTCTAGCGCATTGTAACGGGGACAGACTCCCGTGTGTTTCCGGCTGATACCGACAATAAGCCACTCCCGACCTACTTATTAGCTAAACACCCCTGATGTCATTGATGTTAATGAAAACCATAGGGAGGTGTTCATTCTGGAATAATTTCTAACCAAAGTGCTAAAATATCAAAAGCTAGAGCAGACCATCTCACAGCTAGGTGACAGATGTAAACTTTTAGTTGCATTATTCACACCAGGAATGTAATGCAAACCATGCAAAGCTCCGACAGCACAGCCAGGGTTAAGTGTTGGTTGTGACTGTCAGGTCGCAGTTACTATCAAAACCTCCAACCACTCATTTCTCACATGGCCCTCTTCTAGCGCCATCATGAGGTAGATTCTTGCAAAACACATTTTTGTACACTGCTCCTACAGATTTTGCCCTAAAATCATGCAAAGCGGTACACAGTATCTCTAAACTAAGTCATGTCATCAACATGGATCTGTCCCATTTCCCATATTTTCTCCTGATTGGCTACCATTGCCTTCTAAAGTTTGTCTATGCGACCTGACGGTCGCTTATCTTCCGATTAGGGAGTCTTACTGGTGATCAAACCGGGTTCCTTCCGATTACAAAAAGGCCGCTATACACAGGGGTCTTCAACGTTTTCAGGCCAAGGACCTCTTGGTTGAAAGAGCGATGAAGCAAGGACCCCCACAACCTTTTCAGAGATTCCATAGTTTTTCATTGTTTGACAGCACAATCATCAGTGTATTTTGGATTCATGTCAATTTGTGTTTTCAGATATTTTAACCACTTGAACTGCCAATACTTAATAAACTTGACTTTCCACTGTACTTAGTCTGCCCTTTTTCCCCTCTACGCCAAACCTCTTTTCCCAAAAATAGCCGATCTACAAGCCCACGCCTCGCGGCATGAGGCGTTGTGAGCCTGTAGATCGGCTATCTTTGGCTAAAGTTCTCAGAATATGGACGCTAGTGGTTAATATACAAAGAAGAAAAAGTTACTCAAAGATTTGGAGGACCCCCTGTAGTAACTCTGAGGAACCCCTAGGGGTCCCGGACCCCCTGTTGAAGACCCTTGCGCTATAGCTATGTCCTGAGCCAAGAGAATCTAGCAAATAAAACATTTTATCCCAAATGTAGCCGTTGTTGTTTTAAAAAGGACCCATTCCTTTTCCAAACAAATAGTTATACATGTACAGCTCAACCCACCCCCCAACCCACGCTGGTATAATCTGATTCTAGATCAGCCTAATCATTAGTCAAGTTAGCAGTTCATGCATTTCTGATCTGTGACAATCACAGATCTTCTCTGCTCCTCTCCAATAGATTTCCTGATTCATTTCAGTTGCCATTTGCCACAATTATATATTATTCATGTATCCTTATGTATGCAAGGGAGCCTTAGGATTTATGATGAACTAATTTAAGATTGTTTGATGATGATGATGATTATTATCGTTACTTTTTTGCATTCATCCGACTTATTAGTTATTCATTTACCGTGCATTTACAACACATAACTAATTGAATCGTGTGAAGGGTTCTGGATATGAGGTAGATTTATTTTTTCTTCTCATTGTGAATATCCGCTGGGTGTTGGTGAGCTGTCTCGCTGCCTAAGCGGGATCATTGGATGAATTTACAGCAGTTTATGTGGTCTGTCTAGACATCACATTCAAATGTTACACAGCGGAATCCACTGGTGGCAACAACAAAAAAAAACTATGAAATGTTTTTAAAGGCTCCTGAAAATTGTGTGGTCGGCATATGAAAAAGACGAAGATGGTTAGAAAGCAGAATATTACGAATATTTGTATGAATAATGGCTCACATTTTTCCTTTCCTTTTCTTATTTTTTTCTCTCATACTGCTGCATAATGTTGGTTCATTGTGGAGTGAGGAGAGTGGTTCATTATTGTTGTTCAGCTGGTATCAGGGTCCTTCAGTTGCTGCCTTATGGATGATATGGTTGGTTTGGGAGCAGTAGGCAAAAATGGAAATAGCCATAATGAAAGATATTTAGTATCAGGGAATGCAATTATGAGCCAAATGGGGAGGCTGTTATTTGTTTGACGTTGTGTATTTACTGTATGTATGCAATAAAGGCACATACAGTAACAATGTGCAGAAGCTATACCGGTTGTTTGGTTGCTGTATTGTTATGTGAGATTATCAGACCCACTGGATTGTTGTACTCCTGGGTTTCTTCATGAATAATATAATAGGTAGCTAATTCAATATAACATATTTACATTCTCTGACTGACCTTTGTGGAAAGAAAACTAGCAACAGCTAGAAATGTGCACTTTAAATGGGTTTGTGGGTGTTAGAAAATGGATTAACTGAACATTGCAAAGAATTTACACAACAGGACGATTATTTTTGAGTTTATACATACAGCATACTTATTCATCTTGATTGGACTTTACTTCTGTACAGTTTTACTTTACTTTAAAACATTGCATTGCAATGTAAGAGCATGTGATAGAGAATAGTCAAGGTGTATCATTCACACAGACTAATAATGGTTCTTTTAAAGGTAGAGGTTCGACCAGGAACCATCACCTAATAAATTACCATTTTATTTAGTGAATAGTTCTTTAGGCTCCTCATATGGATCTAGAGAACCTTTCTTTTCTTTTTTTCAAAGTACTTTGAAGAACCAGAACCTTTTGTTATGGTTGTCTGAGGGAGGCACACGATTTTGAGCATGTCTTAACACTTGGGGAGCCAAACTCGTTCAGGGACGAGTTAAGGCCACTAGGTGTCCCCCTGCCACAGGAAGATATCTCGTTCACAGACGAGGCAACAAACAGTTAACTTTTTGAGCCTGCAGCTGCCCTTTGAATGACCTGAGTGCATTACGTCACCCAGTCAGTGCAGGCAGCCCCTCTGGGCAAGACATCACGGAAGGACTTAACATTGCTTTAGATTCTACTTTGAAACATAAGAACGGCTTTATCTAAGAATGACATGAAAACAGCCCCATGGAAGCAGAGAGCTGATTGTTTTCACGGCGACACTTTACCGCGATTTTACCGCGATTTTTGGATTTTAGTTTCGCGAGCGTTTGTAAACAAATGGATTATCCTCCTCAATCTTCTCTGGACACGCACGTGCACACGCACGAAGCTTGCGAGGCACGTCAAAACAAAGCGTAAGTCAATGGTGGCAGCAGCAACAGCTATAAATGTTATAAACCTTAGCAGCCCATGTGTTAATAGGCAAACATTCTCAGAAAATACTAGATCTACAAGCTCACAATGCGTCGCAGCATAGACCTGCTAAGAGATTTGGTTTGGAGAGGAAAAAGGTACCTGTCGATGAAGTAAACAAGGTTTAACCATTCAAATAAAATGTCATTTGAAGAACCGTGTTCTGAAAGGTTCTAGCCTCAGGAACCCAGGCTTTTATTTTAATTCGTGTTCGGCTCAAGAAGAAAAGCCTGGGCTAACGTGTTGACATGTCGGGGCATAGTGTAGGAGGAGGGAAGAGGAGGGGGGTGGGGACGGATGTGCAGAACCAATAGGATCTCCTTGTTATATTCAACCGGGAGATTTGAATCCGCCCCTCTAGTCCAAAATCAGCCTCCCAGGCTAGAAAGGTTAGGGTTAGGGTCTGGAGGCAATTCTTTTTCTTCTATGGCATCTCTCTGAAGAACCAGTTTTCGTTCCTTTTCTTTATTTCTGTGTGTTGTTGACCCCTACCCTAGTTCTCAAATCGCCCCTCAAGTCCAAAATCAGCCTCCCAGGCTAGAAAGGTTAGGGTTAGGGTCTGGAGGCAAATTTTTTTCTTCTATGGCATCTCTCTGAAGAACCAGTTTTGGTTCCTTTTCTTTATTTCTGTGGGTTGTTGACCCCTACCCTAGTTCTCAAATTTTTTTGGCATTCCCTCAGTACTGCCGTGGGGCAAATTGTATAGGTTATGGTATTTTAGAATTCGCTGAATCTCCCAGTTCCCTGAAAACGGCCGTGAAACAGCATTGCAGGGCATAAAATGGCCGTCACCGATAACTTTCTACCCACAGCGCTGCACTGCAGCAATGAGATTTGATACAGTGATTTTGAGATAACTGTTTCAGATGGCCTAACCCAATAAACTCAATAAAAAACAAACTCCAATATGATACTGTTGTGTGTTCAAATGCTGTTATCCATCTCCAGAGATCATGTGCGCAGATGGAAGAGGCGTGAGACAAGAGTGTATCAAGTGCACATTGATCATTACTGGGGGGGTAATGTCTTGTGTGTGTGTGTGTGTGTGTGTGTGTGTGTGTGTGTGTGTGTGTGTGTGTGTGTGTGTGTGTGTGTGTGTGTGTGTGTGTGTGTGTGTGTGTGTGTGTGTGTGTGTGTGTGTGTGTGTGTGTGTGTGTGTGTGTGTGTGTGTGTGTGTGCAGTCTGTGCACGCATTTGTGCACACAAGTGTCAGTGTGTAAATGTGTTGTTTGCATGCTCTTACAGTGGCATCAGTTCAGAAAAAGCTAAGGGATGGCAACATGACTTGTGTCTTGCACGCATGCCTTCGCGCGCGTGCAAGACACCAGTCATGTTGCCATACCTTAGCAACAGGCATGATACATTTTTTTAAGAAGTACATTTTATTTCATTTTTATTTTTTCGGTTGTTCAAGTGCAGCTAAACTTGGATGTTAGTAAACGTGCCACAATTAACAATAATGCATTTCACCTGTGCAGCTGACCTGCGGAACCTGGGAATATACCCTTTTGTCAAGATTGGGAGAATACAAGTGTGGAGAATATAATTATAATACCTTGTTAAAGTGACCATTTTGTTACATTTTGCATTTGTAGTTATTTTACTGTAATTTAACAACATAATAACCAGCACAGATAGACAAAGAGACATTCATGGATTTATATTTAAAAGTAACTTTTATTTCCCCCCCTGGACCCAGGGTATGGCAGCTTCATACCCCTGCCATACCCAATTGACGCCCCTGTGCTCTTTCATTTGTCTTTGTGCGAGTATGTGTGAGCTTGAGATTGCACCGCGCGTCAGCCTAATCATTCCATGTTAGCTACAGTATGGCAGCTGGCAGGCAGGCAGACTGCACACTAAATCCTGCTCCCGTTGCTCATATCGATCGCCGGGGCCTTTAAGGAGAAACAGGCAGCTACTTTGTTGTTTGCATCTGTAAACACCAACAGTGGTTGTAGACTTTGCTGTTGTGGCAGACACTGACGGTGACCGATTATATTCCACACGGCTGTGCAGACGCGGGCGGTGCATATTGATGGTGTATTCTTCTAGCATTGCTCTACATGTCGACTGCACGACTGCTGCTGTTGCTGCTTCGTAACGGATAGAACTTTGTTTTTTATGGGAAAATGGCTCGAGGAAAATGCAGACTAAAATAGCAATGTGAGCGAACAGTTACCACCACTGCATTAAAGCAGCTTTTTAAGGTTCCTTGTTATGTTTAATTATAATACATTACCAACCTCCATGGAAAAACAGACTAGGTTAACCAAGAACTGAAGCTGGGAGCTGTTATACTGTCATACATTCAAGCTAATAGGTTCCCATAAGCCCTCTTGCTCTCTGCTGTTTCAAAAGCCATCCTCACATCCAGCGAGGTTTCAATGCTTTCTTTTTCTCTGACTTCCTCCTCCATCTTTCATAAATTGAAAAAAAAAAAAGAGAGAGAGAGAAAACCCAAAGACATGAAACAGGAATAGGAATTTCTCCCCGGCAGCCACTGCCATCTTCTCGGTTACAATAGTGAACTAAGCCTCCTTTTCTCAACCAGTGGCTTGAAATGCTTTGCTGCGTGTGGTGTCAAACACCAAAAATTCTAGATCTAGAACAGGGGTCTTCAACGTTTTCAGGCCAAGGACCCCTTAGCTGAGAGAGAGATGAAGCAGGGACCCCCAGATTCCATTTAATTTAATCGTTTGACAGCACAATCATCAGTGTATTTTGGATTCATGTCAATTTGTGTTATCAGATATGTAACCACTTGAACCGTCAATACTTAATAAACTTGAGCTTTCACTCTGTACTTACTGTGCTCTTTTTTTCCCCTCTACACCAAACCTCTTTGCCGAAAATAGCCGATCTACTCAAGCTCACAACGCCTCGTAGATCTGCTATTTTTGGCTAAAGTTCTCAGAATATGGACGTTAGGGTTCAAGTGGTTAATATAAAAAAGGAGAAAAAAGGTTTCTATCACACAAAGATTTGGAGGACCCCCTGTAGTAACTCTGAGGACCCCCTAGGGGTCCCGGACCCCCTGTTGAAGACCCCTGATCTAGAAGGTCACAATGCGCCACAGCATGATGCATTGTGAGCTTGTAGATTGGCTATTCTCGGTGTGTGGCAGCAGCACATAACAAAGTGCGTATCTGTTTTCAGATCTGCATCTGTTTTCAGATCCTTGATGTTATTTATTAATAGAAATGAAACAGAAATAGGTACGTGCTGTGCCTTTCTTATACCAAATATATTGTTGTGGGGCAGGTTGGGAACCACTGAACCGGGGCCACAGGAAGCAAAGAGACTTTTAATGAACAAGACCTTCATTGATCTGTGGACAAAACAGTTGTTAATTATGTGCGGGCAGGCATTTAATTGAGGGAGTGAAACAAGGCCCAGGCTGCTTAATGCACAGTCAAGAATGAGGGGAATTTGATTGAGTTCCGTGCCGACGGGGGTGAAGGCTGAGATACAAATGAGCCCTCATCCAAGTCTCCTCCTGGATCCTCCCTCCCTCCCTTCCTCCCTCCCGCTCTCACTCTCTCTTGAGTATGTTTCCTCTCTCTCTCTCTCTCTCTCTCTCTCTCACTCACTCACTCACTCACTCACTCACTCACTCACTCACTCACTCTCTCTCTCTCTGTCTGTCTGTCTATAGCTGTCTGTCTGCAGTGATGTAAAGCAGTGTTTCTCAACCTTTTCAGGCCTTGACCCCCAAAATAATCACATTTTAACTGGGGACCCCCCACCCTGACGAGCACTAAGAGTTGAGGCATTACATTTTGTATACCACGGTTCTATTGTGAAAATAGAGGCGTTGTGAGCATGTAGATCGGCTATTTTCACAATTTCTGCTTCTAATATTTGACAATTTGACCAATGTTTAAATATGTTATTTTAGAGGTATTAAAAAAGTCCTTAACCTTTCACTTTAGACATGTGTATATACCCTCTATAGTTAAATCAATTACTAGTAAGACACCTGAGGGTGGAATGCGACCTCAGGGTGACATGGGACCTCGCCCTAAAGGGCGAGGTCGCGCCAATTCTTGACTATCTGGCCAATCACAGCGTTTCTCTGACGATTCTAGTTGTTATCATTCTGGGGGGAGTTTGTTCATGTTTTTGTGAGGGTATCAACCCTAGGAGACACGGGGAGAACATGCAAACTCCACACAGAAAGGCCCTATCGCCAACCCCACCTAGGGTGTGAGCGATAGGGCATAAACATGGAGATGTGGAGAACACTATATATGGAGATAGTCCAGTCCATCATGTCATATGGGACTACCGTCATAGACAGTAGCCATTGTTAGGCCGGAGTCAATGGCTGTCTGTCTGACTGTCTGTACAGGAAGTGATGTCACATGACATACTTTTTATGCCCATATATGAGTCATTCTGTACCACATCTCCATGTTTAGGCCAAACAGGTTCGCTCCATACTCTGAAAAACTGTGTCGCTTGAGTGACCTTCCTTCCGTAACCTCTGTGATGTCAGTGTGATGTCAGCGAGTTGTGACATCACTTCCTGTACGGGGCGGCTACACGAAATGTGGATAACACTATATATGGAGATAGTCCAGTCCATCATGTCATATGGGACTACCGTCATAGACAGTAGCCAAAAGAGAAGGATACACAAGACTAAGAAAGACAAAAAAAGGAGGAGGAGGATAAAGATACCAAAAGGAGAGAAGAAAGGGTGGATGAGGTACAATGTGTGGTATCCTCCTTGTCAAGCTCGACGTTGGTCATTTGGACCTATACATGGAGAAATGGAGCGAACCTGTTTGGCCTAAACATGGAGATGTGGTACAGAATGACTCATATATGGGCATAAAAAGTATGTCATGTGACATCACTTCCTGTACAGACAGTCAGACAGAAAGCCATTGACTCCGGCCTAACAATGGCTACTGTCTATGACGGTAGTCCCATATGACATGATGGACTGGACTATCTCCATATATAGTGTTCTCCACATCTCCATGTTTAGGCCCTATCGCTCACACGCTAGGTGGGGTTGGCGATAGGGCCTTTCTGTGTGGAGTTTGCCTAAACATGGAGATGTGGTACAGAAGAACTCATATATGGGCATAAAAAGTATGTCATGTGACATCACTTCCTGTACAGACAGTCAGACAGACAGACAGCCATTGACTCCGACCTAACAATGGCTACTGTCTATGACGGTAGTTCCATATGACATCTCCATGTTTAGGCCAAACAGGTTCGCTCCATTTCTCCATGTATAGGTCCAAATGCCCAACGTTGAGCTTGACTCAGTCCATTGAGTTGGCCTAACAATGGCTACTGCCTGCCTATGACGGTAGTCCCATATGACATGATGGAATGGACTTTCTCCATATATAGTGTTCTCCACATCTCCATGTTTATATTAGGCCAAACAAATTTCGCTCCATTTCTCCATGTATAGGTCCAAATGCCCAACGTTGAGCTTGACAACGAAACGTTCTTAACACAGACGCCCCCATATTTACATATATATATATATAAAAAGTATGTCATGTGACATCACTTCCTGTACAGACAGACAGCCATTGACTCCGGCCTAACAATGGCTACTGTCTATGACGGTAGTCCCATATGACATGATGGACTGGACTATCTCCATATATAGTGTTATCCACATTTTGTGTAGCCGCCCTGTACAGGAAGTGATGTCACAACTCGCTGACATCACACTGACATCACAAAGGATACGGAAGGAAGGTCACGAGGATACGGAAGGAAGGTCACTCAAGCGACACGGTTCTTCAGAGTATATGCGACCTTCGGTCGCAATAATATTATTAACCACTTTAGCCCTATTTTATACACTAGAAGCTGGGCCGCCCTTCGGGCGGCCCAGCGTCTAGTCGGCGACCTGGCCAACTCGGAACAATGTAAATAGGGAATGAATGCCCCACCCTTTAATGCAAACCCCATTATACCTGTTGTCATAGGACCCGTTTTGACCATCTGTTTGCCTGTGTCCATTTATGCCCATATATGGAGATATCTGTTATCTGTCTGTCTGTCAGCGTCCATTTTATGTCCATATATGGAGATCACTGCAGATATAGTTCTGGGTCCATTTTATGCCCATATATGCCCATATATGGAGATATCTGTCTATTTGCGTCCATTTCACGCCCATATATGGAGATCTCTGAATCTGTCTGTCTGTGTCCCTTTATGCCCGTATATGGAGATCTTTGTGATTCTGCGTAAATTTTATGCCCATATATGCCATTTGCGTCCATTTTATGCCCATTTATGGAGATCTCTGTATCCGTCTGTCTGTGTGTCTGTCTGTGTCCCTTTATGCCCGTATATGGAGATCTTTGTGATTCTGCGTACATTTTATGCCCATATATGCCATTTGCGTCCATATAGTTCTGGGTCCATTTTATGCCCATATATGCCCATATATGGAGATATCTGTCTATTTGCGTCCATTTCACGCCCATATATGGAGATCTCTGAATCTGTCTGTCTGTGTCCCTTTATCCATTTTATGCCCATATATGGGGCATTCATTTTATGCCCATATATGGAGAACGCGCGTGCCCGTGGGACGAACGGTTCTCATATGGGGGCATTCATTTTATGCCCATATATGGAGAACGCGCGTGCCCGTGGGACGAACGGTTCTCGAGATACGCGGATTACCTACATACATACACACTCACAGAGATTTTTTGTTGACTCATGTGGCGTACGTGATGTCAGAGCCTTTTATGAAGTGATGTCACAATGAGTCAGAGCTTTCGCCGATTTCCTCAGAAACAGCCTGATGTCAACAATCAACCCCGCATAAGGAGATTCCGAACGTTTCGCGCCGGTTCGGGAAAACCGCGCGTCGGGTCGGGTCGAGACCCGGCACTGCACTCCGTGCCGCGGCGGGGAACACGCGTGCCGAATCTGAAGCCGGTGGGACGAACGGTTCTCGAGATACGCGGATTACAGACACACACACACGCAGAGACTTCTCGCATTTATAGATAGATAGGATGTGACGCGTTGTGAGCTTGTAGATCTGCTATTTTCAAACATTTTGTACTTTTACTTATGCCGATACTTCTGTACTTTTACTCAAGTACATTTTGAATTCCAGACTTTTACTTGTAAGGGTGCCCACACACCAAAATACCTAGAGTGGAATCCGCCAATGCATTTCAATGAGAATTGAGTGTTTTTTGCCAGTAGAGGATTTCTGCAAAAAAAAAAAAAAAAAAAAAAAAACGCTCCATTCTCATTGAAACGCATTGGCGGATTCCACTCTAGGTATTTTGGTGTGTGGGCACCCTAACAGAGTATTTCTATTTTTAAGTATTGATACTTTTACTTAAAGGGGAAGACCACCCATTTTCAATATTGAACTATGTCATTAATATACCTTAGAGGAGTTGTGTGGAAATAAAATAAAAAGTTCCCTCTCTTCTGTGTTGCCTAGAACTAGAGGATTGATTTGGGGGTTTGTATTGTAAAGTACAACTTGATGACATCACACATTGTACTTTACAATACATACCCCAAAATCAATCCTCCAGTTCTAGGCAACACAGAAGGGGGGGAACTTTTTTTCTATTTCCACACAACTCCTCTAAGGTATATTAATGACATAGTTCAATATTGAAAATGGGTGGTCTTCCCCTTTAAGTAAAATAAGTGAGTACCTTTTCCACCTCTGTCTGTCTGTCTGTCTGTCTGTCTGTCTGTCTGTCTCTATCTCTATCTCTATCTCTATCTGTCTTCCTCTTTCGTGCAATCTTCCCTCCTGCTACTTTTCTCATTTTCTAAGGACTCCCCTCTGTTGTTTCATTTCCAAATTCGAAGGAAACCCCGTCGCTTGCCTCATTTTTATTGACTCTGCTGGCTCCATCCTCTTGTTCAGCCCAGCCTGATAAGCACATCGCAAATGATTGGACAGCAACACTAACAAGTGTGTCTAACGAGTGGAGTGATAGGACTAAGTGTGCGTGCAAAAGGTTTATTGTTAACAAGTTATAATGCTCTATATCCTAATAATCAGTGCCAAAGAATCTAGATCTATAATTGTCTCAGCATGATGCATTGTGAGCTTGTATATCCGGTGTGTGACAGCAGCCCACAACAAATTGTGATTTCTTTTAGATCATTGAGTGTGCAAAATAAAGTAGTAGATGAAACAACATTACACTCCTGGAGGTGCTGTAAGTTATATTTTGTTAAAACAAAAGTGTAGACATCAATCAAGTTAGTCATCATTGCTCTGCTTATATTTATTTTAAGTAATTATAACAAGTAGTAGTAGATCAAACAATGTTACACTAAGGTGTTGGAAGTTATAGTTTAACAAAAGGTTTGTTGTTAAAAAGTTAAAGCTCTATATTCTGATAGTAATCATTTCTACAGACTCTAGTGTTTGTCCATTTCAGCTTCAATTTTATATATTAATTATTATTTAGTTTTTGCATATATATATATATTTTTAAATTACTTCGGATTTCACTTGTTTATCCTGTCTTGTATGAGTTCTCTCACCTGATTGGATGAAATTGCTATCCCGGCCTTAACATGTATTTTATGTTCATTATTAGAGCTGGAAAGACGGTTACTGAACAAACACTCTATAGCAATGACTGCTATGAGAATACAGAGCAATTTAACACTTATTCTGACAATGAATATCACTTGGTGCACCTTTAGTGAATGAATGGGAGCTGTGCCGTGACTTTGATATATGTGAAGGTCTTTTGATCCATGAAGGGGGGATCATGGACAGATTACAGTGAAGATTATTATTGTTTGTGACCTGACCTGTGCTATGATGTATGGGAGAACACACACACACATGCGCGCGCACATGTGCACGCACACACACACGTTACAGTATCATCTTTAAAAGGCAACCCGTGGATTTTGAAACGCTATAATCCAAATCTCCTCTCCATCATAAACAACCTATGCACGCACGCGCGCACACACACACACGCACACACACGCGCAGTCGCGTACGCACACACACCAGAGAGGCTTTTGGAGGGATGAATGACAGTGTTTAACTTAAGAACTACACAAGGTGAAATCCTTACAGGGGATCAGTTGAGTATGAGTGCATGAGCTCAGATTCTCATTAAAAGCAGCTTATTTACAGCTACCTCTGTACCACCTGCCCAAGAATCAAGGCTGGCGTTTCTGAGCCTTTACTCTGGCGGCAATTACCATACATATCAAGTGGCTTTCATACAGTAATTCCTGTTTTGTGTATCCAGGGGACTGTTAAGGAGCTGTTGGCTGCTGAATGAAACGGTTATAATGAAAGGATATAAGGTTTTAGTCCTGAGTGTTCATTTGTGTAATTTAGAGTCTAAATGCACCCGTAAGGGATCGGTATAAGAAGTGCATCCATTTTGAAGATTGGCTCTTGGCAGCAGCTACAATAGTGCTTTTTTGGTTTTAAAGGACAACCATGTTTAACCCGAATCCAGTCGTCCTGTTATGATGAGGACGTTTGGAAGTCTGTCAAAACCCAGTTCCCAATGCTTTCTGACTCTGGAAAGCTCCCTCACAAACAACTCACTGGAAAGATCGTCCAGCCTACATAAACCGTGTCCTGTTTACTTCACATATCCCCATCGGTCAGGGTACTAAAGTATCGTTCGATTTTCAATAGGAATTCAATTTAAAAAAATCATTTTTCTCTCAATTTTTTAATTTTCCAGCTCCCCATAAAATCAAATATTGGTTCATTTTTCCAATTTTCTAGCTTGCAAAAAAATCAGGAAAATGCTTCAATTTTGCTTCAATTTTTTAAATGTGTGATTCGTCTTTGTCATTATTTGATTTGGAACCGACAAAGGAAAAACATCTTTAAAAAAGGTATTTTTCATTTTTTACCACATTACGAATATCAAAAAATTGACCAATTTTTTCAATTTTCTAGCTTGCAAAAAAATCAGGAAAATGCTTCAATTTTTTAAATGTGTGATTCATATTTGTCATTATTTGATTTGGAACCGACAAAGGAAAAACATCTTTAAAAAAGGTATTTTTCATTTTTTTACCACATTACGAATATCAAAAAATGGACCAATTTTTCAAATGTTCTAGCTTGCAAAGAAATCAGGAAAATGCTTCAATTTTTTAAATGTGTGATTCGTCTTTGTCATTATTTGATTTGGAACCAACAAAGGAAAAACATCTTGAAAAAGGTATTTCTTAATTTCTTACCCCATTACAACAATCAAAAAATGGGCCCATTTTTCCAATTTTCTAGCCCACAAAAAAGTCAGGAAAATGCTTAAAATTTGCTCAATTTTTTGAATGTGTGATTCATATTTTGGCATTATTTGATTTGGAACCGACAAACAAAAAATAGGCCCATTATTCAATTTTCAAGTCCAGGAAAGAAATCGTCATCATGAATGTCACGTGACCACGTGTCAAGTCACATGGTACACAACTTCAAAATAAAAGCTGTAGGCTAGTCTAACATCCAACAAGTAATAGGATCAACATGCAGGCAGGCAGGGGGTCCATGAGGGGTTTACAAGGGGGTCCATGGCTGGTTCCCAAAGTGTGGTTTGGGGACCCCCAGGGTTTCTATGGCTGGTTCACAACAGCCTGGTACACGTACAGCCATGGCTGGTTCCCAAAGTGTGGTTCGGGGACCTCTGGAGGTCCATGACGGATTTCCAAGGGGGTCCATGGCTGGTTCTCAAAGTGTGGTTCGGGGACCTCTGGGGGTCCCTGAGGGGTTTCCAAGGGGGTCCATGGCTGGTTAGCAATAAGTGTGTTTAATTGCGACCGTAGTAGGTCGCAGTTACTTTTACACTCTCTACTATCCAAACCTCCACCAGCCGTCAGCCTGTCCTTCCCTCCGTCACGTCACTCGTCACACGTCACACTTTCCCCCTACTCATATCTCCGCCACCGTTGCCCCGATCCATGCCAAAATTTCCATACAAACTCCTTGCCTGCCAAACTACAACCTCGAAGGACCCCCGGAGCTCCAGGGACCCCCAGGTCCCTGGGGGACCCCCAGGTGTAAAAAATGACCAAATGTGCAAAAAAGACCACCCCAAAGGGGCTGCTCACGGGGAATTCCCGGGGACCACCGACTCCTGGTGCTCCAGAACGGATGCAAAAGTGGTGGCGCCCCCAGTGGAGGACCCCCTCCACTGCAGCTCACATAAAATGCCTTAACTCGGGCTAGGAGCGACCGGGAGAGCCGGGGCCGGTACCTATTCGTCCGCCTCGGCAGCGCGGAGACCCCACCTCTCATTTCTCATATGGCCCTCATCTAGCGCCACCATGAGGCCGATTCTGCAAAACACATTTTTGGACACTGCTCCTAAAATTTTTGCCCTAAAATCACACAAATCGGTACACAGTATGTCTACACTCATGTCATCAACTTGGATCTGTCCCATATAGCGCCACCTTCAGGCCGATTTTTTAAAACACATTTTTGGACACTGCTCCTACAATCTTTGCCCTAAAATCACGCAAATCGCTACACAGTATGTCTACACTCATCTCATCAACATGGATCTGTCCCATTTAGCGCCACCTTCAGGCCGATTTTTTTAAACACATTTTTGGACACTGCTCCTACAGATTTTGCCCTAAAATCACACAAATCGCACAGTATCTCTACAGTCATGTAATCAAAACGCATCTGTCCCATCCAGCGCCACCATCAGGACGATTTTGGTAAAACAAACTTTTGGCCTTTTTGTGGTGTTGGTCGCTTATCTCCCGATTAGGGAGTCTTACTGGTAGTGTAATAGGTGAAATAGTGTAATAGTGCATTCTTATCAAAACCTCCACCAGCTGTCAGTCTGTCAGTCAGTCTGTCAGTCAGACTTTCAGTCACACTTTTGCCCTTCTCATAGTGGTTTTGGCTGCCAAACCACTACCCCATTTCTCCCTCTTCTAGCGCCACCATGAGGCCGCTTCTTGCAAAACACATACTTTTTTGGACACTGCTCCTACAAATTCTGCCCTAAAATCACGTAAAGCGGTACACATTATGTCTACACTCATGTCATCAGCATGGATCTGTCCGAGATAGCGCCACCATCAGGGCATCCTAAAATCACGCTTTGCTGTGATTTTACGCTTTGCGTGATTTTACGGCAAAATCTGTAAAAGCAGAGTCCAAAAATGTCTTTGAAAAATCGCCCTGATGGTGGCGCTATCTTGGACAGTGTCAACCCAGTGTAGACATACTGTGTACCGCTTTGCGTGATTTTAGGGCAAAATTTGTAGGAGCAGTGTCCAAAAATGTGTTTTGCAAGAAGCGGCCTCATGGTGGCGCTAGAAGAGGGAGAAATGGGGGTAGTGGTTTGGCAGCCAAAATCACTATGAGAAGGGAAAAAGTGTGACTGAAAGTCTGACTGACAGACTGACTGACAGACTGACAGCTGGTGGAGGTTTTGATAGTAACTGCAACCTGACGGTCGCAATGACACTATTATATTATTACACTTATTACAATATTACACTATTACCCTTATTGCGATTTTAGGACAAAAAATTTAGGAGCTGTGTCCAAAAATTTGTTTTGCAAGAATCGGCCTCATGGTGGCGCTAGAAGAGGGTCATGTGTGAATTGATGGGTGGAGGTTGTGGTTTGGCAGGCAAGGAGTATGTGTGCAAAATTTGGCATGGATCTGGGCAACGGTTGCGGAGATATGAGCAGGGCAAAAGTGTGACGTGTGACAGACAGACAGACAGACTGACTGACTGACGGACGGACGGACGGACGGACGGACGGACGGACGGACGGACGGACGGACTCACAGCTGGTCGAGGTTTTGATAGTAACTGCGACATAACGGTCGCAATAACATTTATGCTATTTCAATATTACAAGTAATGCACTATTACACTATTTCACCTATTACACTACCAGTAAGACTCCCTAATCGGGAGATAAGCGACCGTAGGTCACATGTATACACAAAGAGGGCTGTAACTGCCATTGGTTCCTAGTTGTGTGGGCAATGTGTAGACATACTGTGTACCGATGTGCGTGATTTTAGGGCAAAATCTGTAGGAGCAGTGTCCAAAAATGTGTTTAGCAAGAATCGGCCTCATGGTGGCGCTAGAAGAGGGCCATGTGAGAAATGAGGGGTGGGGTCTCCGCGTTGCCTTGGCGGACGAATAGGTACCGGCCCCGGCTCTCCCGGACGCTCCTAGCCCGAGTTACGGCATTTTATGTGAGCTGCAGTGGAGGGGGTCCTCCACTGGGGGCGCCACCACTTTGGCATCCGTTCTGGAGCAGCAGGAGTCGGTGGTCCCCGGGAATTCCCCGTGAGCAGCCCCGTTGGGGTGGTCATTTGGTCATTTTTGCATATTTGGTCATTTTTTACATCTGGGGGTCCCCCAGGGACCTGGGGGTCCCTGGAGGTCGGGGGTCAGACAGAGGGACAGACAGACAGACAGACAGACAGACGGACAGTTTGTGCAGGCTGTGATAGTAAGTAGCGACCTACGGTCGCAATTACACTTATTGCTAACCAGCCATGGACCCCTTTGGAAACCCCTCAGGGACCTCAAGAGGTCCCCGAACCACACTTTGGGAACCAGCCATGGCTGTACGTGTACCAGGCTGTTGTGAACCAGCCATAGAAACCCTGGGGGTCCGCAAACCACACTTTGGGAACCAGCCATGGACCCCCTTGTAAACCCCTCATGGACCCCCTGCCTGCCTGCATGTTGATCCTATTACTTGGATGTTAGACTAGCCTACAGCTTTTATTTTGAAGTTGTGTACCATGTGACTTGACACGTGGTCACGTGACATTCATGATGACGATTTCTTTCCTGGACTTGAAAATTGAATAATGGGCCTATTTTTTGTTTGTCGGTTCCAAATCAAATAATGCCAAAATATGAATCACACATTCAAAAAATTGAGCAAATTTTAAGCATTTTCCTGATTTTTTTGTGGGCTAGAAAATTGGAAAAATGGGCCCATTTTTTGATTGTTGTAATGGGGTAAGAAATTAAGAAATACCTTTTTCAAGATGTTTTTCCTTTGTCGGTTCCAAATCAAATAATGACAAAGACGAATCACACATTTAAAAAATTTAAGCATTTTCCTGATGTTTTTGCAAGCTAGAAAATTGGAAAAATTGGTCCATTTTTTGATATTCGTAATGTGGTAAAAAAATGAAAAATACCTTTTTTAAAGATGTTTTTCCTTTGTCGGTTCCAAATCAAATAATGACAAATATGAATCACACATTTAAAAAATTGAAGCATTTTCCTGATTTTTTTGCAAGCTAGAAAATTTAAAAAATTGGTCAATTTTTTGATATTCGTAATGTGGTAAAAAATGAAAAATACCTTTTTTAAAGATGTTTTTCCTTTGTCGGTTCCAAATCAAATAATGACAAAGACGAATCACACATTTAAAAAATTGAAGCAAAATTGAAGCATTTTCCTGATTTTTTTGCAAGCTAGAAAATTGGAAAAATGAACCAATATTTGATTTTATGGGGAGCTGGAAAATTAGAAAATTGAGAGAAAAATGATTTTTTAAAATTGAATTCCTATTGAAAATCGAACGATACTTTAGTACCCTGACCCCCATCACAATCGAATGGTATGATTTAAAATCAGCAAAGCCCAAGCTTTAAATTGTTTAAACATATTATTGTGTTAGGTTTAGAGTTACCAGGTGATACGATAGCTTGTTTATTGGATAATCAAGAACTAAAACAGCTTTTCCCTTTTTCTATGAATTAAACTGATTAATAGCCATAATGCATGTGTATGGGAGAGGGGCTGGGCTGGATCATCGTGAGTGGACAGGAATTATTTCCCAATTCCAGTCGAAAACCTATGTTGGCAGTAAATGAGTTAAGTGCTGGATAATTTGGGGTAAATGGAAGAAAAGTTACAAGAAAAAATACATACAGTATAACATTTTTACCTGTAAGATGCCCTAATGGCTAGAAGCAGACTACCTGGCAAGCGCTGGCGCTTTGGCATGGGATGAATTTTGACCAAATAAACAGACCTGGTTGGTTGTTTTAAGTTGGACAAAATGTGGCCATATTTTCCCAAATATGGAGATGACTGATGTCTGACATAGACAGAAATCATTTGTACTGACCTGTTCTGACATCACGACACCTCATCCCAGCTCGGCAGAAGGATATCCGGTAGCTATAGCAGCAGCTAACCAACCACCAGGCACGTGCACATATAGACATCGAAGGGGGCTTGAGCCCCGGCCCTTTTATCTGTCTGTAAAAACTGCCCTTTCCAGACCATAAATGCAATTTTTACTATGGTGAAAGAAATGCAAATCCCCTCTTTCCATGTCCATACCTGAAGGCAGCATTCAATAGAATTGCCTTGTCAAAACTGATCTTATGTTGAAAGAATTGCCCCAGTGGTTGACACTAAGGTCTCAGAGGCACTTGCCCGTCGGGCAAGTACAGGTCATGTTCTACTTGCCCGAAGGTCATGCCCGAAAATGTAACACTTTACTTTCTGGGGCTGTGCGCTAAAAAAATTCATACCTCAATACCTTCAAATCCAAATGCCTACATAATTGAATATGTATATGGTTTCACACTTACATTCCACAGACCAGAAGACAGAGTGCGCTGGTCATGTTCAGGTGTTTAGACAGATATCTGGTGTTGTGTTTATAGAAGGTTGTGTCCACTCTCAAATGAGCACTTGCCCAGTCGGGCAACCTGAAAGCAAACTTCACCTGCCCGAAGGTTTTATTTACCTGCTGGGGGCAGGTGGGCAAGCCTTAGTGTCAATGCATGTGCCCTCTCTGTGTAGAAATCCATGCCATTACGCCACATCTGCAGTATTGACTTGGTTATGCTTAGTTCAGTGTGGTTTCACACACCGAAAATTTTCAGTGCAAATTCCTGTTCCTGTCTCTCTAACATTCTCTGCACGTCCCTGCCAACCACCTGCTGTGTGTACGCACAGTGCTGACGTTGTCACCCCTGTAAACCACCATTTCTATTCTGAGCATGTCATAATGGGTGCAAATTCTGTGAACATAGCTAATAGCCTACAGTACGTACATGTAAGCTCACAATGGGTCACAACACAACACATGCAGTTAAGTGCTTGGGCATATAAGGCTAGGATGGATAGGTTTAGATTAGGTGGATAAGGAACGACAATTACTGTAGTTTGTACGGGAAGAACATTCGCTTTATAAAAAGGTGTAATTCTATTGACATCCAGGAGGATATTTTAATTTTTACATTTCCACAGCATGCATAATACAGTAATATGTTATATATATATATATATATCCTTCCTTACATAGTTTAATTTCAGGAAATGTGATTTTCATTGTACTGAATTAATTATTATGGTGAAGTGATTATGACAAACCTGTTTGTTTGTTGATTATGTTCTTGTTATACTCGATTACACAATGATGTATGCATGTGTCTTGTTTTGCACTTGTAATGCACTTTTATATTCTATTAGCCTACACGCACAGACAGCCCTGGTTTGCTGTCTTTTAAATTGACATATACACTATGCCGTATATAGACATCATTGTAAAGGGCACACATGGCCCTATTACGTGTGTACGTGACTAATTGGACCGCAGTCTCACAGTCGGCATTAAAAGTTGCCACTGAGAAGATTGTGGATTAATTGTGCGAAACCAAATCACTATCAGCAATCATATCAGCGAGAGTATTATGAGGGCAGTGTCAAGCATGAGATAATTGAAAAGAATCTCACATTTGTGCAGACTTCAGAGGATGAGGATGTCTTATTAGTATAGGCTTCAGTATGTTGTCCTTGGATAAATTAAGTCCTGATTCCTATATGATGAAACGCAACGCAACCCCTAAAGCTCACACACATCAGTGTGCCCAAAGCAACCAAAGAAGAAACATTTGTAATTCCAAATCAAAATTCATTTGTAACCCTCGGATGAACTGCAGCCCTTTTAAATAATGCAGACTGGTCCTCCAAATGTTTACCTAATACCTTGTGCTGGGGTCTGGTGGTGAATTCCTTCACTGAAACCATTGCATGCCCGGCTTTTTAATATCCCAGTGTCGCACAGAGAGCCATTACTGTCATAGTAACCCAACAGGGTGTCATTATATGGCCAGCAGCAGAGGCTGTTTGTTTTCATGAGTTACTTCAGCCCCAGAGCTGTGCATGTGCATCTGTTCCGTGCGTGTGTCTGGTGCACGGCACGCGTGTGCGACTGTGCGTGCATATCCGCGTGTTTATCATGTGAGTGCACGCGTAACATACATCTTGCGTGCCCTGTGTGGGTATAATCTACAATGCTGTATAAGCCCAGGGTCCATAACCTCCCATTGCTCTAAGATAAATGGCTGATAGCATAGCGCCGCGGCGCATGTGTGGCTTGATAATAAAACGGTCGCTCTGTGGCCCTGTGGGAGCACTATGCACCGTGGTGAGACACATCATTATTGGTATAGATCTATTGATTTGTTGCTTGTTCCCATGTGTTTTTTTCCCCCTTTTTTGGTCGTGTGGCTTCTTAATTTATAAATGGCAGCACAGCCGCATTCATCAAAAGCGTTCACATGCTTTGATGTAGGCCTATTTGGTGGCGACATCATTGAATGTCATGTGAGTGTATTTTTCTGTGGTGTGTGTGTGTGTGTGTGTGTGTGTGTGTGTGTGTGTGTGTGTGTGTGTGTGTGTGTGTGTGTGTGTGTGTGTGTGTGTGTGTGTGTGTGTGTGTGTGTGTGTGTGTGTGTGTGTGTGTGTGTGTGTGTGTGTGGGCCTGCGTGTGAGCAGCTCTGTGTGACCTTTCCTCGTCAGCACAGTGTGAGGTCGGCGTCAGCCAGTTATGCCTCATTTAAGCCTGATTTACACTCCATTATATGACCGTGTTGCACGCCGAAAATAGCCAATTTATTACAAGACCACAATGTGGTCTTGTCATCTGTGACGCATTATGAGCTTGTAGATCGTCTATTTTTGGTTCACTTCACCATCGTGTGACGGAGCACAAATTAAGCATCGTAGTCCCGCGCCTAAAACATAGCAGATCTACAGGCTTGTAGATCTGCTATTTTTAGCCTGGGACACCGTTGTATGACTAAGTATATCTCATCTCAGGGTGCAAACGTCATTATGTCCAGAAGAGTTACTTTTCAGGATATATAGGATTGGATAGATTAAAAAATAGCAAAAATACTGTAGCAGATCTACAAGCTTTACGCCGCGTTTCGAGCTTGCAGATCTGCTACTTTTGATGCTTTTGTGAAGATCACATGTGAGCTTGTAGGTCTGCTATTTTTGAAAAATCTTGACATGTTTTGCAAATCTTTGAATGTATATTTTTCAAAGCAAACTTTTGTAACTCAAACCTCTGCTTCTGGGGGGTCCCTGGAACAACATATTTTGAGATGGGGATCCGCTGCCATATACATGTCATTTTGAGGGTCCACTGACATGAGTTTGAGAACTACTGATTTAGAAGAAGGATTTAGAAGACATTTATAGAATCGGGTCAAAAATATTCAAAGACAAAATGTTCACGACTTTTCAAAAATAGCAGATCTACAAGCTTGCAGTGAGCTTGTATATCTGCTGTTTTTTAATAGTTAAAGCATAAAATAATGGTTACATTCGTAATGCGTAATAACGCGTTCCTGGTCAAAATGGGTCCATTTACAAAAAACAAAAAGTGTTATAGAGATGAGAGGATTCTGCCCAGACAGCAACGATACGAGGCTTTGCGCTCAGCCTATGATGGAAAGTCAACAAACGCTTCACTGCTGCCACCACTGAACACCTCTGGGGCTTCAACTGGCTCCAACTCAACACATCTGCTTGGAAGCCAATGAATCATTTTGTCTCAGCAGGCCAATGTCCCTGCATAAAAAAACAAAAACACAAGTGCTTACATGGGCAAAGGGTTGTCAGGAACATTTTGGATAATCTGTCACGAATCGTAACAGTATAACAGTACCGAGCTAGGCAAAACTAAATGCACATAATAAACAATGTAATTAAAATTACATTAGAATGCCAGGATAGAGTGAGAATGCAAGAACGGTTTTCTACTGTGTTGTTACAGCCTTCTAAACATCTAGGGCATGTATACATGATTATAGTGGCTGGCAATTGTTTATTCTGTTCCTGCACCTGCACATCTTCGATTTGTGTGGAAATTATCTCTAAAGAGACGTTACTTCTAAAGGGGGCTTCTCTGATGGATATGATTCTCTTAGATGGCCGCAACAATTTCTGCTGCTGGCTCAGTTCTCTCTCGTGTTTTTTTTTAGACAGGACAGAGTGGGGGGAAAGATACTGGAATCAAACTGCTATTTGTAGTCCGCTACCTGTGGAAGACCATTTCCGCCAATTAATACATTTAAAAGGATTGCATTTTCATGTTTTTTTTTTGTTGTTTGTTTGCAATTTCCACTTACTGTATATGTCAGAATTAAGATTTTTCTCAAAATTGTGAAGTAGTAAACAAATCATTTTTGCTAGACAAACTCATAATGACATATAGGGCCATATTTAGATTATCTATATTTGCGCGTGGTCAAAAGCTGCACCTTTAGGGCGAATCCAACTCCAAATTAGTAGCCTAACGAAGAACACTACAAAATGCTAGAGACGATCTGATAATACAAACCCATAGTACACATATGGGAAAATTCTCCTTTTATAACACTGCCACTCAAGTGAAGAATTCCTTGACTATTTCCCTTAAAACATGTAACTTGCTGGCCTCCTTCAAAACGGCCCTGAAAATTCACGTTTCAGGAGGCCAGAGGCGAAGGTAGTCATGCATCAGTTCTCCCATAAGACAGGCAAGAAGTGAGACCCCTCTTTTACCTTACACCCACGCCCACTTTTCCCCTGCGCTAGAGTGTTTTTTTTTTTATTTTCTTTTTTTTTGTAAATGCAACAAATGTTATTTTCTTATTATTGCTATGTCTGTAAATTGAGTGCCAAGGACTTCCGATGTAAACAAGACCGTAAAAGGCCTTATTCAGGATGTTACTGTTGGGCAGGATGTTCTAACTGTACCTGTGCTGTGCTGCATCTTACATGTGACTAGTACTGTGTACATGTGATGTTGTTCATTGTGACTAGAAACATATTCAATCAATCAATCACAACTCTGCAACAGGTTCCCTTAACAATACATTTGTATTTATTTTGTTGTTGTGAAGAACTTTGGAAGCCATTCATGGGCGTGTTACTTCTATAAATATAAAGCAGTGGTTCTCAACCTGTCGGTCAGGACCCCCAGGTTGTCCTCAAATTATTTTGGGGGGGGTCCCCAGATGTTTAGCTTAATGTTAACATTGTTTTCTCACTCAACAGTAAATAGACTAACATACAGTATAAGTGTATACACGGTATCTGCACATTTCTAAAGTGACAAATTAAGGACTTTAAAGACCTTTTTAGTACCTCTGGTCAAACATTGGCCAAATATTCCAATATTAGAGGCCGAAATTGTGAAAATAGCAGATCTACATGCTCACAACGCCTTGTGAACAGATGGAGTCAAACTAATGTAACTAATGCAACTCCAAGAGCTTGCCAGGGTGGGGGGTCCCTGTTGCGAAATATGATTATTTTTGGGGTTGCGACTGATCTAGAGCACCGAAGTCTGACGTAATGTATATGTTGTGCATCCTACTGTACATGGGTCACTGTTTTTAACTCCCATTCTGAATTCCCAGAGATGTGACCCAGGGGATGAGCGAGTGACGTCAGGACTTTGGTACTCTATAGATTACTTACTTACTTACCGGTATGTGCACATACATACGTTATTTTGCATACCTATAAATATATCCGTGAATAAAGTGAAACAAACCCATTGTATAGAGTGTGTTTGATGATTGGAATGTCCTTTTTGAAATCTACAAAATTCTTCCAAGGACAGCATGGATGATGACGACGAACATAATTATCATGGGGAATTAACTTTCAAGAAAGAATACATGAGCTGTCAGGGAAACCACCCAGAGAAAAGGAGGCACGGCGGAAGTCATACCGTACATGTATTACATCCTTTGTGCGTTGTGAATACAGACCATTGGATTTTCCAACAGAAATAGCACATTCCCATTTGCATAACGACTCAGAACTAATTTATTCATGATCCACAGCCAGTCTGCCCTCGCTAATCAATGCGCTTTTATCTCACCTCTAAAACTCAAACTGACTAGAGACTTTCAATTTCCAGCGGCCCGGGCTCCTGCTAACAACCCTGGCCTACTGGGGGGATGCGAGGCCATTACCATTCATGAGAACAACAAGAAATAACGCAGAGCAAGTCCTATAAGACCTAATGGCAAATGCAAAGTCTTGTCCTCTCTGTTATATCAACATCATGCTCTGCTTAAAAATAATTTCTCCTGATGCTTTGCCGCCACAGTGCTCTCCGCGGTGTCTGCAAAATGGGTTTTCTCTGAAGTAGGATCACAACAAACGCTAATGTCTTATTTTGGCATGGCGGCACGGTGAACTTGGAGGACACTGATTGCTTGTGTCCTCCACTCTAATGCTCTCGTTAATTCTCCAATGACACTGATTGCCACATTCAGATGTGCGGAGGTGATACGACGGGGACGAGTGTATTAGACTGGTGGCAGCCGCGTGGGCATTTTCTGTATTTCATTTTGTTTTGACTGAAAATGATCAGCACATGTATCACAACCTGTCCTGTTTTCAAAACCTGGCTTTGTGCATCAATTTATTTGAGTAATTGTTTCATTTTAGAATCATTGGTTCAAAAGACTTAAGTCATGACATGCTATTGGAAAACTCATTTAGAAAATAATTATTGGGAAAAGTAGACACAAATCAGTCAACAGACTTTGTTATTTAGAGTTGTACTAAACCTTATTTCATTTTGTTTTGGCTGAAAATGATCAGCACTTAGAACACTCATTTAGAAAATAATTATTATTTTTGTGATTCTAAATTAAGGGAAAAGTAGACACATGAGTCAACAGACTTTGTTATTTAGAGTTGTACTAAACCTTATAGAAAATAAATGCCCAGGGCTACTTACTGAGGTGGTGGTGGTGGTCTTGGCACATCTAAGACAATGCTGTCAGGTTTCAGCCAAGTGGCCGTTGTCAGGGCAGTACCTGACTAAGGTCACTTGGCCGAAACGCATTCCACATATTATTGTCTCCACCAGCCGAAGGCTGAGGGAGAGTATGTTTTCCCCTCCGTCCGTCCGTCCGTGCGTGCGTCCGTCCGTCCGTGCGTCCGTCCGTGCGTCCGTCCGTCCGTCCGTTTGTCCGTTACCAGCTAATCTCCGGCGCCGTTGGCCCGGTCGCTGCCAAACTGTGCACACACACTCCCTCGACACCAATTCAGAACCTCTGCCCCAAATATTTCACATGGGCCTGTTCTAGCGCCACCAGGAGGCCGACTTTTGCAAAACTAACTTTTGCCAGTACTCCTACAGATTTTGTCCAAAAATCACGTAAATCAGTAGACAGTATCTCTCCAGTCATGTGATCGACATGGATGTGTCAGATTTTCCATATTCCATCCTGATTGGCTAAAACTGGCTTTCAAAGTTTGCAGGATTGGTCAGTTTTGAATAAAATGCCTGAAATCCTGAACGCAGTGTGCGATTTTGGTGAAATTGTGCATGCACATTCCCAATAGGCAGAGGAATAAATGCCACTTAAGAAAAATCAAATCAGCCTCATGGTGGCGCTATAACAGGCCGATTCATGTTTTCACCTATAACTCCACCGATTAGTGTCAAACTTTGTATGCGCACTCCTTAGAGGCCAAGGTAAAACCTTTTCCCTGCATTTTTTACATCAGCCTTTTATAGCGCCATCAGGAGGCCGACTTATGTAAAACACATTACATGCCTGACCTGGTGGAGACCTGTGCTCGGAAGAGCACTGCTTCTAGTTCTCTTTCTTTCTTTCCCTACTTTTCTTCCCTTCTCCCCCAACCGAGAGTAACCTTGGATTCACCAAGGCCAACAACCATCGTATGTTTCCATATGTAACGCAGGGGACTGGAACTCGGGTCTACTGCATGCAAAGCCAATATCTTGACTAGACCAAAGGGATATTTGACTTTTTAAGTCATCAGGCTGAGGCAGTGACTAGTGAGTCACTCTGCTGCTTTTTGTACACTAATACTTTGATGGAAGTTGCGTCAAAATGAGCAGATGATCTCTGGTGTCTGTTTATTGTATCCAAGCAATTGGAAAGTCTTATGGAACTTTGATTATTTGAGTTATGAAGATTACATCCAAGGTTTAGAAAAATGACCTCAAGATTGAAAATGAGTATCAAAGTGATTGTAGAGAGTAGAGACACTGTATAATTCAACTGGACATGCACTTTCAGTAGTTTTGCTCGTCCACTCCCCCCCCCCCCCCCCCCCCCCTCTCACTTTCTCCGCTCTTCTGTCTCTCGAACCGTTTCGGCATCGCACTCTAGGAATTAAATTAAGAGCGCGAGAAATCTTCAGACATGCTTATTACCAGGCTGCCATTATTGTAATGCGTCTGACCTTGACCTGCTTGGGATTAATCTGAGCAGACAGGGCTGAGCAGAGGCACACGGGCTGATTCCCATGCCGAGCACAGATGATGCTGTTTACCAATCTGAGAGACAAGAGCAGAACAAACAAACAAGGAACCAGCACCTACACTACAGTCAGTGGTGGGAAAAGTACTTGCATGTTTTACTTGAGTAAAAGCATCAATACTGCAATATAGAAATACTCTGTTACAAGTATATAAAAAAAAAGTCCAGAATTCAAAATGTACTTGATTAAAAGTATGAAAGTTTTGGCATCAAATTGTACTTAAAGTACCAAACGTAAAAGTACAAAAAATGTTTGAAAATAGCCGATCTACACAACAACGCGTTGTGAGCTTGTAGATCGGCTATTTTCAATTCTAAAACGGCTAGTTCCATTCCTTGATTCTGATTGGCTGGGTGCCATGGTATACCTGAGACTATAACCCATACCTTGAATCAGTTTATATCAAAGCCAGGTGCGTTATTTCTTTCCACTGTGCCGTGAGGCTGAACTAGAGAAGCGAGCGTTTGATTTCCTCTCAAATCCTGCCGTGCGGTTGCTTCTAAGCACCGCCTGCATGCATAGGACAGTGACTGAATGGCTCCGGGCGGGGCTTGTAAAGGCAACAAGCGCCCTCTATTCTCCAGGCACCACTCGGCTGTTTAGCTTAGGTTGCTATGCTAGCATTTTTGATGTGATACATAGCAGCTAAATCTGGATGAAAATAAACATGTGTATGGATCGAATATGGTTCTTAACTTCTTAACATGAGACTGATCTAACACAAGTGTTGTTTCCAGGTTGTTTCCCTATTTTTTTTTTTGCAAAAAGAATGACGTGACTTTGTAAACACACACTGGCTTCCGTAAGTCCCGTTCCTGCTGGTAAACGCAAGGACATGTCTCTTCCTGGTGGCGGAGAAGTGTACTTTTTTCTTTAAATAATGCAATGCTATGATACACCGGCTGAGAGGGTCGGAAACACTCGGCTGCGCCTCGTGTTTCCCAACGCCTCTCAGCCGGTGTATACTCCCCCGGTAACCACTCGCCTCTTGTGGCTTATTGCTTTAATAGCCACGGCATAAAATAGGGCTAAAGTGGTTTATGTATGTTTTATAATATTATAAATGATATCTGTAAAGTAACGAGTAACTAAAGTTTTCAAATAAATGTAGTGGAGTAAAAGTACAATATTTGGATCCGAGATGTATTGGAGTAGCCTGATTTCAGACTCAGCTCACGCTTTAGTCTGAAACTGTGCCCTATTCTGAGCGATTTATGGGGGAGGGACTTTTTTGCGAGCGTGCACGCACGCGACCGCCGCGCGAGTGATTGCGACGCACAGTGATCGCGGCGCACAGTGAACGTGACGCGCGGTCACGCCGTGTGTGTGTGATTGTGTGTGTCTCTGTCTGTGCCAGTGACTGCTTCCACAAAGAACTGCGACCAGAAACGTGTAATCAACATTAACAGCTTGGTGAAATCAGCACGCATGCGCGTGTGTGTGTGCCTGTCTCAGCCTGCCTGTGTGTGTGAACGTTTGAATCGTTTCAACTGCTGCGCGGATTGGATATTCGTTAAACCCAGCCCCACCCCCCGCGCTCATTGGATCAGCCGCAGTTTTTGGCTGCTAAACTGCCGATTCATGTACTCAGCTCCAGACCAAAGAAACAGTCCACTCTGAGAGTGGGCGGGGTATATGGTCTGGAACCAGGCAAGTATTGGAGTATAGAAGTTAAAGTATTGGAAATTGGAAATACTCAAGTAAAGTACAAATACCTCAAAATTATACTAAAGTACAGTACTTAGGTAGATGTACTTAGTTACTTTACACCACTGCCTACAGTACAGAGAGAGAGAGACACACAGACAGACAGACAGTCATGCTCTCATAAAGTGTGTGTACTTATATGCGCGTGTGTGCGTGCGCGCCCATCTGTTCAAATCAAAGTGCTGCGAGCTCCTATCACCGCAGAGGTGTTGCATTGTATTAACCCTGGTTCGATACAGCTCCTACAGCTACAGTAGTTAGCATGTTCCTGTGTGGCTCTGCAATTCTTTATGCATATTTTATGTATGCCTCAGTGTCTCCAGGTAGGGGCTCTATTACACAGGGCAAAACCTTACAGCTTAACCACTTAAACTTTTTTTGCCCGGGATTCGCCCAGGGATCTATACTTACTTGATCCTTACTTTATCCTGAGCTTGTAGTTCGGCTATTTTCAGCAAAGAGGTATGGTGTAGGGGAAAAAAGAGCAGACTAAGTACAGAGTGAAAGGTCAAGTATTGACGGTTCAAGTGGTTACATATCTGATAACACAAATTGACATAAATCCAAAATCCACAGATGATAGTGCTGTCAAACGATTAAACTATATGGAATCTGGGGGTCCCTGCATCATCTTTATCTCAGCTAAGGGGTCCTTGGCCTGAAAACGTTGAAGACCCCTGCTTTAAAGACAGAAAGAGTCCACACTTGCTTGTAGCCACGATGCGACATGTACATTTTAATGGTACACATTAAAATACCAACATTTCAACCAGACAAGGTCTTCTTCAGGGTTAAGCAACATACGAGCAATTCTCTCGGGAACTGTGACCAAATGTGAGGTTGATATGTGAACCATAGCCTTGGCACCAGCTAGCGATGGTGTGCACTGTGCATTCAACCCCACACCCTCACAGGTCGTAATGTTTGAGCCCTCGTCCTTCTCTCAGGCGTTCTGCCGCGAGACACAACCAAAGTTCCAATTAGCGTCGAATATATTCGGTGCACTCTCCAGCCAAGTCGAGGCTTATCTTTAATGCACTATTACGGACAGAACGAGGAGGAACGGAGTTATCTCGCACTTTCCAGTCGTTTCGATTGCAGCCAGAAAAGCTGTAGTTCCTGACCTCTCATCCAGTCCAGCTCAACCCCCCTCGCCCCTATTAGCTCTCAAGATTCTACTTGTTCCTCTTCATCTTAAATGCCCTGCATGTGCCTCCATTCTCTCTCTCTCTCTCTCTCTCCCTCTCTCTCTCTCTCTCTCTCTCTCTTCTTTCTCTCATTTTCTCTTTTCCACTTTCATCATCATTGGTACTGCAACGACCACCTTTCTCTAATTTCTTCCCCGCTAATATAACACATTCTCGCTGTCTACCTTTCTCTCTCTTTCTCTCTTTCTCTCTCTCTCTCTCTCTCCCCCTCTATCTCTCTCTCTCTCCCTGCCTCTCTCCCTCTCCCTCTCCCTCTCTCTCTCTCTCTCTCTCTCTCTCCCTCTCTATATCTCTCTCTCTCCCTGCCTCTCTCCCTCTCTCTCTCTCTCTCTCTCTCGTTCTCTCTCCCTCTCTCCCCCTCTCCCCCGCACTATTTGTCTTCTCTTCTTCCTCTTCTCCACAGTGAGGTTTTGTGATTGGCAGTTGAAGCCTGACTGCAGTGGAGTTAATAGAGAATAGAGAGGAATACCTTGAGGATTCACAGCTGAGTGGAGACGCACAAATAAGATAATGACTTGGGAATAACAATTTTGCTGCACCGTTTGGGAGGGCACTGGAGAGAGACCTGCAGAGAGAGAGAGAGAGAGAGAGAGAGAGAGAGATAAACGGGGAGAAATGCACTGAAACAGAAGCAGGCGCGTTAACAGATTTCCAGGGGCGGCTAACTTAATACGATTTCCCCAAATTAGAGAGAAATGGCCAGAACCCCTGTGGGTTTAGACATAAGATTAAGATGAGAAGCTTTGATAAACACTTATTGTTCTCTCTTAATATGCTCCTTTGGCTGTGCGATGGATGGTTTATCTCTCCACCACCTTGTGCTTGTCCTCCACAGAGACACCTTGACATTTAGAATTAGATATTGCTTGTCCCCCAAACACAATGGACTAAAATAGTTACTTCATTTAGCGAGCATTGCTGTCATTCCTCATTGACAACAAGAGGCGTCGAGGATTAACACTCTTATTTTGCCGGTTGAATGAAGTACTGCTCTCAAAACAGAAGTAGAAGGTCCCGGTACGCTATGACAAGATAAGACTGTAATTCAAAATGGCTCGGTATAACCCTCGAACATTGCTGAGGTCATATCATTCAAAGCCAAAATCTGAAGTTCAGAATCTGAGTGTCTCTCAGAGCTGCGGGTTAACTGCTTAAGCCCTGTTATTTTATACTTTGTAGGACGACAGTGTCGCAACGCTCCATTTTACGTTGTTGAACATTTTTGACTATAATTATATGCCACAAATAATACCAGGTTGAAAGTGCTTAAAGGGGAAGACCACCCATTTTCAATATTGAACTATGTCATTAATATACCTTAGAGGAGTTGTGTGGAAATTTAAAAAAAAGTTCCCCCTCTTCTGTGTTGCCTAGAACTGGAGGATTGATTTTGGGGTTTGTATGGTAAAGTACAATGTGTGACGTCATCAAGTTGTGATTTGCAATACAAACCCCAAAATCAATCTTCCAGTTCTAGGCAACACAGAAGAGGGGGAACTTTTTTTTTTTTTTCCACACAACTCCTCTAAGGTATATTAATGACATAGTTCAATATTGAAAATGGGTGGTCTTCCCCTTTAAGCTACTGTATAGCTGCCAGCAGCACTCTGCCGGCCTCCTCAGGGGAGCTAAATAGTCTCAGACTAAAGAGAAGGGCTTATGGCACCATACCCCCTACCCGCTTCACTGCCTTGTCCTTCTATCTTCACTTTGACATCACTTACCGCTCAACAAAGTGACTAATGAAGCAGAAGAGGGCAGAATATTTTCCCGGTAATTAAGAAAAATGAAAGGAAGCAGAGTTTGAAAGCTGCCACAGTGGCAGACTGCAATTGTCCCTTGCTTGATGTGGGAGTATAGACGAGGCACAACCTCTCTTTAATTCAGGTGACATTGACCTTTCCTCACACTGCTCTCCACAACCTTTTTTTTCTCACTCTCGTTCTCTATGACCGTCTCTCGTTTATTTGTGGTAGGGTTTGTAATTGATGCTATACGCGGTGCGGTCTATGGCTCTCCGAGTACCAGCTGCCAAATTCGTTCTAGAAAAGATTATTTCTGGTGCCCTAGAGTTTTCTCTCAGTACTCTTTTGTCATTTATATGTTTAACTCAGGCTTGCTCATAATGAAACTTTGACAGTCAAGTTCTAATCGATTTATTGTAGGGCCGAACCGAGATTGTCAACACCAAATTGGCATCCATTATTCTGTGGTCCTAGCATTACAGGTTTTTTAAGCTAGAAGGATATCAAATTGCATTATATAATGCAATTCTGGGAGGGATGGTTCACTTGGAAGGATTTTGACTTTAAACAAGAGTACAATAACGGCTTGGCTTCATGTGAATCTCAGACAATCATGCAGACAGTCTATGATGCCAGCCATCTATGACATGTCTATGACATATGACTCCATATACTTGGCCACATAATTATGCATATTTTGGCCATATATATCCATGTATCTCCACAGGCTACACAGCCCAATTTGACAGCCATTCACTTCCTTTGACGGCCTGGCTCTGAAAGAGTCTAGCCGAAAACTTCATCCGTGCCCAGGTTTGGAGCTTAGCAGCTTCCTAGCACCTTTGACTGACACGATGATAAAAATCAGTTAAAGTTAAACGATTTAAAAAGTATATGTCAACAAAAAGACAGAGTCAGAGCCACATCATAAAAAACAGCCCACATCCAAGAATGAAAAGGCCATACTGATATGGGTCGTTGTTCTGCTGAGTGCATACACCACTAAATGAAATGGCTTGAGGCTTTTCTCAACTTCCCATGAACCTAGAATAGGAAATGTTGCTCTTGCCAACCAGAGCACAGCTGTTTGGTGTCTAGAAGAATAAGATGTATTACTATGCATGCCAGTGGGTAAAAACATTCCATATGTTTTCAGAAAATGTCAGGGTGCCGATTATTATCAAGGAATGAAGGGATGTTTAACACTTAAACCCTATGTACTTCATTAACTGGGGTCCTACTGGGCCCCTACAAGCAAACAATCTACAAGCTCAAAACGCAACACGTTGCACAGCGTTGTGAGCTTTGAGATTGGCTATCTTAGCCGAATGTTTGTCTATCTATGCCAAATGTACGCCTATTATTACATGCCCATGCATCATAGGGACTCTAATGGTTAAGAACTAATATGAAAGTGGTGTAAAACAATACTTGTTTGATTGTAAATGCCAAATATAGTATATAAAGCAAAAAACAATGTGTTCAATAGAATTCAAGTCATGTCATTTTTACAATCATTGTTAATGTAGTTTACTCTGGTTTATGCTTTACTGTTCAACTTTCTAAGGTCACAGAAGGATACTTCTTGCCTCTTGTTGTTCATGTTCACAAATATTAATTAACCGTCCAGTCACAGTCTACTTTTTCAGTACACAAGTACACAAGCTACAATGGTTGCGTCATTGAAGCAAGTTAAATTCACAGATTTTAATTATGTGCAATGGGGGACCATTATTCTTTTGCAAGCTAAACCCGATTATAAAGAGCTTTCAGGGAGAAGAAATTACTAATTTACTCACGTAAGTGCAGGACTTGACCTTCCTATGTTTACCCTGAATAATGCAAGTCTCACATCTTCATTAGGCTGTGTTAATTTGTGGTCATCACATTACAAATGATCCTTTTTTTCCCCTAATAGGTTGTTAATGAAGTGTTCTATTTTAAACAAATTATAGGGTTTATGCTCTATTTTACTCTCACTCACAAAGTACAGTAGTAACCGTCTGCAATCATGCGTCAACACATGAATCTCTCCGTTATTGCTCCATACGACTTTATCTCAAATGTTTGGACAGTCTTTCTGAGCTGGTGCGTTACAATAACAGACATCATCCCCTCCCCAAAACTCACAAATATCCATTTGCTTCTGTTTTCTGACAGCTGTGTACAGAACAATTGCATTTTAAAAGGAAACTCCACTGGGGAAAAATAACACCAGAAGGTTATCCTATAGTCGGGGATCCACAGGCCCAAAAGCTCAAGGAATAGGGTTGAACCTATGATGTCATGCCGTACTTTTCCACAGTTTAAAGGCCCTTTTCCACCGGCAGCGATAACGATGACGATAGCCATAAAATATCACAGCGATAATTATGCCTTCACATTGATGTCCGATAAAGTTATCGGACATCAATGTGAAGAGGCGCCAATTAACAGCCGCTCGCGCGCAGAGCGCATCGTGAGCTGTTTGTCAGAGACCCAGTTCCATATCACTGTGATCTTAACCACATCGTTGTTGATCCTAACGATATAGTTGTCGGCTATCGTTGTCTTTATCGGTGTTGGGTGGATGCTGCCGATCCACTTCAATTGAAAACCCACTTTTTAAAATCGTTATCGTCATTGTTATCGCTGCCGGTGGAAAAGAGCCTTTAATCTTAACAAAATGCTGTGTTGCACCATGCTCACCCAGCGGAGGAAAGTCCACACGGCCAAACAGGCCACAGCACCAGCGAATCCACCCTCTCAGCTGGTCCACTCCGGACCACATGCTGTGGCTAAGATTGACTAGTGATTTCCATTATTATTTTTATGGAGACAATAATGGTTGTGATGCCGCCCTAATGATAGTAATCATAATGCTCAGTAGAGTGTTGATAGTTTGTGACCACCACAGTTACAGTAGGGTGTGAGTTGGCAGTTAGCACTCTCCATGTAAGTGTGTTTGTGGTAAAAGGCGGATATACAGTATTAATCATTTGTAGGCCATGCTTTATTCAGGGCTCCTGCTATGTCAGGGGTTCATGGACATACAATTAAAACATACTATAATAGGAGTTTTCATAATTGCACCAGTCCCTCATAATATCAGCAAACCAACGGAAGAGAACTGGCAATTTTTCCTCTCCTTTTACTGTCCATTTCACATCATTTCTTATTATCGCACATTATGTGCACAGTACAGGCTGCATGAATAGTCAAGCTTACTTCTGATGTTAACAGCATACTGATGTCGGGGCGTGCACTGCACCCTAATTCTGACATACTGTACGTTGTTGTGCGCCGGTGTTGCATGCTGAAACAAACCAATCTTCAAGCTCACAACGCGGCGTCATGCGACGCAATGCAAGCATGTAGATCTGCATTTTTTGGGCGAGCGGCACTGTAACGCGACAGACTATAAATTAAGCATTAGAGTGGATAGATAAGGCGAGTCTCTCAGAGCCCCTGGCGTCATTGATATTGATCAGTCACTAAACCCGACGCTCCCCTCAGCCTCAAATTGAAAGTAGACGCGCTCTTCTCCACCCGCCGCCTCTCTTCGTAATCAGTCCTCCAGCGGCCGGGTCATTTTCATGCGAAAGATTGCCTGTTCTGCCTCAGGGTTGGGGGGGGGGGGGGGGGGGGGACACAATGAATAGATTGATTAGGCAATATCGTAATGGGGATAGGGTAATGAGCCTGTCAGTCATCCGAGGGGACAGTCTCTGACAGAGAAAATGTGGCCAGGCAGCAAAATTACTCTCACTGTGCCAGTGGGTGTAAGGAGTGTGCAAGAAGCCTCTGAAGTTTAATGACGAGGATGAGGATCGCCTGGAATGTAAACTGTCTGAGCAGCAGGACTACAGTTGAAGAGGTTAAAAGGAAAATGATAATGAAGAAAATATTAAAATATACCAGGTAGTTTTATTTAGCCTTAAACCAAGCGGTAGCCTTTTTCTCATCACCAATACTTTGGTGACTCTGGGGGCAAGGGACAATTCTTCCGGGCCTTCCGTTGTAGCCATGCAGTGGATATCCACGGTAGACTTCCTCCACCGTGTGTTTGTCAGTTTACAGTTTTAGGAGCTTGAGACACGAATATGGAGTTGAGAAATGACATGTCAGACTAGTGGTGTGTTCTGTGGAGCTGCAGGTGACACAACGAGATGTGAGTAAAACTTTTAAAAGCGTTGGGACTCATAAGGCGGCCGGTCCTGATGGGATTGCCTCACGTGTCCTTAAGTTGTGTTTTGACCAGCTTTCGGGAGTCTTTACTGACATTTTCAATATGTCCCTGTCATTGTGTGTGGTACCGTTGTGTTTCAAGGAAACCATAATTGTACCCATAGCAAAGAAAAAACCTGTCACCTGTCTTAATGATTATCGCCCTGTGGCTTTGACCTCTGTTCTTATGAAGTGTCTGGAAAAAATGGTTATATCACATATAACGCACATTATCCCTGCCAATACTGATCCATTACAGTTTGCATACTGTGCTAATAGATCAGTCGATGATGCTATTTCTCTCGCACTACACATTGCCTTGAAACATCTGGAGAAAAAGAACTCTTATGTCAGACTACTCTTCATAGATTATAGCTCTGCCTTTAACACGATTGTACCATCTAAGCTTGTGTTGAAACTCAGGGGTCTTGGTCTGGGCAGTAGTATCTGCAACTGGCTGTTTGACTTTTTGACAGGCAGGCCACAATCTGTACGAATAGGGAACAAGCATTCATCTAAGATATTGACCAGGACTGGAGCGCCCCAGGGCTGTTGCCTCAGTCCCTTGTTGTATAGTCTGTTCACCTATGACTGTGTTGCCAGGTGTGGCAATAATTCTATTCTCAAATTTGCAGATGACACCACGGTTATAGGACTAATATCCAACGATGATGAGAGGGCCTATAGGAGGGAAATTGAAGAGCTAACCCTATGGTGCCAGAATAACAATCTCTCTCTAAATGTTAGTAAAACAAAAGAGATCATCGTTGACTTTAGGAAATCTGAAGTCAATCACAGTCCCGTAACCATAAATGGTTCACCTGTAGACATAGTGGACAGTTTCAAATTCCTGGGTGTTCACATAACAAACTCACTCACATGGTCTCAAAACAGCGAAGGTATCCTTAAGAAAGCGCAGCAGCGATTGTACTTTCTGCGGCGCCTCAGGAGATTTGGCCTAAGCACCAAGGCTCTTGTTAATTTCTATCGCTGTACCATAGAAAGTGTATTGACAGGATGCATAACAGTGTGGTTTGGTAACGTGACTGCTCAAGACAGTAAACAGTTACAGAGAATTGTGAAGAGAGCTGCCAAAATCATTGGCACAGAATTACCACAGCTACACACAATCTATAACACACGCTGTAAGAAAAAGACAGAGAACATCTTAAAGGACAGCTGTCATCCCGCCCATTCCCTGTTCTATCTCCTCCCATCAAAAAAACGTTACCAGAGCATCAAATCTCACACCACCCGTTTCAGTAATAGTTTTTATGCTCAAGCAATCAGGTTGCTTAACGAAGAGATGGAAGCGAGACGTAGGTAGTCATGTGCAATATACGCAGTTTTTAAACTGTACACTGTCACACTGTATGGTTGTTTTGTTGTTTTTTGGGTTGTCCTGGGTGACCTGTTGTTGTCGTATTGTTTTGTGTGCAATAAGGCTGAGAGTGCTCTTGGCACAAGCATTTCATTGTTTGTCTGTACTTGTATGGATACGCATTTGACTAATAAACCGAACCTGAACCTTCTACGGTGATACGCAACATAGTGTGACCCGTAGAATTGTTTTGTAGTCAAGCAAGCGTAGCCATCCAGAAACGTCTGAGAAAGCGTATCTGATACGCATCTGACACACAGGAAGAGGGGCTGGGGCAGCAAGAGTGTGAACTTCAGCCTAGTCTCTGAGGTGGAGATGTGTGTCTTGAGGAATTCACACATTAAACAATAGACCTGCCACACTTCATAGTATCCAAACACTTTGTGGTGGCCACACGCGTGCTTATATACGTGTGCATGTTGCACGTGCCGTGCGTGTCGGAGGGAGGGAATAATTATAGATGCCATCCAAAAAAAAAAAAACGAGAACACACCACCTGTGTCACCACCTGTGTCAGAACTCATTGATTCACAAGCAGATAGTTTTCAGTCATTGAAAAGTTCATCAGATAATTTTGCACATGCTGTATACTGCGTGTGAAATTTGTCCTCTATATTTAACCATCTTAAATATTAGGAGTAGTGTACACCGTGCACATATTAATACAGTGGTCCGGCGAGCAGTTAGGGTTTAAGTGACTAGCCCCAGGACACTTCAACACATAGTCGGGGCGGGCCAACGGTCAAACTGGTGACCTTCTGATTCCCAGAGGGCCTCACTACCCACTCAGCTATGGCTGACCGGCCTGACGGGAGCGCAACATCCTTGTCTCACTTGCAAGGAAATGACACGGGAAAGCAGTGGTATACACAGTAGAAATGTCCAGTGTACAATGGAGAAAAACGTACCCGTAAGTACTTTCGGTTCCATTTATGCACTCGATTTTCTCTGTGTAGCAGCAGAAGAATCCTGGGGTTGATACATTAAGAGGTGTTTTTTAGCTGCAATATAACGGTGTGTCACCTACTGTAGTCTATTATCTCTCTCTCTCTCTCTCTCTCTCTCTCTCTCTCTCTCTCTCTGTTGTGGACTGTGAGCTAATCCAGGTCCAGAGGCCAGAGGCTGTGTTGTGTTTACTGCTACGTAGCTCCATTCTAATGAATGGCCAGATGTCGAATGGACTATTCTCTGTTTTAAATATCACTTGTGAAACAAGCACACAAAACACACATACACACACACATACACACACACATGCACACGCACACGCACACGCACACGCACACACACACACACACACACACACACACACACACACACACACACACGCACACGCACACGCACACGCACACACACACACACGTGTGCGAGCGCGCACGCTCGTGCCTGATAGAAGAGCCATCTGCAGTGCCCAGTCATTTCTAATGTAAGTATATGTGGCTCGGGGGATATAAACCTAAAAGGGCGTAAACCCGTACCATGTTGTCCTATTTGTCTGACTGCTCGGCACGGGGAGCAGAATTGCTTGTATCTGATACCGGGTGGCAATTTATTTGGTATAACTTCTCGCCTCATAAACTGTCAACTCTGCTTCCCCTAATCAAGAAGAGGGCTGGCACAGCAAACAAATGGGTGTGATAATGACCCTCACTGCCAGAGTTTAGTTTGAGGGTGTGATCTATAGTACGTATTTATGAGAATGCATGTGCCGTTAATCCACCAGAAACCGGTGAGTTGTGTGCACGGCCCCCCGCACACAGCTGTGCTTGGCCTCCATGCATCTCATTGGCTCCCTCGAGGGTTTTAGAAACTATTTGTCAAAAAATATTTTTAGGATTTTGGAAAGGCTGTCGTGCAATTCGAATGGCTTTTTTGGCCTTTGAAATTGCTTTTGGAGATAATAATTGTGGTTGGTGTGTGTGTGTGTGTGTGTGTGTGTGTGTGTGTGTGTGTGTGTGTGTGTGTGTGTGTGTGTGTGTGTGTGTGTGTGTGTGTGTGTGTGTGTGTGTGTTACTATCCTCGTGAGGATTTTGGGTACCACTCAAAATTGCCCCCATGGGGAAATATGTCTGGTCCCCATGAGAGAAAGAGTAATTTTTATGGAAATTAAAGACTTTTAGGACCTTACAAACCAGGGTGTTGTGATTAATTTGCCACAAGGATTATATATTGATGAATACATCCACGCCAGAACATGAATAATTATACTGCAATAAAGGAACACAATTATTATTCAGAACGACGTAAACACACCGCAAATAAAGGCATCAACATATGTATGTATATACATGAGGCATCAACTATTATGAATAGTTATAATGCAAAATACTCAGCTGCAATTCCTTGTCTTGCTTTTTCTCCATCCAAATCATACAATTGGCACTATTGCCATTGTGACCATAGTTATATTAGACTTCTAACTTGGGCTCTATTTTGTATGTCTTATTTCCAGGTTTCAAGCGGTAATTAAGTAATAACACCACCATCGTATGAGCAGTCGCTGAAAACGAACGCGTAATCATTAACACCTGGGGGAGCGTTTATATGGTAATTAAAGGGATAGTTTGCCCCCAAAATGACTTTTTCTATTGATTACTCACCCCAGGGAGACTTGATTTCCTAAGCCAATGAATTGAGGAAACTCTTTATGTCTCCATAGGGAATAAAGCAGGCTCTTTGTGTCTCCATAGGGAATAAAGCAGGCTCTTTGTGTCTCCATAGGGAATAAAGCAGGCTATTTGTGTCTCCATAGGGATTAAAGCAGGCTCTTTTTGTCTCCATAGGGAACCACTGCTGGACATCAAATTATTGGCTTAAGAAAGGGACAAACCATGAATTCAATTCTCCATGAGCATGAGGTAAGTAATCGATAGAAAGATTTTTTTGGGTGAACTATCCCTTTAAGGGTGCTATGCGGCATCTGCTATACTATCTTCAGTTTAAAAAACTAAAATGATGGTTGTAGGACACCAGGAGTTTAACTAAGCCATACTCAGACGATTTTCAAGTGATTGTTATAATTCTCAAGTTCTCTATAATCTCCAAAGTGTCTATGTTAATTTGGTGTATCAATACACTTGCTTTTTCGCTTCAGCGTTTGATATAGGGATAATGGAATATCCCTATATCAAACGCTGAAGCGAAAAAGCAAGTGTCGAGCTGCAGCGGGCACACATTACGTATGCATGCACAATAGGCAGCAAAAGCCCGACTCACCCCATATTAATCCATCCGATTTGAAAGACACCATTCTCCGGTGGCATTTCAAAGGCTTATTGCTTCCTTTATCCAATGAAATAAAAAGGGTTTACAACCTGTAGCCTAGAAGTGAAATAAATGGAGAGCGTTCTCTTATCTCTCTCCAAGAGAGCTTATACTTTCACTTCACTGCGGCGCAAAAAACATCTGATCGACATCACAAGCATGCAAGGCGTTGCACATCGACCGTTTTGCTTGGAGATCAGATGTTTTTGGGCAGTGGCAGCACTGAGCAAATGAGTGAAACATGCTGATGTGTGTCCACTTGCTGCGCTGAGAAAGATAGAAAGGGGGAGATGCTTTAATAATAGGCAACTGAGAAAGTCAAATATTTGTTGGTTTGTTTTAGGCCTAGAATTATTGAATGATTTAACCAGTGAAAAATAGCAGATATACAAGCTCACAACGTGGCACCGAGTGCCGCGCTGCGAGCTTGTAGATCTGCTATTTTTGAAAAAGTCGTGAAAATGTGTGCAAAATGCAAATGTTTGAATGTATGTATTTTTAAAGCGAACGTTTGTAACTCAAATTTTGCTTCTGGGGGGTCCCTGGAACTAAATATTTTGAGATGGGGGTCCGTGGCCAAATACATATCATTTTGGGGGTCCTTCACATGAAAAGGTTTGAGAACCACTGACATAGTAGTCTCTCAAGAACAGACTAACTGACCTCGAGTTAAGTGAAAAAGACCTTTTCTTTGACGATGGCTGGCCAGATTGCTGACATAGAAACATAGGTTTTTCAAAAAACCTTAGAAGGATTCAAAAGACACCTTTAGAATCGGGTCAAAATTCAAATTGTCGTGATTTTTCAAAAATAGCAGATCTATATCTGCTATTTTTCAGTAGTTAAAGCATAAAATAATGATACACCATAATGTGTACCCGTTCTGAATGGGTTAATAATAGACAACTGAGAAAGTCAAACATTTGTTGGTTTGTGAAGAGATATCACAGATGTGTTTTGGACATGAGAAAGTCACATAGTTAGACAGAGGCTGCATTGTCAATGATTATGACGGCCATGCATGGATGCACATCTCTCCTTCCAATTTGATGTTTCTTTCTCTTTATGTTCTCACCACTTAACGCACAGCACGTAAAATAGTGCTGCGTCTTATTAATCTATAAATCATACATGGGCAACTGGCGGCCGCGGGCCACATGCGGCCCCCACCTTCACTTAATGCAGTCCCTCAGGTTAATATGGGAATACTGATATATTATTGATTTCAGCTGTTACAATTTTAAACGTGCAAACATGATCCGCTTTAATTACTAGTCTAGTCTTTTTATGAAATTAAATAAGAATGTTACTTTTCAGGATTCCAATACAAAAAAGGCAACAAATAATTCTGGATCCCAATTCAAAAATAGCAAAAATAGCAGATCTACAAGCTCAAAAGACATAGTGGGGTAGGAGTAAAAGTATTGGGAAAATTTGGAAATACTTGAGTAAAGTACAAATACCTCAAAATTGTACTTAAGTACATTGATTGATTGAATTATTTATTTGGACAAAAACATGAAATAACATAGACAGTACATACAACACATTAGTGCAGCACAGGCAGGTTAAAACATCCAGTCCAAAAAGGAACATCCCAATAAGACCTGTTACAGCCTTGTTTACGTTGGAAGCCCTTCATACCAATTCATCACAGTACTTACTGTGAGTAAATGTACTTAGTTACTTTATACCACTGCCTTATGGAGACAAATTCAGAACCTGTGAAGTCTGTTACACAGCACAGAACGGTTCACTTAGTTCTTGTAGTGGAAAAGAGCCATTATAGTGAGTGGATGGACCACTAGGTTTAGGGTAATGTTAGGCCAGCAGAGAGAGAGAGAGAGAGAGAGAGAGAGAGAGAGAGAGAGAGAGAGAGAGAGAGGTAGGTATGTGAAGAGAGAGAGAGAGAGAGAGGTATGTGAAGGGCTATCATGTTGAAATGATTCTGTGTGATCTGTATTCTTGGCCTCACGTCATCCTCCAAAACAGCTTGTGCAGCATGTCTTTACTGCAGACTGCAGACTCCTTTCATATCCCAGTTGTCTGCTCCGGCGTGAATGCGGGATAAATGCAGGGCTAATAGTATGCTATGTCTACCTCTCTAAATGCATGTCTTGATCATAATTATCTACTTTTCAAATCTCATTTCCATACCGTACGTGTTTTGCGAACACAACGCAAGCTTGTATTCAATCAGATGATGTTTTATATCTGTGTGAATCTGTAAATAGTTCTAATGACAGTTCGCTTTCTGTGCAGCTTGTCTTTTTTCCAAACATGTTGACCTTTTTATTCTGAGCATAAGATACAAGGACCATACCGGGGTGAATACTGTACATTTCATTACTGTATCTATTCACTACTTTGGCCATGCTTTATATGTACGTAAACGGACCATATTCCTTTTAATGGCTGTATTTTGTGTTTGTTTATATTTTCTCCAAAGTCTTAAACTGTGAATGATCTTACAGTACAGTGTCTGAATAATTGAGTCAATATTGGCTAAACATCAGTCAGTACGCGACACGTTTAACTTCAACAAAAAACTTTACTCCAGGGACTTACTTAAACTAAACGTGAACAATACTTTGCCCCAACCTTCAACATGGAAGAGGGCCTAAAAAAACAATAATCAAGTGCTCAAATGGCTGGGAAATAGCCGGAAGGGCGTTTGATTTGACTTAGAAGTGACAGGTCATGATTGGCATGTTGATGTAACCTGTGACTGTGAAACCTGTGAAGAAATGTCTCAGAATACAAATGTACGTTTTACCCACCCCCAGTTCTGACTTATCTTAAGAGACTGATACGACAAAAAGGCCATCCCAACCAATAATGTGACAATAAAATCTCAATTAACAATAGAAACACTGACAGCCAATTAAAATACATCCACATTTACGGGGCATCATTTCTTAAAACGGGACAGTCGTGTTAGGGGCAGTGTCCACGGAAAGTGTTTAAGGAGCTCTTTAGATATCATGTTCAGAGCATTCTTAAGCCCATAGAGTGTTTATTGACACCCACAACATTCGAGCCTATCAACCGTTGCTGTGTTCGAACGCCATGGCATCTGCATAGCACAAATATCATACTGTATCTGAAACAACGGTAAACATGGACTTCTCAATGATTCAAAGTCACGTCGTAAATGACCGGGTTGGCAGACGCAGCCAGGAGGATCAAAATGAATGTGACATTGATGAGTAGCGCTCCTCTCCAAAAGTTGAACGTTTTTCCGCTTGAAGCACCCTAGGCCCTCAGAGAGCAATGAATTGTGATGCTTTGCACTGGGAAGAGAAGAACTCCAGAGCGTCTTTCACATGGAAAACAAATCCTTACTGTGGGCACGGCCTCTTAAACATCACGCTCAACGTTATCATTCATCAGTCACGTGCCCCAAGGAATCTGCACTGAGACTGACCATTTTCATGGCGCACATAAGTTGACATCCGGGCCCGCCTATTGGTACTGGGACAAATAGCCTACCGTTGTGGTCACCCCTGGCCCTGACATGTTATCCAGTCATCATTTCCCAGAATCACTATTAATACCACTGATAGACAGAGCAGGGTGCAGCCTATCTTAACTTAAGCCCTGTTTTATTGTCGTGTGCCACAAGAAAAATAACCTGTTAAACCCTAGTGTCCAGGGGCAATATTTTATTGTGATTGGCTGTGGCGGCGGTAAGGGAGCGCTCATTTTGCTTCACAAGATAAACGATTTCGTCCACCACAGCTTGCCAACTTGGATGATAAGCCCTTGTTGATACTTGTCCGTCTGCCGAGTATCAACATTTTCAGTTGTGGGATGTGGACATTTCAGAAACTCTATTAATGACATCATCGGTTGGGATTCCAGGCTAAACTATAGTCTTTCTCTTCCTGGAAAGTTAGCATGCTGAAATAGAAGCCATTATTATTGCATCAATAAAATAATAATAACTAGACCTTACCCGTTCGAAGATATGTGCTGCAAAATATGTGCAGAGTGTGTAACTGGTGCGTGCGTGAGAATATGTGGGAGCATCATAATGTAAGGAGCAGCCCATGGATGAGTGTATATTTATGATGGATACAAATAATTTAACAGCAAAATTAGGTGAATAGAAGTATGGGGATATGGGTGGGTGACGTGACGTAACGTTTTCGCTGTCCTCGGTGTCAAACATGTATAAATAAAAAATATATTTGTCAAAAACCTTCTGAATATTGTGCAGGACATTAAGCTTTATGTGAACTTACTCAAGATTAAAACATTTCATTCCTCATTTCTTCAGAATCTTCAACCAAACATGGCAAAACTCATATGGTGTGACTGTCCTGACCTTGTTTCTCAAAGTGGGAACTTGAATAAAACTAAGAAAAAGAATTGCTAAAAATCATTTGAAAATGAATTTAGGCAAAAAAAAATGTCTATTTTGAGCCTATATCTTTTCAAAGTCAAAGCATAATGTTTTCAGTCATTTCTGATCAAAAACATTTTGTCCCCCAACCCAAAATCATTTGGTGTGACACTAGTTTGGAAAAATTAAACAGGCAATTATTTGGACACCTATTGGCTAGAGAGGTCCTTCTTCTGTAAGGCTATTCAGCACTCCCAGCACAACTGCAAGACAGGTGTCTGAGGTGAGTTATGATTTTAACATTTTCATGAAATGCCATCTTGTTGAAACGTTGACAAACTCACCATTCTGGATGTCTTTTGGTGTGACACCTTTTCTTTAAAAAAAGCTTAAGTTATTTGAAGTTTTGGTCATATTTCCATGTAGATCTAGGCTGCTTTGTTATAGCTAGCATGCTGTTAGCATGCTAATGTGTACATAGTAGCCTCAAGGTAAACCTAAATGGAGAAAACAGTAATATGGTGTGACACTTAATCATATGGTGTGACATGTCTGCTTGTCACACCATATGACTTGACTGTCACACCATATGATTTATACTGTATTTAACTACAGATATAACAACAAATAACAAAGTTCCATGTTTCTTTTGTACATTTAAACATTTGTTTTAAACATTTTTACATAAAATGTAATTTAGCTTCATTCAGTGATACTTCAAATTCATCAGACAGAGCAGAAACCCCTTCACAGAAACCTTAACATATTGTTTCAATCTAAACAATATTTTCTCTTTGTCTTAAACTATACATTCCATTTTCTTTTGTCAGCTGGAAAATGACAAGTGCTGAGAGAACGAGAAAGTACAGGGAGAAACTAAACAATGAAGCAAGGAGAGAGGAGCCAAAGGGGCGAGACTGCATTTTCTACGAAGAGCAGGAGGTTGTCTGTGGCATAGCAGAACCGCAACCATGCAGCCGGTTTGCTACCCTCACCAAATACGACTGGCTGATGTACAATACAGTCTAAATGTATAATCTAATCTGATCTAATACTTTTGTACTTTGACTCACTGGACTGGACAGTGGACAGTGTTAAGGTAGGACCCGAGACAAAACTAGCGAAAATAGCTGATCTACAAGCTCTCAACACGTTGTGCTGCGAGAGCTTGTAGATCAGCTATTTTCAGAGTTGCGCAACCCAGCACTCTTTAGCTAGTGGAGATGTGGTGTAATGTCATGATTCCTAATTACATTTGTTCAACACAAAATGCTGTGTTCAAGTTCAGGAGACTTCGGAAAAAAGCAATTTACCTGAATGCTGAGTTCTGTTTCCACTAATTGGTGTTAATAAAATGTTGCCTTCAATGCCTTGGCTCCAAGTGTGGCTATGCGCCTTATTGTCCCTTTAGGATCCTTCTGCCGTGGGCCGGCAGAAGACTTAGGTGTGCGTAGCATTCCTGTGCACATCCTCATCATCCATCTACTACTACAATTCTTTCTTATCCCATGTTAAAGCCCTACAATAATATCCTGTTCAGAAATATTAAGGCCATGTTATCCTGGGTAATTGTTTAATCAATCAGTAAAGTTCAGTACTCACTAATAGGTAGGTTAAAACACAGTTTGCTTTGACACATGAAGATATGATCATACGGTGTGACACTAAATCATTTGGTGTGACATTCCAAATAGTGAGAAATCATACCTTTATTAATGATTAAACCAAAAAAATGTTTATGGATTACATAGAGAATATTATCAGGAAGAGTCACAAATATTTGTGTAATTTTAGAGAAAGTTTTGACAGAATACATTTAAAATATGTTGTAAGATCATGAACATGGGCCTCACACAGAGTGTCGATTATGAAAAAAATATACAGATATAATTAATTTTCAAAAAACTATAGTGGATCACTGGTTAGTTATGATAAAGGACTTTGATAAAGTGAGTAACTTAAGAAAGATGTACTCCATTTTCATTTTATGAACAATTATTTTCATGTCACACCATATGACGATTTTAGGCACAAGTACAACAAACTGCTGAATAAAGTCTGATTCCAATAAAATATCTAAAAACAAAATGTATTTCCATAAGGTTGAGAGTGAGTAGAACAAAAGTAAATAACTTTTATGCCTGCAATTTAAAGTTTTTTTTAAAACACATTTTTTGGGGCGTCACGTCACTGACCCATGTATGTGCTTGCTCCACATAATTTTTCCATACCAGTTGGAAGATGAGACACACATTACCCGGTGCATGCGTGACCCATGCATAGAGAGAGAGAGAGAGAGAGAGAGAGAGAGAGAGAGAGAGACTCGTCACTGCAACATTCCTAACTGTGAGAGAGGTGTGTGTGGGCCCGGGGCTACAGATCCCATGGCCTGGAGGAACGGACCGTAACCCTGACAACAGGCTGTAGAGTTGAACAGAAGTGGTGAAGAAACGCTAATAAATAGCTTGAATTTGGGGAAAAATGAAATTCGGGCTCCGTCACCGTGTGTATAATGCTAATGGCCAATGCCATGTTAAATTTGGGATCAGTCGCTGAAGCGAGTGAATAGATAATGCATTGTGTGACTGATCTACTGACCTACTGACTGACCTCTCTAATTATAGTATAGATAGATAACGTTTGAAATATTGTCTGAAATTATAACAACGGTGTCATTATTAGGCAGGTTTCTGAACTGTCCACAGCCCACTGCTGTGACACAGTGCAAACTAGACAGAAACGCTGCCATCTTATAATGAGCATTAAGTGAGGACCAATTATTTGATGATAACAGGTTGAAAATGGGTGAAGTGCTCCTTTAAATCAGGCTTGGACATGACAGACGGTACTTCACTACTCGGCCAGTCAGCAATAACTATATTGGTAATTGGTTGCAGCTATTGCAGCTGGCGTCACATGCACGCCCCATTGTAGTTGTGCCGCAACTTGAGCACAGCGCAGACTTTTTCTTTTTTCCCAATTACCTCCTTTATGGCAGAAATGACAAACATTTTCAGTGTCACGAACAGCATGAACGACTCTCTGCTCCGAAAGAAAATTGCCTTCGGAGCGGCCAGAGAAAATACATCCCCCCCAACACGGCCCTTTTCTCTACCAACAGCCAAGGCATAAGTGCAGGGGTCCCCACCTCTGCTTCTATGGGTCAACACGTAATCATCCCCTGCCAGAGCTGCAGCCTCCAATCCTCATCTTTGCTTTTTGTTCACTTTAGGGCAGGATATATCTATAGATATTTTCTTAGCGATTATTCTATTAATTACTTTTTTGATCAACTAAATAATCAAGAAACCATGTTTTACATACAATTTATCGACAAATCAATGCAACAAATCCCTATTTTCTACTTTATCTATCGTCGTACGATAGATAAAGTAGCAAGCTTGCAAAAAGTAGCAAGCTTGTAGATCTGCAAATGTCTCTATTTTTGAACAATTTTGACAAATCTATTATTTTATTAAAATTGACAATATTTTATTACCAATAAAATCGATTAGTTTGATTAACTGTTGCACCCCTGTAGATAGACTTACGGTATGTACATGTTGATTTGCTCTGAGGCCGGGTTTTTAAACACACTCTATCACCATCACATTTTAAAATGAACAAATAACTATCAAGCCACCAAATTCCAAATCAAGATACTGTATGGTTTGTTCCAGATTTTTTTCCCTCCAATGTCTAAATTGCTGACCGTGAGCCTCAGTGACTAATTCATATGCCTTCAGTACAACAACCTTAACCTTTACAAAGTCTGTACCGTCTGTCACCTGTGGTCAATGAGAGATCCTGTTGAGCACGTCCACTCTACACACGCACTGCAGCAAAACGGTGTGGCCCGAATCAACCCACACTCTCCAGTCCCTGGCATCTACAACACACTCAAACAAAGTGAACAAAGTTTCAACCTCTTTCTCATTAAATGTAGGCACTAAGTGCAAACTATTAAAAATGCCACAAACTATCACGACCTTTGCTGACTCTTCCTTCCTTGACATGTCACCCAATTTACCTTGTTTAATCAAACTTACGGTAGTCTCTCCAATTCTAAGTCAAATTTGGCGTCTTCCGGCCATTTGCTGTCTTATTTTTCCTTTTCCATTTCAACCTCATGTCATTTTTATTTCCTTTTCCAATTTGAACTTCATGTCTAAATCTTTTTTCTTTTTTCTTTCCTTTTCCAATTTGAACTTCATGTCTAAATCTTTTTTCTTCCCAGTGTCAGTTCTGCCTGCTGTCATGCTAATTCCTTTCCTATTCCAACTCCTTTTCTTTCTCCAATTGCATTCACGACATCAATAATTCTCTCTGCTGTTCAAAATTCAAAGCCAAATCAGGGAGAGCCCTGACAACAAACAGCCTCAGCCAGACCAGCAGAAGGTAGGAACACAGTAAAATCATGAGTGGACATTTATTGTATTTATTTTCTGGGTACATTGGTACCCTCTCGCAGTTAAATTAACACCCATGACTTTATAGTGTAACGGTTGAAGGAGTACCAAAACTTTCATCTCATATAGATTTGAGCACATGAGGCTGACACAGTATGTCCATATATGGGCTTTCCAAGATGGACTTAATATTGATGACATCAGGGATCTCCATATATGGGCATAACAGGGACAAGGACTGACTCAGAGATCTCCATATACGGCCATTAATTAATTATTATTGAATTAATTCAAATGGTAAGACGGCAACCACGCTTGCAATTTCCAATTGCATCTTTCTAGTGTCCAATCATCTTTGCGCGTCACCAAAGATGTGTGTGTGTGTGTGTGTGTGTGTGTGTGTGTGTGTATGTGCGTGTGGGCATGCGCGTGTGTTCGCTTTGCTTTTGGCGCTTTGCTTTTGGCTCCGTCCGAGGTCTCTAATCTAGAGTCATCTCTACAATAATGACCTGGCCATAGTTCTACCATCATTCTTCTTCTCTGGTGTTGTTATATTGGACTATAATGATGGGGCCGCCTCGGCTGGGGCACTGTTGAGTCCAAGGAAGGAGGCACAGAGGGAGACGTTCACTGAGGTCTACACACACACACACACACACACACACACACACACACACACACACACACACACACACTATACACACGCTCAGGGGTGTCACAAGGGGGGGAAAAGTGGGACTGAGTTACCAAGGCCCAAGGTGGAGGGGCCTTAATTATTTTATACTTTAGCTATTGAAAAATAGCAGATATACATGCTCACAGCGCGGAACCGAGTGATGTGCTGCGAGCTTATAGATCTGCTATTTTTGAAAAGTCATGAAAATGTGTGCAAATCTTTGAATATATGTATTTTTTAAGCAAACATTTGTAACTCAAATGTTGCTTCTGGCGGGTCACTGGAACTAAATATTTGGAGATGGGGGTCTGTGGCCAAAAATCATATCATTTTGGGAGTACTTCACATGAAAAGGTTTGAGCACCACTGACATAGAAACATAGGTTTTTAAAAAAAACCTTAGGATTTGAAATATTCCAAGACTTTTTTTCAAGATTTTTCAAAAATAGCAGATCTACAAGCTCGCAGCGCGGCACTCGGTGCCGCGCTGTGAGCTTGTATATCTGCTATTTTTCAATAGTTAAAGTACCCAGGGCCCAGTATTTGGTGTGACACCCCTGCACTGCACACGCTATACGCACACATGGATCATTAACGGGTCGAAGGGTGGTAAGGAGAAACATGCAGGCGGGTCTGCCCCTGTCTGACCACGCGCCTGCCCTAATGGGAATCTCATGGCTGAGTGCGCTGCGCTGCACAGGGGCCCAGGATGTATGGCCAGCCCATGAAAGCATTCCAGCTGTGCGGCTGACACGGGGGAAAATGAACTCCACTCCGAGGGAGAGGAGGAGGGGGACACAGTAGAGAGGGATGGACACGAGCCTCGTTTTTTCAAAAGCACTTCACGTCGCGGTCCCCCGTGCCCTGCCTCCCCGTTCCGCTTTCTCACAAAACAACGGCACAGGCGCTGTTCTCTTTGCAAAAACAAATAAATTGTTGGATAGATAGATACATATTTTAATGCAGTTAGTGTATAACAGTAGTTCTACAAGTGCTTCTCTTGATAAGAAATGATAGATATTGCAATAATAAGAGCTTTTTGTGAAATAGTACTGTGAAGAAAGAAGAGAAACACACTATATAGCTTCTGCTAAAACACTAAAAAGTAAAATGCATTTAAAAACGGCACTGTCTCTGTTGAAGAGAGAGACACTTTTTCAAAGAGAAGCACTTGTTGTGCCGCTTGTTAGTGAGAAAGAGGAACGGGGAGGCGGGGCACGGGGAGCCGTGACGGGAAGTGCGTTTGAAAAAAAGAGGCTTGCGGGATGGACGGAAGGAGGGACGGGAGGAGGGAGAAGGGAGAGCTGGAGATGAATGGAGAGGGAGATAGAGGGAGAAATGGGCCGTGTCTGTGACTGGTGATGAAGTGGTCAAATAATAAGCGTCAAGGTGTTCCCTCTTGTGTGTGCGTGCGTGCGTGCGTGCGTGCGTGCGAGACAGTCAAAAGACATTCAAGGCCTCCGCTGTTATTCTTTTGTGCGCACGAATAAGCACAATAAACGGGCCATCGTTGTCTATTATTGGCTGTGGTTATGTTTATCCCAAAACAGTGAGTGAAGGGCTACAAGCTCTGGTGCAGATGATTATTTTGGGTTGAGCTGGTGGAAAATGCCCAAGTAGGCAACAGAGATAAAGCTTTATACAATATTTGCCTTGTTGTCCTGTACACATTGTTCTAGCACTTTGAGATCTGATATTGGTTGTTGTCTTGAGATGTCGGAGCTTTGATTCATGCAGCGATAAAGAGAGAAGAAATAAAATAAACATGGGCACAATCGCCTCTGAAGTCCTCATGAAATATTGAGAAGATTGCATATATTAAGGGATTAGGGACTGTATGTAACATGATTATCAACAAAACATCCCGAGCGGCATCAAAGTGAGGGGACAGAAAAGGGAGAGATGGAGTGGGGGAGAAGTAAAGAGAGGCAGAGGGATGGAGATTATGAGAGAGATTATGGGATTATTTGAATAAGGGATTATTTGAATAATGAGAACAAAACATAAACAGGATGTGTTGAAATAAACACAAGACAGCCACAGAGTAAACGAACAGATGGGTTTGTATTCTTGTTTCCCCTCTGAAGGCGTTGTCCCTCATTCATCTGATTTCTTTTAGACCTTCAATAATATCCTACAATCTCTGCTAATTGAATACCCCGCTGTGTTGAATATACTCACGTTCAATATGTCAATGCCTTTGACTGTCAACAAATAACATGCTTGCAAAACCTTAAAGGGCCAGTTCACCTCTGGGACAACCAGATCTTATTTTATTGTTGTTTGGGACAAGATCAACACAATCCTGAGTTATTTTTTGTGTTCAATCTGTGTTTTGAGATATTTTAGTATTTCAGCATGAATGATGATGCATGTTGCATCATATGAGTCATCATGCTGCATCATATGATGCAAAATGCATCGTCATTCATGCTGAAATTCTAAAATATCTCAAAACACAGATTGAACACAAAAATAACTAAGGATTGTGTTGATCATGTCCCAAACAACAATAAAATAAGATCTGGTTGTCCCAGAGGTGAACTGGCCCTTTAATCAAGTCTCTTCCTACTTTGAACGTATTTAAGTGTGCAGGGGCACGGTGGCGCAGTGGTTAGCGCTTCGCCTCACAGCTAGAAGGTCCTGGGTTCGTTTCCCGCCGGGGGCCGCTGTGGCCGCTGGGGGCGTGTTCCCTCCTCCGCGTCATCAGTGCCCACACCCTAGGTGGGGTTGGCGATATTTCTGTGTGGAGTTTTCATGTTCTCCCCGTGTCTCCTAGGGTAAATACCCTCACAAAAACATGCAGTAATCCTGGTCTCTATAATGCCTCCCCCTGGCCAGCCGGGGCACCTGATGGAGAGGAAAGGAACTGGTTGGAATAACGTGTTCCTTCCACGCGCTACGTCCAAACCGGGGAAATCCCCACTATCAGGTGAAAAGAAGCAACTTGGACTCCTCATGCATAGAAGGAAGCATGAGGTCAGTCCGTTGTCTCCCCTGACGCGGCAGAGGGAGAGCAGAGCCCAGGATTACATAGGCAATTGGCACTGGGTGAAAATGGGTTACAAAAATTATATAAAAAAAAAAAAAAAACAGATTTAAGGCGTTACGCACTTTGTATGGAAGTGGCATTTCGTATAATGTGCTACACAAAATGAACATGACTAGCCTAAAGAGAAATAACGAATAGAAAGAATAACTAATATTGAAATTAGCATAATTTGTTTATCTGCATTTTTCCAGCGTGGTTTTGCTGTTTCTGCACCAATGGCCTTTGATGCAGGCAGACCCTTAAGACTCAAACAAGGAACAGACTAGTTCAGTGGGAGAGGCGATGGACAGAACGCAGTCGGGCTGAAACGGACAAATTGGCCCTGCTGAAAAGACACTGGGAGGTTTCATAAAGCGCTGATTACCTTGCCCTGTTTGTTTGGTGTTCATACATGACAGGCACCGCCTGACTGATATCTGTTGAAGGCAAGGCAATTACATGTTTATTTGTAGAGCACGTTTCAACAACAAGGCAATGCAAAATGATTTACACAAAACATTAGGCATTAAGACTCCTAGCATTATGAGATTGCAAAATAAATGTGTCATAAAAGGACATTTTAATCCAATAAAGGGGGATGGGGGTTTAGAAATAAAACTGAAAAATAAGAGAATTAATTTACAGTGCAGAAGAGTTTATACATTTTTAAAAACGGTAAAAGGCAGCAGCACGGTGTTTAGCTTTGGCAAATGGTGTTTAGCTTTGTTTTGAAAGGAACTGAGAGTTGTAGCAGATCTACAGTTTGGGAGTTTGTGGTGCATACATCTGAACACTGTTTAGTTCTAAAACCATTCTGTGCTTTATACTGTAAACCAACAGCAGTATTTTTAAAACAATTCTTTAGGGAGCCAGTGTGAAGATGTGCTATGATCCACTTTAGTAAGGACTTGAGCTGCAGCATTCTGAATCGACTGCAGTCATCTGATTGTTTGTTTTTTTTGTTTTAGGAAGACCTGTAAAGACACCATTACAGTAGTCTACTGAAGCTGAATGCATGACGTTTTTTCCAACTCTTGCTGAGACTTAAATAGCCTAATTTAATTCTAAATATGCTGTATCGCTACTTTGAACTCATGCCATCGGGACAAAGATACAGAACCTTGAAGTGGGTGAAAAATGAGTTTTGTCCACTCAGCCATTATGGCATTAAACTAACTGTTTTGCCGAGGTTTTCGATGTTTGGGTCAGTGGTGGAAAAAGTGCTCACGTTTAGTATAGATTCAGAATTTAAAATTTACTCAAATAAAATTGCAAAAGTATTGGTATCCAAGTATACTTAAAAGTACTCATTGTGCAGAATGTCCTGTTTCACATGTTTTGTTTCACATATTTTCAAATGGCCGAAATGTATAGGGCTGAAAGTTGTTAATGTATGTTTTGTAATAATAATCAAAATCTTCAAAGTAACTAGTAACTAAAGTTGACAAATAAATGTAGTGGACAATATTTGGATACGAGGCGTAGTGGAGTAGAAGTAGAAGTATTAGAAATTGGAAATACTCAAGTAAAGTTGACACTCCACATTGTACTTACAGTACTTAACACATATGGTGCCAACCCCGAGTTTCCCGAGTTTGTATTGGTACTACCGCTGTGCCAACCCCGAGTTTCCCGAGTTTGGGCCGTTTTTGAAAAAAAAAGAAAAAAAAGAAAGAAATTTCAATTTTTTTTTTCAACATTTTTTTTTGGACCTCCAGAAATGTATTAGGCATGATCGCGATCGCGAAATTGCATGTTTAACCCCCATACCAACTCATTCTTTCAAACATGGCAGCCATGTTTGTTTACATCTGAAGAAAACATAATGGCTGATAAATCATGAATGCCTGAACGGATTTCCAAGCGGATTTTTTTGTTTGAAAGCTGTGAACAGCATCTACACACATGGTGCATCATCTAGGCATGGGCGTGCACTTTTTACACAATTGCACAATTACATGGAAGTCTATGGTAACCATGGCAACGCGAGACATTGAAGAGAAAAAATCATTGCAACATAAATGTTAAGTAAATGTACTTTACTTTTTTTTTTGTTCTGCCCTACAAAGCCAAATTGCAGTAACTATGTTTTTGGACACACAGACTTGCTTAATGCCTTAATGATTTTAGGGGATAAACAATTACCTCAAGAAGATACCGTGCAATTAGTGTAATATCACTTATATCCCGATATATCTCATTTGGCTGACCAGTTGAAACACTTTTCCCATAGTTACTGCACTTTGGCATTGTTGTGCAATATGTTGTTTTGTTCTACAGGATGTGTGTTGTGTAACAAACTTTGAAGACAAAATACTCCTGCAGGGACACTATAAAGACTATTATTATTAAGGGGACAGAAGGGGGATTTTGTAATTGCGTTAATGTGGCTGTTGAAATTCAGGTCTGAGGCAGATTACACCAAGGGTTTGGGTTGTGGTTTTTAACATTACTTATTGAAGCTATTAGCACTTTTAATCATTCTTACTTGGCTCCAAAAACAATTACTTCAGTTTTGCCTTTGTTTAATTGAAGAACGTTCTGGCATATCCAATCATTGATTTGTTCAACGAATTTACTCAGTGTTTGTAGCGGACCTTAGTCCCCTGACACAGTTATGTAAATTTGTCGAGGCCCCAGAAAGGAGCCTTGTGGATTGTCGAGTCATAATGTATGAGACTGTTCTCTGTTCTGACTCCATAGTAATTACTTGGGTACAAAGTAGTTCCTTTAAAGGAGAACTTCACCCATTTTCAACCTATCTTCATATCATTTGTCCATTAAATGGTACCATTTCTGTCTAGAGTTGCTCTGCCTCTCATTGGTGGGCTGTGTACAGTTAAAGAAACCTGCCTTACCTACCAATTACATCATCGATTGTGGAGCTAATGGAAACTACTACTTCCTGTACGCAAAATTCTTCTTTCCCAAACAAAAAAAAAACAAAAAAAAAAGAGAGAAATACCCAGCAATATGAATATTTTTATTTTGATGGTACAGTAACTGTATAATCACAATATTACACTAGAGAGTGGCCTTACCGTAATTTTTGGCACTTCAGTGATTCTTTTGGAACTCAGTTCAAGATGAAAATGGGTGAAGACGTGAAGTAGTTCTTAAGTATGATTCAAACCAGTTTATAATTAGTAATGTTAAAACAATCCAAACCATCCAGTTTTTCATCCTAGTAAGGGACAGAACGAAATTTATGGAGGGGGGTCACTGGAGGAAATGTATATGCCCTGATATAAAATGCTATGACCCTCCCTCTGTATGTGGGAAAAAATCAGTGGCCCTCCCCAACCAAAAAAAGAAAAGAAGATGGCCCTCCCCTAAAACATAACATTTTATACATGAGTAAAATGATCCCTAAAAACATAAACTTATTCATAAACGCAACTGCAGTAATAATAGCACTATATACGAGAACATGAATAAAGCAAATTCACCTCCCCCTATGAGACTCGAACCGGCGGCCCCACGGGACGAATGGATCGTTAGCACAGTGACTAATGCACTGAGCTATCTTCACAGATAACATTTTAGTGAATAAAAGTGAACTCTAGAACTTAAGCTACCACTTCTATATCATATGATGTTACAGGACTTAGGAGAAGGCTATGAATGTTTAATCTGTAAACTCACCGCTTCATCTATCTGTCTGGGAAATTTTATACGCAAATGTGAAAGTGAAGAAAAATGCTTTCCATTGGAACACTGCCATCCTTTAAGATGATCCACTGCCGGCCGAACTTAACCCTATATATTAAAACAGGGATGCCATATGTTTCATCAATGAGACTATCCCTAAAAGATTCCCGTTGTGGTGGAGAAAGAAAAAAAGACGAAAAAACCTCGAAGCCAAAATCAAAATCCAAACAGCCACACACACGCAATTCCAGTAGGACTTGCCTAACCCCTCTGATCTTCTTGTTGTCCGTGCTCTTCTCTAATTTAGTTTCGAGTCTGACAAGACTCTCCTCAGCAGAGAGGGTCTGCAGCGAAGCTCTTAAATTGTGATCCAAGTAACTTTTAGTACGCACATTTGTTCTCTTGATGTTGTAAGACGCCATGTTTGTTGTGTTCTGAACTTTTCCCTCTGACTAAAAGTATTGTCGCTGCCAGGAAGAGCGTCAGTGATTGGCCAGAAACTGCACACGCCTACTGGCTGGATAGGCCAAGCTAAATGATTGACACATAGAAGGAACAATGGGAAAGGCTCAATAGCCCAGCTGTTGGGAAAAACCAAGATAAGCAACGGAGGGGTGTCAATGACTATTGTTGTACTATTATTCAGGAAAGCTGTAAAGAAAATATGCATATAAAATCCGGGCTCATTTTAAAAATAAAAATTGGATGACCCTCCCTTGGACTCAAAGTAAAATTTGATGACCCTCCCTCAAACTAAAACTAAAAAGACATGACCCTCCCCTATTTTCCTCCAGTGACCCCCTCCATAAATTTCCCTAGGTCCCTAATGATGCTGTAATGATGATGTTGTTATATGCAGATGTAGTAATACTAGTAAGACACCTGAGGGTGGAATGCGACATGCGACCTCGCCCTAAAGGGCGATGTCGCGCCAATTCTTGACTATCTGGCCAACCACAGCGTTTCTCTGACGATTCTAGTTGTTATCATTCTGGGGGGAGTTTGTTCATGTTTTTGTGAGGGTATCAACCCTAGGAGACACGGAGAGAACATGCAAACTCCACACAGAAAGGCCCTATCGCCAACCCCACCTAGGGTGTGAGCGATAGGGCCTAAACATGGAGATGTGGAGAACACTATATATGGAGATAGTCCAGTCCATCATGTCATATGGGACTACCGTCATAGACAGTAGCCATTGTTAGGCCGGAGTCAATGGCTGTCTGTCTGACTGTCTGTACAGGAAGTGATGTCACATGACATACTTTTTATGCCCATATATGAGCCATTCTGTACCACATCTCCATGTTTAGGCCAAACAGGTTCGTTCCATTTCTCCATGTATAGGTCCAAATGACCAACGTCGAGCTTGACAAGGAGGATACCGCACATACCTCATCCACCCTTTCTTCTCTCTCCTTTTGGTATCTTTATCCTTCTCCTCCTTTTTTTCTTTTTTATTCTTCTCTTTTTTTCACAGCCGCCCCCATATTTACTTTAGAAAATATATATTAAATTCTAAGAACGTTTCGAGTACCAGTTTGATACAAGAGCGAATAAGCGCTACACTTCTGGAATCCTGTGTGTCGACTTAAAGTCGGATCCATGCCTAATAACTTTATCTAGCCGCCCCCGTTGCCACCTCCTTTTCTTTTCTGAGACACATTGTACCTCATCCACCCTTTCTTCTCTCTCCTTTTGGTATCTTTATCCTCCTCCTCCTTTTTTTGTCTTTCTTAGTCTTGTGTATCCTTCTCTTTTGGCTACTGTCTATGACGGTAGTCCCATATGACATGATGGACTGGACTATCTCCCTATATAGTGTTATCCACATTTCGTGTAGCCGCCCCATACAGGAAGTGATGTCACAACTCGCTGACATCACACTGACATCACAGAGGTTACGGAAGGAAGGAAGGACACTCAAGTGACACGGTTTTTCAGAGTATATGCGACCTTCGGTCGCAACTAAGACATTATGTCACTGTCTGTGTTTAAGTGGATGCCATTGTAGAACAAGAGCAGTCTCAGTGGTGTGGTGTGGTCCAAATCCCGAATGGAAGATAACAAAACTGCTGTTAAGTACCAAGAAGTTGTTAAAAGACAGCTTTTTTCAAAGATTTGACTAAAAAAACAGGTGGTTTGTTATGAGCCTGTAATTGTTCATTAGGGACGTCTGTAGATTATTATTTTTTATTAAGGGTGGCTTGATGCTTGCATTACACAGCGTAACACAATAAGCTTTTCAGAGCTAGTTGTCATGGCTATAAGAACAATGGTCTCCACTGGGTTATCCTATCCAGGGACGTGCAGAGAATGTTAGAGAGGCAGGGGCTGACATTTCTAAAAGGGCCTTTTAGTGGAACTATCGAAAATACAAATAGCAGACCTCCAAGCTCACAACGCGTCGCGCTGCGACGTGTTGTGAGCTTGGAGGTCGGCTATTTTCACTGCTTGATACCACACTGAACTAAGCATAATCAAGTGAATTCTGGAGATGTGAAGTAACGGCATGGATTTCTACACAGAGAGAGAAATTCTTTCAACATAAGCTGCCCTATTCACGTTTAGGAGAGTTTGGACATGGCAATTCTCTTGAATGCTGCCTTCAGATATGGCATAGAAAGAGGACATTTCTTTCACCATAGTAAAAACTGCATTCATGATCTGGAGAGGGCACTTTTTACAGACGGGTAAAAGGGCAGGGGCTCAAGCCCCCTTTGATGTCTATGTGTGCACGTGTCTGATCCTCTCAGCCAACCCTGCTGCTCCGACGGTTTACCAAAGTCTTGCTGCCAACCCAACCACAAGCAGCAACCTACCTCCTTCCTTATCCATTCAACGTAATAGTGAGACTGCCGTTAAGTTAAACTTATTTAGGTTTCCTTTGTCTGGCAACATTATTATTATCATTTTCAAAAGGATTGGAGACCGACAGTTTACAACTGACACAATCTACCGTGGCATAAACAAAATGCAGTCTCTATTCCCCGGCTTCCCACATCCTGGGGCGAGTGTACAGCACTACTGTTGAGTTGCATCCATTTAAGATGCTCAAAGCACAGTGAGTGTGCACTCCTCAGCCTCAGACAGTGGTACACTGACTGACAGTGGTGTAACCAATTACATTTACTCAAGTTCTGTACTTAAGTACAATTTCGAGGTACTTTTACTTCACTCAAGCACTGTAGGCCTGTCATTTTATTGATAATTAAACTTAACTACTTCTCACAGGCAAATGTACTTTTTACTCCACTACATTTATTTGACAGCTTTAGCTACTAGTAACTTTCCAGATTTTGATTAGAATTATTCAAATTATTATTATTATTATGTTTTTTTTTTTCAGACATTAAAGGTCCTACACCATGCATTTAAAAATAATTTATATAACACTGTTTGTGTCCCAAAAACGTTTTTGAAAAGGTTTGAGGCTAAATTACCACTCCTGAATACAGAGCCCCTGTCATTTCTGCCTGGCTTTCAGAGCATTTTCAGCTGCAGTACCACCTTGTCCTGAGTGGGAGGACTGCGCTATTGAGCCAGTTTTGGCCCCACACTCCTCCCCACCTCCTGCTCAGCAGGCCTGCCCACCCCTCCCCAACCCTCTCCCAGCTCCTCCTGCCTCCTTCTCAGGCCTGCCCACCCCTCCCCAACCCTCTCCCAGCTCCTCCTGCCTCCTTCTCAGGCCTTGTGACATCACAAATCTGACATTTCACAACCAGGACCGTTCTGAGACATGCTAACATAGATCTGCCCATAAACTGAGAAAGACACAATGGTCAGAAATAGGACTTTGTGAGGATAGAAGTTGCTGGTGGGACACCAAGAAAATACATAAAAATTGGAAAAATGAAAATTCATGGTGTAGTCCCTTTAAAGATCTACAAGTTCACAACGTGTTGCATCGTGCCGCTTTGTGAGCTTGTAGATCGGCTATATAACATGATACATATGATTCTGGAATTCTCATTAGTTGGCATAATGACTACTTTTACTTTAGTAATAAGCGATACATGTACAGTTGCACTTTAACTCAAGTAGTTCAACATTTTGTTGAACATTTTGAATGAATGACTTTTACTTCAAAAATCTGAGTACTTCTTCCACCACTTCTGTCTTTCTGCCTGCCTGTCCGTCCGTCCGCCTGTCTGCCTGCCTGTCCGTCCGCCTGTCCGTCTGTCCGTCTGTCTGTCTGTCTGTCTGTCTGTCTGACTGATGATGCATGGAGCCTCGTCCATCACAGAAGCTGACCAGGCTCTTGGGAGTAGTGAGAGTAGTGGCATGGAGGACTGGGCACAGAGTTATGGGCACCGTCACGACCTTGAGTTGGCAGATCCGGTGCCAGCACTTTCCTTCTGTCCCGGGCCCATGTGCACTGTCAGCTGTCAACTGCCCTGGCTGTCACTTATCTTGTGTACTGTACACACACGCGCACACACGTGCGCGCATGCAGACACACACAAAGTCATGGCAGGGGAGTACACACACACACACACACACACACACACACACACACACACACACACACACAGCGCGCGCGTACGCGCACACACACAAAGGGACAGAACATAGATTTATACAAATACATGGACACACACAATAAAATATAACACGCTGATATAATACGCACGCACACACAAACACGCGCACGCACGCACGCACGCACGCACGCACGCACGCACGCACGCACGCACACACACACACACACACACACACACACACACACACACACACACACACACACACACACACACAAACAAACATTGACAGTGGGGCTAGCTTCAGGCTTTGGCTCTTTGCCAAGCATTTCCCTCCAGATTTCAGTGTCAAAGTCTGGCATGTACACCCACCCGCGCACAGGGGCCAACCCAACAGGCAAAGAGATGGGTGAAGAGAGAGAGAGCAGAAGACAGAAAGAGAGAGATATCGAGAGAGAGAGCGAGAGAGAGCGGTGGAAGACAGACTGCAGTGCAAGATGGAAGTGGAAAATGAGACAATTTGGGCGGGGGTGGTCCCTGTGAATGGCCCTAGATGAGAGAGGCTAGAAAGGGATAGAGATGGGTAGATGATTCAGAGCCTAGAGTGGAAGCAGCAGCAGTCACTGGCATGAGTCAGTAGGGGGTGGGGTGGAAAGGGAGCAATTAGCGTAATTAGGAGACTGGCTTTAGTGAGGCCCTGACAATATGTCACCTCTCATTATAACCCATAAGTAAACACGGCAGCCTAATGCAAGGCAGCACCCATTCTTTAGACGGTTCCTTGTGTCAATGCACATTTTGCTCTCTCCGGCCATGCTTCACTGCAATATTATTGACTTGCCAATACAACATAAGGCAGTGTTTCTCAACCACTGTGCATGGGGACCTTTGGTGTACGTGCCCCTGAGAAGGGTCAAGTGTGCCCCTTGAAACTGCTTGAAAGCCAGTATTGTATTTATCATTTTAAACATGATTTAAACTAGTGAAAACAGCCGATCTACAAGCACACAACGCCTCGTTGTTGATCTGCTTGCTGTTGATCTGCTGTTGCTTGTAGATCTGCTGTTTTCACTGCAGTTGTGCGACAGCCTTGTATGATGAAGCAGGGCTTTACTTTGCGAAGAAACTTACAAATTTGAAACTTGGAGATACAAGGTTTCTTCCCGACAGTGACGATATTTACAACCCCGTATTTTGTTTGTGTGCCCATGGATTCTTGGGACATGAAAAGTGTGCCCATGCAGAAAAAAGGTTGAGAAACACTGACATAAGGGCTTTGGATTAACAATATCCAAAGGTGAGGTCCACAACAATAATGAGAGAGGGGCCAGCTAGGATGCTGCCGAGTACTCAAAGTTTGGCAGCATAATAGCTAAGGGCTCAAGGTCCTCATTAAGCCATGCTGGGATTGATTAATTCAAATTAAATGAAACGTGTGGGCTGTTTTTTATTAGAGGTGGTTAGAATAGAGCATTACATGTTGTGGAGGAGACTGAATTGATGTTTTTCGAGCAATTACTGAAGGACTACGGCCTCAATTGGCTGATTAAAGGGTCGTTCACAGTAATGAGAGATGCAAAATGTGTATACTGTATTATGTGAAGTTATGGTTGAGGCATCTCCTTGAATGCAACATCCTTGAACACATGCAAATGTAACATTTGTTCCCAACCCAATCAGAGAACTATACAAGTTTATCATATCCGTTAGTCAAGACTGGAGTAGGAAATGTTAATTTGTACACTCTTAGATTTTACTGCGCAGTGTGTGCACATCTGATGCTTTGGACTCGAGTAGCATTTAGACTATCGCAGGCTGCAAATAGCCAAGACAACAGCATGTTAGATCCGTAATTATCAATGTTTTTCATTTCAAGGACCAACAGTTGGATATACATTAGACCACAGACCCCCATTTAATACTATCGTTAGCACGCTCTGGAATCCTCTGTGTTAATTGAACCCAGAGTTGCAGAACCACGTCCATTTGGTCTAACTATCAATCATTTAGCTGGGGACCCCCCTGTAACCCTCTCCAGGACCCCTGGCTGTCCCCATGTTGAGAAAATATGCTACAGTATACCGCTTACGCAAAACATATGCACTGTTCTCCTTTTGTTGACATGCTTGTTTTAAAATTTAGGCCTAGGATTATTGAATGCTTTAACCCGTGAAAAATAGCAGATATACAAGCTCACAGCGCGGCACCGAGTGCCGCGCTGCGAGCTTGTAGATCTGCTATTTTTGAAAAAGCAGTGAAAATGTGTGCAAATCTTTGAATATACATATGTGTTTTCAAAGCGAACATTTGTAACTCAAATTGTGCTTCTGGGTGGTCCCCGGAACTAGATATTTTGAGATGGGGGTCCGTGGCCAAATACATATCATTTTGGGGGTCCTTCACATGAAAAGGTTTGAGAACCACTGACATAGTAGTCTCTCAAGAGCAGACTAACTGAGCTCCAGTTGAGTGAAAAGGACCTTTTCTTTGACGATGGCTAGCCAGATTGCTGACATAGAAACATAGGTTTTTAAAAAAACCTTAGAAGGATTCAAAAGACACTTATAGAATCGGGTCAAAATTCTAATTTTCACGATTTTTCAAAAATAGCAGATCTACAAGCTCGCAGCGCGGCACTCGGTGCCGCGCTGTGAGCTTGTATATCTGCTATTTTTCAATAGTTAAAGCATAAAATAATGATACACAATATAGTGTACCCGTTCTGAATGGGTTAACAGCGACCCCACTGTTCTCCAAAACAAACAGTTTATCCCGTCAGTCTCCGCGCAAACGACCCATTAAAACCTTGCCGCCGCTACACACATCCGCATTACACATACCGGTACAGACAGGTGTGAATTTTTTTATTTTAGTATTTTATTTTGCTTTCAGCTTTTATGTTTTTATTTATTTATTTGTATGTTTATTTTATTTATTTGTCCTTCCCCCTGTGACACGGCAGGGACTCTCTGCCAAAGCGACCGTGACAAATTGGAATTGGAGATGACAAAATAGGCTTTTTAACAAGCATGGCAGAGGGGATTGGACTCTGGCACCGGGTTCACTTGAATAAGCAGACAGGCTGAACTCCTCCTGGGCCACGGCTTTGATGGGTAGCTTTCATCCGTCTGATGGAGAGATGCTGGCTCTCTGTCTTCTTATCTGTGTGTGTGTGTCTGTGTGTGTCTGTGTGTGTGTGTGTGTGTGTGTCTGTGTGTGTGTGTGTGTGTGTGTGTGTGTGTGTGTGTGTGTGTGTGTGTGTGTGTGTGTGTGTGTGTGTGTGTGTGTGTTTCTCTGTACTTAAATCTGAGAGTGGATTTGGGACATGTTGGGTCCATTTCTGGGTCCATGTTCATATTCTGCCACGCACCGGTGTCGATTGCTGACAAGGACTGATTTTCAAGCTTGAAAATTGGAGCGTGATCATCATTTTGATGCACGCACACGCACACACACACACACACACACACACACACACACACACACACACACACACACACACACACACACACACACACACACACGAGATGGAGAGTCCTGAGAAAATGTCTTTGGAAGTAACGTGGTGATGAAAGATGAAAGAGTAAAAGGAGCGACAGATGAATAGAGGAGATATAAAATATAGTTACAGGGAAAGAAGCACAGAGCAACGCCACAGGGAGAGACGCAGAGATTGCAAAGTAGACGACAGGCCGAAAAAAGAATAAATTTAAGGAGAGAGAAATGGAGAGGCGGAGAGAGAGGAAACAAACGATTCAGATGGAGCGAGTGATGATGGAAAAGGTTGCAGAGGAAAATGGATAGAGTAAAGAGGAGTCAGAGAAGAAAGAAAACAAACAGTGAGACCGGGTGACAGACAGAGGGGCGGAGAGATACAGATAGAAGGGAGGTGAAGAGAATAGAGAATTAGAAGTGTGACAGAGAACTACTGTAACGTCAAAATGGGCGATGGAGAGACGGGGAAGTGTGTGTGTGTGTGTGTGCGTGTGCGTGTGCGTGTGCGTGTGCGTGTGTGTGTGTGTGTGTGTGTGTGTGCGTGCGTGCGCTTGTGCATGCATTAATGGACTAGATTGTGTGCACCTACTGTGACTGTTTACATCGCAAACAAACGCACATGCGTTTGTTGACATGCACGCATGGATTACTCTGATGGACTGTTGATGGCGGACACGACTCTTTATACAGTGTGTGTGTGTGTGTGTGTGTGTGTGTGTGTGTGTGTGTGTGTGTGTGTGTGTGTGTGTGTGTGTGTGTGTGTGTGTGTGTGTGTGTGTTTGTGATTGATTGATTGTATGGATTTATGGGCCAGCTGTCTGTGATGTGCTTGCGTGTGTGTTTACGTATAAGTGCCTGCGATGGATTTCTTTGATGGACTTTCGTTAGCGGACAGAACTCTGTATACTTACTGTGGGTGTGCATGCGTGCACGCGTGTGCGCGTATGCAGTGGTGGAAAAAGTACTCACATTTTCTACTTAAGTAAAAGTATCAATACTGCATTGTAGAAGTACTCTGTTACAATTAGCAGTCCAGAATTCAAAATGTACTTGAGTAAAAGTACAAAAGTATTGGCATCAAATTGTACTTAAAGTACTAAAAGTAAAAGTACAAAATGTTTGAAAATAGCAGATCTACAAGCTCACAACGCGTCGCGATGCGACGCGTTGTGAGCTTGTAGATCGGCTATTTTCAAATCGCCAAGGTATAAAATAGGGCTAAAGTGGTTTATGTATGTTTTAACATATTATAATTTATATCGGCAAAGTAACTAACTCTAGTTTTCAAATAAATGTAGTGGAGTAAAAGTACAAAATTTGGATCCCAGATGTAGTGGAGTAGAAGTAAAAGTATTGGAATTTGGAAATACTCAAGTAAAGTACAAATACCTCAAAACTGTAATTAAGTAAAGTACTTAGTTAGTTTACACCACTGCGCGTATGGAGAGAGAGGTCCGTAGTGGCCCCGTGCCCATCCGTTTACGGTGATCAGTCTTCCCGGGCTGTGGTCTGCCCACACTGCCAGCTGTCAGAGGGCCTGCTCTGGGCAGCCCCACTGATGGGAAGTTACGGCCATGTTCAAGAATCAATCCAACACTCTAATAGGTCACGAATGGCTGCACAGTGCTTGCCAATAGCCTTTATGTTTGGAGTTTGGAGAAAGTGAGAAGCATGGTGGGGGTGGGGGTGGGGGGTGGGGGGGTGGGGGGGTGATGGTTATTGTGGGAAGGATAGTTGTCTGTAGGGATGGGACGATATGAAAATTTCATATCACGATTATTGTGACAAAAGAAAACGCGATTTACGATATTATCACGATAATCAAAATCCATTATCCTGGGGCGGAACATTTGCCAAAAAATAGCTGATCTACAAGCTCACAACGCGTCGCAACGCGACGCATTGTGAGCTTGTAGATCGGCTATTTTTTGGCAAAGACATTTGAAAGAGAGTGAAAAAGACTGTATCAAGTATGTATATTATAAGTACCTTATACCAGTTCTAGAGGGTTTAAAATGGTACCGGATATGCAGCTCGGCAAATAAAAGGTGAATTGATCCCAGTGCATGATGGAGGACCATATCACGATATATTAAATCTCCACGATACAATTATCGTGAGTGTTTTTTATCACGATAAACGATAATATCGCTTATCGTCCCATCCCTAGTTGTCTGACGTATTTACAGTGCATCATCTAGGCCAGCACTGCATGGGCATTAATTGACATGCTACTAATTAGCCTTCGCTAGTGGTTACTCTTCTGGTGTAGCAGCCAACTGACAGTGAAAGCAGACGTCTCTGCTCTCTGCCTCTCTCTCTCTCTCTCTCTCTCTCTCTCTCTCTCTCTCTCTCTCTCTCTCTCTCTCTCTCTCTCTCTCTCTCTCTCTCTCTCTCCCTCCTCTGTAACTCTTTTGAGTGCCATAATTTTAGACCCTAATTATGAGTAAATGTGTGCACACTTAATGAAGTACCCTTGGTGAGGAGGAGGCAGAACATAAGGCGAGGAGAGGGAGAAGAGCTTGGATTCTGTTTATCACATGCCAAGCAGTTGCATGTCGAGCAAATTTTTCAGTTTGCAAAGCAACTTCAGAGCTACGCACCCAGAAAAAAGATGTTTGATTCAAATGGCTTCTAATTAAACATAATACAATATGCCTGGCGCTAAGACCATCTACTGTAAGTGGAGCAGGGTAAGTCTAGATAGATGCACAAAAGAAACGCGCATTTTCTTCCCTCCCCATGCTGGTTGCCTTTGAGGCAGAGACAAATAAACAGCCTGCCTTATGTTTTTCTTTGAAGTTTCTTCTCTATAGCGCGAATGACTCTAAATTGGGACATGAAAAGAAACATTTGTGATCAATTAAGTCAAACAAGGGACATGAGATGATTTGTTTGTTTTGGTCCACTGCCTGTCAAACTGGAATAAAAATGTTTTTCACACACGCACACGCGCGCACGTGCACACACTTTCCGACCGACTCGAAGGCGGGCATTTAAAGTAGGATATACACTGTATGGCAGGGGTCTTCAACGTTTTCAGGCCAAGGACCCCTTAACTGAGAGAGAGATGAAGCAGGGACCCCCTTACATATTGTATGAATGCGTTATGCAGATTTTCATCGACTTGTTTGACAGCACTGTCTTCAGTCTATGTTGGATTCATGTTCATGTGTTTTTCAGATATTTAACCACTTAAATCGTAGATACATAGTAAACTTGACCTTTCACTCTGTACTTGGTCTGCTCTTTTTTTTTACCTCTACACCAAACCTATTTGCCGAAAATAGCCGATCTACAAGCTCTGCTATTTTTGGCTAAAGTTCTCCTCAGAATTTTTAATTTAAAAGAATCCTTATCCTATCATACAAATATTTGGTGGCCCCCCTGTAGTAACTCTGGGGACCCCATAGGGGTCCCGGACCCCCTGTTAAAGACTGCTGCTGTATGGATTGAGATCCATGATGACTATGAAGGCCGTAGGATATGATTTATGAAGACATTCAGAGCCACCACGTGCCCTGTGGAAGTGTGCATGCATTGTCATCCTGAAAGAGACCAGAGCATACAGGTGATCACTCTGCATTGATTTGTTAACTTAGCTGTGAGGGGACACGTGGACCCAAACAATGCCAGAAAAATGCCCCCCCGCGCAGCATAACAGAGTCTATGGAGTTGAGTTGTCTGCGGACCGTTCACGCTGACACAGTCTGATCACGTCCCCGCATTGACTTTCAATTTCTCAGTCACCCGAGGAAGCGTTGCTCTATTGTTTTTCCTTACATCACACTAATGCACAAGCATCACTGTCACTGAGTGTGAGCTTTTCAACCACAGTCTCCGTCCCTATTCACTAATGTCTTTCCCATAGATCATCATGCAGAAGTCATTTAATCACCGCTCCCAGTGAAACACTAGCCAGTTAAACAGTCAGTGACTGAATCTCCTGCCATCTGTGCCCCAAACGAACCCTCTTTCAACGTCACTTTAATAGATCTTTTTCTCTTGCCATCTTGATACAAAATCGAAGACAATTGGGCCTGCTCAGCATTTTTATAAATGGCACAGAGCATGATGTTATGTTAATTTCTTAATTGTTTCATGCAGTCCACCTGTATGGAAGCATCTGCTTATGCATAACATGGACATATTATGTTTCTCTACTCATTTATTCAGGTTTTTCCTTTAATTTGTCAAGTTTGTACATCGTTATTTATTTCTGCATTAATTTATTTACTTATGTTCTCAGATATCGTTTTTGAAACTTTACAATTCTGCAGGGTCCCTTTTAATGTACAGCTGAGGATCAGATCACGCTTGTGTTACAGTTATTCAAATACTTACATGCAACACGTAGATTACACCGACATCTATGACCACATTATTATGAGACTGTCTATAAGTACAGTATATGAGGTGTTTGTTTACTTAGAAAAAAAGTCTCCTTTATTTATTTGTTTTGAAAGCTTTTTTTGAGGAAAGTGAAAGGGAAAGAAAGCACTTATAGAGTAACTAAGTCATGACGTCACTCACTCGCTCATCCCCCAGTTTGCGGAAGTAATCTTAAAATTGTCTCATATAAGCATTGTGGTCCAAAAATAAACAAACGGTCTCCGCGATATTGTCGGGGAGGTGGCTCTGTATGGTTTATGATAGTCAGTCACTCATATTTGTTCACTCATATTACAGTCTGTTTCTGGTGAAAATGTAACTAATTCGGCTACAGTAACATTAGCGTTTTCTCACCATCAGTTGATTCTTCATATCCATATGAGTCAAACCGTTGAGATAATTTGTTTATGTTTGGAACACAATTCTTATGACGCGATATGAAAAAAGTCTATTGGAATTCAGAATGGGGGGGGGGGGGGGGGGGGGGAATGTGAACCATGTAGGATGTGTAAATGACTTCGTTACTCTATAGAGCCCTGTGATTACTCTGCGATTGGCTAAACAGTCCAAATTGATAGCGTACTGTTTAGTTCGTTGTAAGGCCAACTGGCATCCCAAAGCCTGGAGGAACGATTGGCTACTTTGTCACTAGGCCAACCGGCTGACCAATGGAGTAACTTCATCAGAGTCAATGACTGTAACAGACCCAGTCAGAGGCATTTGCATGCAGGGCTGCTGCTGCTGCTGTGGTCCAGCCAACAATCTTAAATGAAACCTGTAGTGCTGTAGGTTAGCTGTTCCCTATAACACTTCTCTCTGGAGAATGCATACAACCCTCCCTCCCCACCTCCCACTCCCACAAAAGGCAGCAGCTTTCCAATACCATGGATGCTGCCTTGGCCAGCAGTCTGAGAAGGAATCATTACCAGAAGGTCTGAGCTCGCTAGAGGGCAGGCGGAGCGCTAGATTAGAAGTCCTCCCTAAGCCAGCCGAGGAACAGTAGGTTAAACAAGCAGCTGGCCAGAGGGTGCTTTCCTCCTCCCTGCTCCTCCTGCAATCTCCCACTCCCTGGTGTGGGCTTGTAAACACCACAGACATACTAATGGTATATCGCTTTATTGGTTTTTTCGTTGGTTGTTGTCTGTCGTAGGGATGGGACGATAAGCGATATTATCGTTTATCGTGATAAAAAAAAACACTCACAATAATCGTATCGTGGAGATTTAATATATTGTGATATCGTCCTCTGTCATGCATTGGGATCAATTCACATTTATTTGCCGAGCTGCATATCCGGTATCACTTAAACCCTCAATAATTGGTAAAAGGTACTTATAATATACGTTCTTAATACAGTAATACAGTATATATCGCGCCGCGTTGTGAGCTTGTAGATCAGCAATTTTTTGGCAAATGTTCCGCCCCAGGATAATAGTGTTGATTATCGTGATAATATCGTAAATCGAAATTTATTTGGTCACAATAATCGTGATATGACATTTTCATATCGTCCCATCCCTAGTCTGTATTTTGTTATTTCCTCTTCTAAAAGTTTTCACAAAAAGACCAGCGATCACTCCCTCATACCTCTCTCCCCCTGTCTCTTTCATTCTCCTTCTGCTATTCTATGTGATTGTTATTGCTATTGTCATCATCATTCTTGTGTTTCCCACTCCTCTCCCATGTCTATCTCAGTCTCTCTCTACCTTCCTCTTTCCCTCTCTCTCCTATTCCCCAAACCCCGTTTATCTCTTTTTCACTTTGTCTCTATCTTGCACTACTCCCATCCCCCCATCCTCCTCCTCCTCCTCCTCCCTCTCCCTACATCTCTACTGTATGTCTACCTCAGTGCACGTTTCACAGCAGCCGCGGTGGACCGTAACTGTACCCTATTACTCCCCCATTTTTGTTTGAATTATTACGGGGGCTGCTGCGTCGTTAGGATAGAATTAATTGATTAATACCTTTTATCCAATTAGTGCTCCCTCATGCAATTAATCAGCTGGTAGGGGTTAGGCCTGCTCCGACCGGCCAACAGGCAGGCAGATGCTACAGGTCTGGTGTGTGATGAAGAGGTTCATCTCTCTCTCTCTCTCCCTCTCTCTCTCTCTCTCTCTCTCGCTCTCTCTCTCTCTCTCTCTCTCTCTCTCTCTCTCTCTCTCTCTCTCTCTCTCTCTCTCTCTCTCTCTCTCTCTCTCTCTCTGTGTGTGTGTGTGTGTCTCTCTCTCACTCAGGCACGTGCACACATAGACATCAAAGGGGGCTTGAGCCCCTGACCTTATTCCCTTCTGTAAAAAAGTGCCCTCTACAGATCATGAATGCAGCATTTACTATGGTGAAAGAAATGCAAATGCTGAACTCTCCTGAACTTGAACGCTAATAGCGTTGAAAGAATTCGTCCATGTCATATACGCCTTCAGTAGCTAAAGAGTGCGGGGTTGCTCCCTGAAAATAGCGGATCTATAAGCGCATTTGTTTTGCCAAAAGTTTCCCTTTAAAGCTATACTGTGTAAGTTGCTCAACTTGTGGTCAGTAGCTCTATAGCAAACCTCGGTCGCGTCCGCGTCTTTCGGCCGTTTTTCGGTTCTCACACCCCCGCGTCTGCCTCCACCTCGCCGAGATCTATCTTTTGAGGGGTCCCTGGTTCCTGTGCGTTCAGCCATTCCGGAGATACACTCCTTCAACCATGCTTCACTGTGCACCCGAGTATAGAGATACACGGGAGACTACAAATATGGCCGCCCTAGCGACCCCACTCCAAGATGCGCTGTGATTGGCCGGCAGTGTATAACCCTCGCTGTGATTGGCCGGTAGTATGATGACGTCATTTTGCCGCGAAATTCTCCCCCCCTCACGGCTCATAGAAAACATATAAAGAGAAGGCTTTTGAAGCTGAAAATAACGGAGTGGGGGTTCTAAAACTTTAGCGATTTAACAGTTAGGACCATTTTAAGATTTGTTTTATAAAAAAAGTGGTATAACTTTAAGGGAATATCAAACTGCATTTTCGGGGGCTGAAAACGGAACGAAGTAAGACAACAGAAACGCAAAAAACGACAACACATGTGATGTCATGGCTCGCATACAGCCTACTGCAGCCACTTTACCATGGTGAATGGTAAACAAGTAGCTAGAATCGTCTATCCGTGCGTCACCGCCACCTAACGAAATTACATGGACACTACATCATTTCATGTTCTGATGTGGCTTCATATGAACGCTGGATAAAAAGCTAAACGCAACGGCGATGTCCTGGGACCTGGACGTTTTCTCTACAGAGCGTTGTCGTCTGAACATTGCCTAACTTTCTCTGCACGTCCCTGCTCTAACTCCACCTATTCTCCCCACACACCTGGCTTCCTGTCCTGTTTCCAGGGCTCCACCATCGCTCTCCTGTTCACAGTTCATTGTTAGAATTCTTGCTGAGCTCGACAATCGCTGGCAGAAGAACCGCCTCGTCCAGACCAGAAAGCCCAACCCGTTTTTGTTGTTGTTGTTTCGCCAAGAACAACGTCAGAGGGGCATATCATCGTTGTCGGGGTGGAAACCTTGTATGTCCAAAATCGTTTGTTTTGTATTTATCATTTTTAAAATGATTTAAACTAGTGAAAACAGATGATCTACGTACAAGCGCACAACGCCTCGCACCGCGAGGCGTTGTGTACTTGTAGATCAGCTGTTTTCACTACTTTTGTGCCATGGCCATATGATGAAGCAATGCTTTCCTTTGCGAAAAAATGTACTAATTGGAAACTTGGAGATACGAGGTTTCTGCCCGACAGTGACGATATGAAAGAGCCGGGTGTGTGTGGACAGATGGCGTTAAGTGGAGAGGCATTGTGCAAAGTTATTTATGAATGTTTATGGCCGCAGTGCTGCGCATTGAATAAATCACACAATGAATTCTTGCTGTGTTCACATAATAGCGCTGGAATGACATGGGCAGCATGCATGATGTATAATGGGGAAATCTGTAAGTTTAGAAAGATTGTTGAGCTGTAATACATCATTCCAACACTGTGAAGTGCTTGCAGATGTATCAGGTTGATAAAGTGATGGAACCTCCATATTAAAATAAATTATGCGTGTATATATAGGCTATGCAGACACACAAACACACACACGCAGTTACACACGCACGCGCCGCGCACACACGCACGCATACACGCACGCACACACACACACACACACACACACACAATCATTTCATGGTCTGTTTTCTATATCAATGGTTACCAGACTTATCAGGTCGAGACCCAAAAGAGAGATTATACAGTGCATTTGCTCGGAACCCAAACCAGTGAAAAGAGCAGATCTACAAGCGTATAACGTGTCGCTTCGCGCCGTGTTGTGAGCTTATAAATCGTCTATATTCACTATACTGCTTAATTATAATTTGTTTTAATTTATGGAATTTCTTAGATTTTGACGGTTTGTTGTTTCATTAGAGAAGAATTAGAAAGAAGTGGGATTTTTACTTGAGTCGTGAGCTCCCAACCCACTGTCTGGGAAACTACTGTGTTCCATAACATTTACAGTAACAGCTATTCTCTTTTCCTCTCTTGCAGGTCTGCCTCCTTCTAATCGCTGACTGGACACACTAACTCACTTGACCTCACAGCCAAAACAATGCCAGCGGAGCCTCTGCAACAGTGAACAATACCCTGCAAACAGATGGAAAACGCCCCCGGGATAGAGCTCTCCAAGATCAATCGGTGTCAGCAACAATAAAATCAACTAACTGCTTCTCCACGCAAGAATTCTGGAGGCCAACGTGATTGTTTGTGAGACACCAAGGCCTGGAACAGTTTTGCTGCCTCCAAGTCTGTTTTAGTTACAACTGAATGGACCTCAGTCATCATTCGTCTCATGTGGTCATGGATCCGTGCAAATTATCCTGAGGGATCAACGTTAAAGAAATCCCATGAGATTTACTTTTTTTTTCCTTTTCTCCATAAAATGGCTTACAGTACATTATAAGTCATTTTTTTGACAGCACATAGACATACCCAAGGATGGATGAAGGCTGGTGTTTTCGCTCAGGGAGAAGTTTCTCTATGCCATTTTCCATTTCCATATTCCATTTATATCAGTGATACACAGTGAAATTACCTTTGGCCACATAACACTGAGGACAAACTTTTCTCTCTCTTTCCCTTGACTTCAGAAACCTCTGCTGCAAAAAAACAAATTCCCTATTGTTTTTGTTTCTTTTCTTTTCTTCACCCAGTGAAAGGACTAATATAGGCTAAGAATGATTGGCTGTGTCTCGTGGAGAGCATGCATGCCTTTTGATCAAACCCCTGGACGGAACCAATCAAGACTTTAGAATGTTCCAGAATCTTGTGGATTAGTGTAGAACAACACCTGCCTGCCCAGCTGGAGTTGTGGCAATTTAACACACATACAGCCTATATTTAAATCAATTAAAAAAAGACTATTCCTGTTTCTCTCCCTCCTACATCACATGTAGAGCTGAGCAGGAGAGAGCTTTGCTTCGCCACCTTAAAATGGCTCTGTGTTGGACAGTAAGAGCTTGGACAGTGTTTGTAGCGCTTGCTCTCCTTAGTTGTGCTCTTTGCTGGTGCGAGGCCTCAAGGACTAGTAGCTCAGCAGCCCCAGGAGGGAGCAGCCTGGAACAGGGGCCCATGTCCCATGAACGAGTGAAGAGAGGATGGGTGTGGAACCAGTTCTTTGTGGTGGAGGAGTACACAGGAACGGAGCCCCTCTATGTAGGAAAGGTAAGGCATATTTATTTTATTTAACTGTGACTTCTATGTCAGTGTTTCTCAAACTTTCAAATTTCAAGGTTTCCGCCTTAACTCTGACAGTGTACAAATGGAACCAAATGAACCCGTGAGGGTTCATTTGGTTCCATTTGTACACTGCCAGAGTTACAGATCTGTATGGGTCAATTTAGACCCCCATAAAGGAACCCACAGAGTCCCTGAAATCAACTTTGAGACCACTGTTCTATGCTGTTTCATAGCGGTGGTCCTCAAAGTGGGGTCCGGCGACCACCAGGGGTCCTTGAAGAGGTTCCAGGGGGTCCCCATCCAATTCAGTTCAACCACTACTATGATACATCGGCTATTTGAAAATGTTGAAATATTTTGAAACGCTTAAATCACACCAATCTTGTATGGGGTACCTCGCACAAAGTCTTTTCAGATCAGCGGGTCAGTGGCCAAATACATAGTTATATAGGGGTCCTTGAATAACAGAAGTTTGAGAACCACTGTTTTTATTGAATTTGCAGAACCATGTGAACCTCATTTCACTGTTCAGTCTAATTTCTGGCTCCTGGATCGTTCTGTATGGAACCATATTTTCCGCATAGAACATGTTTCTTCTATAGCACCACTTAAACAATTAATACATTTTCTTTATCAGTTAATAAGCTCAACTGTGTTATTGACCCGTGGTCGTTTACATTCTCGTACCTGAAGGTTTCTGCTGCGTGGTTATCTAACGTCCCATCACCAGACCAGAAAGTATGTAATGAGTGGCACAAATAATTTTCTACCCAGAAACTGGAAGTACACAGAAATAGCTACAGAGACAGCAGAAAGCTCTGAATCCACAAGCATATGAGCAAATTGCTCCCTATCACAAGTGACTTATTTATATAATATATATTTATAGAAAAGTGATTTTGGGTTTCATGACTCTTTAACTCATACAGTGCCCAGAATCACCACATGAGGGCGCCCAATGGCCATGGAATCCACCATAGACATACGCTGTATATGCACAAGCCGTGCGCAGCCATGACGCGCCTGAACACTTTCCTTTGTGCATGAACAGGAACAGGATGAAGTTAGCTTGAAGTTAGCTATTGGCTACCAAGCATTTTAGAAGCCCTATTTTCGGCGATTTAGGCGTGATTAAAACTTGCACACCTCATGGATATGCATGGAACAGAGAAAATGAGCTCTAAAGATCCTGGATTGCATTGGAGTGGACGCCAAATATCGGCCGCGCGACGCTCTCGCGGGCCGTGTAAACAGATGACGGCCGGTGGCCCGGCTCGAAAATTTAGCCCGGTGCTTCGGTAAGGACTCTGGATGTTTTTTTTTATTTTTTATAAAAAGCCGAACTAGTTCGGGATCGGCACCCCGAACGTTAATAAGGTCCAAATAAAGCCGAACTAGTTCGGGATAAGCACTTAAAGAGTTAAGTTAATCATCTGGGGACCCCCCAAAATAATTTGGGGACCCCCCTGGGGGTCCCGACCCACAGGTTGAGAACCACTGCCATGGGTGGGGGGGCTACTCTCTATTGATTAGCTTGGGTTGCTGTGACATCCAAGGCCAGTGTCTTGAGTCTGCATTCCCCCTCAGATTGCCACTGGTTGTGTGATTGTTAGTGTGACATTTCTCCTAATGTCATCATGGATAATGAATGGATGTCAGAGCACATTTGACTCCTGCTGGCACGCGTGCCGTATTCTCTCCTTCCTCGAGCGCGTCTCAGTCGTCAGCCGCTGTTCTGTGTTCACATGAAACTCAATGAGCTGATGAGTCTGGACGGCATGTATGATTCGATTGGCTTATATTCGACTTGATGTGAAAAGATGGAATATTGATGCAGACAGCCCCAGAGACACGAATGAGTCACACTCGCGAGTCTCGGGTGTCAATCTCATACGTCTTATACGTTTTCCGACTTTGGGTCTGGCAACTCTGTGCTGGCAACGTCCATGCATACGTTTATTATGCTCTGCGTTGTTACAAATGCATGTTGATGAGCTCCACAGCAGGCTGGGTGTTCTAATTACACCCCTGGTGATTATTTGTCTGCCACTTGTATTACATCCCTGCTGCGGAGGCATCGAGGGCCATACCATCGCCAGCAGGCACAACTATCAGTCTGTAAAAGAAAGAAACAAGGAAGGGAGGTGGAGGCAGTGAAGTGCATCTGATGATGCTGATGTCCAAAACCGATCCGTAGCATTTAAAAAAAGCATTTAAAAAAAAAAAAAAAACTCTAGTCCTCGGCAGCTCAAACCGCGAGCGAGCGTTTGGATTCATTGCTAAACCGCGTATTCGCATCCCTTTTTGTTTGTTTTTACATCTGACTTTCATAATGGCGAAAATGTCTTCAAAAACACGACTGTGCCGCTGCTGCAAAGAGGTTTCGCCTCTACCATAATGGATGGAATAACATCAGATTGCCATAAGAAAAGCACTCCTCTGAAATTCCCCTTTAACCACTGAAGCCCTATTTTACACTTTGGCTATTTAGAAATACATATACTGTACTCTTATGTAGGCCTGGGGCGGTATCGACATTTTGTTACCGCGATTACCGTCTTCCCAATTACCGCCGGTACTGCGGTAATCGTCGATAAGCCAAAATATTGCGGTAATCGGCGATAAGCCAAAATATTGCAATCATCTTCCCAAAAGTCGCCTCTCCACAGCCTGACTGCCCGAGTTATACTTCTCCGTACAGCACAGCGGGTCTGGCTGATCTACAAGCTCACAACACATCGCATCCGCGGCGCGTTCTGAGCTTTTAGATCTGCACTGTCGGGTTACCATAGTAACGTAGGCTAGGCACTTGGGCTTTTCAGACACAAACAGCTGTGTGAACAAACCAGAAGAGGAAGGGTAGTCAGATCGTGTACAGTGATTCTGTAAACTCACGTCACGTCTCAACTCTCAAATCACAGTGATTGAGTGCTGCTATATACAGGTTTTAGTTACAAGACTTGACAGAAAAGGTTATAAAATCGCCGACGCGCCGCCGGACGGGGCACAACGTGCGACGCGGTGGAAAAAGTAAAATAGTTTCATTTTCGGTTTTAGTCCACGCGGCCCGCGCTCCGCCAGTAATCCGTATGAATAAAAAAAGATATGCCACAACACAAGATATGTATTAACATCCTTGTGTCGAGTGGATTACAGAGAAAGTTTATGCTGCTCCGTCATAGAGTTGTGCTCCGTACTCTACTGCCCTGTGCACTGTGTGCAGGTCTGTGTCTGAGTGACGTATGTGGCTTCCAGAAATGTGGTACACGGCCCAGAGCAGAGCGGCATGGAGCGCATGCGGTCCTCGCTTCTCCCCCGTTTTAAAACTCGCTTGTTTTCCAATAAAAAATATACCTTTTTTTTGTCTTTTTACCGCGGTAAGCACACTGACACCGCGGTAGACCTCGGTATACCGCGGTACGGCGGTACGGCGGTTACCACCTCCAACCCTACTCTTATGCGTTGCATACTTTTGACTAATTTAAAACTTTTAACACAGACGTTTTAGTTGTAACATATGTATTTCTTTCTTAGCCCTGCTTCATCATACAAGACTGTCGCACAAAACTAGTGAAAATAGCAGATCTACAAGCACACAACGCCTAGCTATTTTCACTATTTTAAATCATTTTTAAGATGATAAATACAAAATGAACGGTTTTGGACATACAAGGTTTCCACCCGACAACAACATCAATATATATTCTTTCTGGTATTGCTACTGTTACTGAGTAAAAAAGAAATAGGAGTACTTCTTCTTCCAGCACTGAATTAGAGAGAGACGGAGAGAGATGCCTGCATGCATTCATTTGCGTGTGATTCATTATGGGAGAGCGTGCTCGTGAAAGCAGTGAGCTGATGTAAAGTACTGAGGTGGGGGTGGGGGTGGGGGTGGTGTTATTGGCCACACATGGGTGGGGGGTGTAGATGCTTTTATTAATGAAATTACCCAGAGTTATTGTTCTCCAAGGTACCAGGGCACGGGCCAAGACTATTAATTGTGTATGTGTATGTGTATGTGTATGTGTATGTGTATGTGTGCGTGCGTGCGTGCGTGCGTGCGTGCGTGCGTGCGTGCGTGCGTGCGTGAGCATGTGTGTTGTGTTGTGTTGTGTGTGCGCGCGTGCACGCCCACGTGTTGGAGTTGCGTGTGTTAGAGTTCTCAAATTCTGCCCGAACCCGACCATACCCGAACCCGACCCGACATTTAGGGTAGGGTATAGGGCCTAAAATGTATGCTAATTAGTCGGTCCAGGGGGCGCCCGCTGGCCTAGTGGTCAAGGTGCATACCACATACTGGGCTATGATGCCTGCTGGCGTCGCCGGTTCGATTCCCGATCCGGACGACCTTTGCCACATGTCATTCCCCATCTCTCTCCCCATTTCCTGTCAGTCTACTATCCTATCAAATAAAGGCATAAAAAGCCAAAAAACAAATCTTAAAAAAAAAAAATAGTCTGGCCGGGTAGGGCTCGGGGCGGGCTCAATAAAAATAGAAAATATATATTTTTTAATTATGTTATTACTATTACTCTGTGATAGTTCTCAAATTCTTTCCAAACCCGACCATAACCGACCCGACCCAACGTTTTCGGGCCAGGTATGGCCTAAAATGTATGCTAACTAAACTAGTCGGCCGGGTAGGGCCTCGGGCCAGCCCAGTTAGGGCCCAGTTAGGGCCGGGCCTTAATTTTCCGGCCTGTTGAGAACTCTAGTGTGTGTGTGTGTGTGTGTGTGTGTGTGTGTGTGTGTGTGTGTGTGTGTGTGTGTGTGTGTGTGTGTGTGTGTGTGTGTGTGTGTGTGTGTGTGTGTGTGTGTGTGTGTGTGTGTGTGTGTGTGTGTGTGTGTGTGAGTGAGAGAAACACAACAAGAGAGAGCACACACATTCACACACAAGGATTAAATGCAGGCGTCACGCCTCCGACAATCTCTGTCCATTTACAACAAGCTTTTCTCTCATGTTTATTATTTCACTCCAACTGGGCAACGTTTGCCAAGCCTGTCTGTCTCACACCACGGCCGCCATTACTCTGCTAATGAAATATGATTTCCCAGTAAACGGTCACTCACACAGCAATAAACGGGCAGCTTTGTTCAGTACATTTGGATAATGAATCCTGCCGGACCGAACGGCTCCTGCGACTCTCACTTCCTCCTCCGTCTACTTCCCTAATGTGCTCTGTGACAAATGTAGACAGAGGTAGGCAGTATGAAATGCATGGAAATGTCATTTCGCTGAGCTATGGCGTTGTCGTTACCGCGGTTGACGTCAGAGATCTGGAAACGGCTAAAACGCACTTTTCAAGAAGTTGTTTTCAGTGGTGTAAAGTAACTAAGTACATTTACTTAAGTACACTTTTGAGATATTTGTACTTTACTTGAATATATCCAATTTCCAATGCTTTTACTTCTACTCCACTACATCTTGGATTCAAATATTGTACTTTTACTCCACTACATTTATTTAAACTCTTTAGTTATTAGTTACTTTGCAGGTATAAATTATAATATTTATACCTTGGCTATTTGAAAATAGCCGATCTACAAGCTCACAACGCGTCGCATCGTGATGCGCTGTGAGCTAGTAGATCTGCTATTTTCAAACATTTAGCTCTTTTACTTTTGGTACTTTACATTTTGATGCCAACACTTTCATACTTTTACTCAAGTACATTTTGAATTATGGACATTTACTTGTAACAGAGTACATCTACGGTGCAGTATTGATCATACTGTTATTTAAGTGCAACATGTGAGTACTTTTTCCACCTCTGTGACAAATGTAGAGAGAGGTAGGCAGTATGAAATGCATGGAAATGTCATTTTGCTGAGCTATGGCGTTGTCGTTACCGCGGTTCACGTCAGGGATCTGGAAACGCTTAAAACTCACTTTTCAAGAAGTTGTTTTTGACATACAGGAGGACTTTTCTACTGGAGAATTAGAGCTAGTGGGTTGAGGTTAGGTAAAAGGTTAGTGTCTGCGCCGGAGGCAGTCTACAGTAGTTCTAGTATGTATTGAATGTGTTGAAGGTTTGTTGTGATGTATGTATTGGTCTGGCTCTCTAGGCAGTATTGACATGTTCTGGGATGATGTCCTTATTTAATCTTTGCTTGAATAGAAAAAGGAAAAAAGAAAAAAAAAGTTCCATTATGTTGCCTTTCTGCCAATCCTCTGTCTGTATTGCTTTTTCTAACTCATCTATAGAAAACCTTGCCTTCAGTCGTACGGTTTTAGCTATGAGCAGAGCAGTGTTGGGAAAGTTCACTTTAAAAACGAACTAGTTCAAGTTCAAGTTCAGAACTTCAAAAATGAACTAGTTCATTTTTAGTTCATAATTCCCCATTATGAACTAAAGTTCATGGTTCCCCAAAATGAACTACATAGTTCTTTTTTAGTTCTTTTTTTAACCATATTTTTTTTATACTTTTGGCTATTCAAAAAAAGGAAAAAAAATATATACAAAGGTCTATATATATATAAATGTTTAGACGTTGCTGGATGCTATTATTTGTCAAAATTATTGACTCAGCCCATATAGAACCACACACAGCAATAATTTCATCCAACTTAACATTGAGGTGCCCACAATATTTATGTGCCCACTGCCTAGTTCCCAGTCTTCCTGCACCCTTATTGTGAAGGGCTGAATGTAATAACCATGTTATTGTCTCATTGTGTGAAATATCATAATATTCAAAACAAATATTTGACTCCAATTGATTCCCCACACAGTATTGACTTGATATAGCAATAAAAAAATATATATATTACACAGCAGTTGTGGGAAAACTAAGACATTGTTCAAAAAACACAATTCCGATTTTGGTCATTTTGGAAATAGGGCAAAACATATATTTTTCTTCAATCTACTGTCTTGACACTCTAACCAAAATTGTTCTATAAACCATAATCTACAAATTGGAAGTGAAAGAAACTTTAACACACATTTGAAATGAAAACAAAAAATTACATGTACAAGGAACCCCACTAGAAAAAAAACAAAAAATTACATGTACAAGGAACCCCACTAGAAGGCAGACGTTTCTAAACCGTGCACAGCATGTTTCCGCGTTGGTTAAAATAGCTGATCTACAAGCTCACGTTGTCTCGTGGATGCGACGCGTTGTGAGCTTGCAGATCAGCTATTTTCGCCGTGCAACACACATAGGACAAAGTATAGTCAGTCAGGCTTGCGAGACGAGGAGGAGATTCACAGTGCAGCAGCAGAGTGCAGACAGCACCGCATATCGGAACGTTCACGAGATGCAGTAGGCACTGCTGCGTGCTGCTGCGTGCAGTGCCTACTATTGGAGCATGTGAATGAAAAGAGAGACGAGAGGAGCAGAGGACAGACGACCGCGGAGGCGCGGACCGCCGCATGAACGGCCGACGAACGCCGACGAACGTCGTTCACGGGCGTCAGAATGACCGCGTTCGACAATATCGTTCATCAAGCGAAAACAATTACGTTCAGTTCACGTTCGCCCAAAATATGAACGTGTTCATGAACGATCGTTCTTTGAACGCGTTCGGGTACAACACTGGAGCAGAGGTTATCATCTTCTTCACATACAGTACTGCTGTCCCTTGCACTCAATGACCCACTGTGCCTACACTCAATGACCATACATGTACTGTAATTTAGATAGAATGTTTTATGTTTTTAGTTTTTTATAAAGTTTTTACTGAATAGGTGCTTGGTCTACCTACGTTTCTTTCTTAAAATACTATTTCTATGCATTTGTTGTATTGATGTCGATGTATTGATGTATTACCTTGCTTATTGTAAGTCGCTCTGGATTAAGAGCTAAATGCCTAAATTGTAAATTGCACAGCATCAGTGTGTAGACTGACAAAATGTAATGCCCTGGTGTATTACAATCATTTTACAATAATAATAGAAAACAATTAAATAGGGTCATATTGAGGTAAACCTGTCTCCCGAAAGAGAGAGAGAGAGAGAGAGAGCAGGTGATATGTATTTTTTAAGGCATCAAACGCAAGAGTCTACAAACATCAGACTGCCAAGAGCAGAAGATGTAAAATGTCTCTCGGGAGGAAATGACACATGCAGTTAATATTCTGTGGCTAACATTGGTCCTATGAGATGCGATTCTCAGTTTAGCCCAGTTCATAAGCTTAATTAATATTCTCCAAATAAACTATGTGGGTTTATGCCCACAAAATGACTTGTGAGTGGATCTAGGCAGACGTGGGGTCAGGGTCCGCTATGGATGTCCACATGGAAGCAAAGCAGACCATAAGAAGACAACTGTCTATGTTTTGTGGTCTGTGCAGCATCAATAGTGTCTTTGTGTCCATGCATACAGTACCTGTGAGACCGGTCCTTATGGGCCTGGCTAACCTGGCGTCACCAGTCTTTCCACCTTGGAGGAAAGCCTGGTATTCGTTTTAAACAGGCCGTGTGATCTGGTCCAGGCGTGGCCTAAACCGCCAACAGGCAGAGGAAGCAGCGTCGCTTTGTTTGGGTCCCCACTGTTAATTGTTTCCCCAATCCATATTTAAATGTGTAGTCTTGCCAGTCGCTGCGAGTTTGACTAAAAGATGGATTATACCAAATTAACTTTTCAAAAAATAAGCATAACTACTGTTATTGGGTAGGCCCTAGGATTATGTCGTCGAGCGCGGAAATTTGTTTTGGGTTAAAACTGCATTCCGGTTTGGTAGTTCAGGCCAAAGTGTAGTCCATCTGACTACACAATTATCTAGGCTGTTTCCACTTCCAACCGGATCAGAAACCCAAATTAGAAGTGATCCCAGGCTAGGGGCTGGCATACACCTAGTATGCTTTGAGTACACTGGACCATAAAAGGCAAAAGTCAGCAGGCCGTCTGCTGGACTCTCCATCTATACAGTGTGTGTAAGCACCTTTAAGAAATGGTTCAATGATGTCCAGCAATGAGCCAAAGATAACCTGGAAGTAGGCTATGTGTAATAATCTTTCTATCTGACCATAAAACGTTTGTTACAGAGATCTATATGTATCTTGTGCCTTCAGTATTATTTATGTGTTGATGCACAGCAGTTTTGCTGGATACAAGCATTTAAACATTACTATACAGTATGTCTGATTTAATTAGAATATACTGTAAAAACATAATACCCAAGTCAAACTGGGTGTCCAACTGGGTTTTGACTTTGCCAACTTAAGTGTGCTGGAAATAGCAATGTGTATAGCAGTGTGAACCTTGCAATTAGGAAAGGGCATGGACATCTGTATACATACACAGTATAGTGACATATCTTTTTCTCTAGTTACTGGGCGTGATAATATAGCAGTCTTTGATGGCAAATCTGTTTTTGTGTTCATGTGTGGAAAAAAGCGTCTGTCACACATAAAGACAGACACACACACACACACACACACACACACACACACACACACACACACACACACACACACACACACACACACACACACAAACACACAAACACACATGCGCACGCGAGCCTTCTTGAGTAATTCTCCTCGCCGTAATGATCCAAGCTATAATTAGTCAAATCTCTGTCCAGCTGTGACATCACATAGCTATTATCAAAGTGGTACAAAGCAGCTTAAGAATGGAGGGAGGGAAAGTGCACGGCTGTTGCCTGTTGGCCAACGGCCGGGGTTTCACGGATCCACATCTCCTGGAAAGATGAGAGAGGAATTTAGTTTGCTCTGGTTTGTTATCTTCAAATACTGTTACTACCTCTTGATATTTCTTGCCTCGCTCCCGCTCTCTCTGCCTTCCTCTTGGCTGCTTCTCCCTCATTCGGACCAAGCCGTTCTTTCTGTTGGAGGTTCCACATTTTCTCCTTTGTGCCTTGCCATGCTTTGTCTTCTTTCTCGTAATCTCTTCTCTTTTGTCTCTCTCACTCTCTGGTCTCACTTCACTGCCACTTTCTTGCCCTTTACATCTCAGTCTCCCATGTTCAATGTGCCAATTCCCTTCCATCTCTCCACCTATCGTGTCTCTGATACAGTCACCTTGTTAGCACCGTTGGCAGTAAAGATCAGAGAGCTTGACAAGAACAGCAGTGAAATGTGGCAGAGATACTCCTGATTACACAGACTTGGATATAAGACAGCCAATTTGCTTTCAATCTGAGACCCTATAAACCTCACAGATTCAGTGTAAGCTGCCTTCTGCTGAATCCATATAAAATTAAACGGTAGCCTATCACTCTTCTCTTCTCTTCTCTTCTCTTCTCTTCTCTTCTCTTCTCTTCTCTTCTCTTCTCTTCTCCACCCCTCTGCCTTCTCTCATCTCTTTTCTTTTCATATCAAGTTTTAGCAGATTATTTACAATATAATTGTGAATAACATATACAGTACAAATGTTCTTAGTTCCACATGTGTCTGCTACTGTTCCATTTCAAATAGTCATGGAAAGGGTAGGGCTAAAGTACCAAAACAACCAACAACATTTTATAATGTATGTCGTATCTCTTCTCTACTTTCTTGTAGCCTATTACTGAAAGTTATATGGACCATAAAAATAATGCTTGTTAGACACATTTCTTCATAACAAACAATAAAGGGAAACATTTTGAGGTTATAGCAGAGACAGAGACACTTGAGAACAGGTTAATACAAAGGCAGATGTGCCTGTGCGTTCGCAGACGTGCGTGCGTTCATGCGTGTGCACAACTATTCTGGCTCGCATTAGGCCTCCATTCTGCTCCAGAAGTGTCTATCCATTGTGGAACATAATGCAGTGTTCATTTTTCTTGGCTTTGTAGTTGACTTTGTATTTTGATTGCTGCTATTCAAAACCTAAAATTAGCTTTCAAACTGCTTCTTTCCACAACTCAGAGAAAGGCCATTTCTAATGCATCCAAGTTCAGGCTGGTCCCATGTCATAACCCAGTGGCTCTCAAACTTGGGGTCGGGACCCCAAGTGTGGTCGGTCTACATGCCGATCTACATGCTCACAACGCCTCGCGTTGCAAGGCGTTGTGAGCATGTAGATCTGCTATTTTCACAATGTTCATCTGTGCAATCGAGTCACATTAAATGGTCTACAATTCCAAGTGCTTGTCAGAGTGGGTGTCCCCAGTTCGAATATGTTCATTTTGGGGGTCACAGCCTAAAAAGGTTTGAAAACCCCTGTCATAACCTAATAACCTCCATAAAGGATGATACAGTAGCCTAAGCCTATATTTATCCATAACCGTTTCTAAGTCCATTAATTCAGTCATCTGAGCATCCATTCTTCCTATCAATGTTGGAATGACAGAAATTATTAACTTCCAGCTGGTTTGCAATGCATTGGCTTTAATTGAATGTGTTACTATAATGATGTTCATTTACATAATTGCCCTGAGACACGTTATATAATGTGAGCCAATAATATGTTGTTCAGTTGGATAACTCACATACAGTATATATTATATTGGAAAACATTTTATTTATGATGGATATACTGTGAATAATATTATATTTGACCTTGGTGTTCAGGCTCTGCTACATATTACTCAATTCTCAGTGCAGTTAGAAGAGCTGGGCAGTTGCATATACAGTAATAAAGGGACAAGGACTGACAGATACAGAGTTCTCCATATACAGTATGGGCATATTATTGACGTATTATTTGGATTGGTGGTCCGACGGGGCCTCTAAACTTTGTCATATTATGATGAATAGCAAAAAATACCCCAATCTACAATTTATCATGTGACACATTGTGAGCCATGTTTTGTAGATTTCAATAATCAAGAAGGTGTCTGAAATCAGCTGCTTTTGCTTTTTCTTTTGTGATTAATACTTTTTATTGCTTTGTTTTTGATATTCACATTTGAAAAATGCTGAACATAATATCTTTAGATGCCTTTGTACAAAGCAATATCACCAGCAATTTTATAGCTGCTTTTGCTTTTATTGCATGTGATCATCACTGGTGTAATACTGCCTAAACTAGCTCACAAGCTATGCTTCATTTGTGACAGTTCTCATCCTCAACTCGGCAAGAACATCCTTCCACAAGTCCATTCTTCGCATTCTGGTATATTAAACGGCACTATTTGCCGTGATATTGCCACCTCCTGGTTCTGGAGAGGTATTTATGACCATCAGCTGTAGTCTTTACATTGTGTGTCAGTTACACTTTTACCAGAGACAGAGAGGTCTGATCAGCGCCGTTTTTCAATCTTTCTTGTCGGCTCGGTATGTCAGAGCCTTTAGTCTTTCACATCTCTTTGTATATAGCAGAACACAGTGTGACAATGTAAACCAGGTGGTATAAAAATAGAAAGGTGAGTGCACAAATTGACAGTTCTCCTCTTATGCAAATGTATTGCATATTTCTGTTACTTAGTCAGGTATTTAAGACCTTTTGGTCCATATTCACAATCTCCTGTCAACACTCAAAGAGGGGTTTTAAGCCTGAGTTATACATAGTTGTGGACCTTTGGAAAAGAACAAGTCAGAATCCGTCAGAAAGTGGAGTTGGATTGGCCGCACCCTCTGAAAATCTGCCACAAACATCACCCGACAAGCCCTGAAATGGAACCCCCAAGGGAAAAGGAAACACGGTCGCCCCAGGAACAGCAGGCTCAATTAGGCCTATAGCCTGCGATACAGATTGACTCAGATTTTTTACTACGCTTGTCATTCTGGCCGCCTTCCTATGTGAAAAGGGCGGTCTCAGACACCCAGGCGCAGAGGATTCTATTTGTTCTGTGGGTTGGGCAGGACCAGAGTCTTCCAGTGTAAAATTCAAGTCACTTTCCTTCCTACTGTGATTCGTTGAGCACTATCCAATCAGCAATGACATGCCCGGCTGACGTTTGGAAATCAGGCTCAAATGGAAGACTAGCATCCTGAAAGCGAAGTGAATAAATACAACTAAATAAAAAGTTAAGGTCAGCTGGACGGAGCAAATCAGTCTGGAACCCAAGCTAGCTGAGAGAGATAGAACCGCTAAAAAAACGAGTGAAATGAAGGACATTCATAGGACAGCCCATAATTATGCACCCTAGAGGAGGTCAAATTAAGCCAAGTAAGGCATACTTTGCTGTGTGTGGCTGTCCCGCTACAAAAATAGCCAATCTGTAAGCTCTCAACGCGTCGCAGCACGACGCATTGTGAGTCTACTGTAATAGGGTGTGCTGTATTTGCAGACTATGGGCCGGGTCAGGGGCTTGGGAAGGTCAGAGTGGAATGTGAACTAACGTTGTGTCTCTGCACGTTGATTGAGACACATGTCTTTTGTTTAGTTTAGACTTTGATATTATTTCGTGTGCTTTGATTTCAGACCAGGGTCTCGTCTGGATCCAAGTTAAAGCCCAGTCTTTGATTAGTGTGTTTGAACACTGTGTACCCAAGCATGGATGTTTATTCGTCCCCGGGCCCTCTTGGAAAAGGTGGTCTGGAGTTCCGTTTATGTGTACTAAGCTACCTTATGCATCAGGTGTGCCAAAACACAGAGGTGGACTGTATTTAAACGGTGATGTTATAACTATTGAATTCCATCATATAAATTGTTGCAGTATGCTGTACAGCCAAAGGACCTATGTGGTCTACTGAAGAAATAAAATAGAATTTGGGCAGAAGAAATCATAAAATGATATAGATACAGAGTATCTAATGTGAAAGCTGACCGGCGGGGGAAGGTCAATAATACTCACCCATGTGAGAGGCAGCCTCCGTTCTTGTGATACGTTACAGCAAGAACACGTTATTCTTTTCTCCTCTGTTCTTCTTTCCCCCGGTGACCAATTTTCTCATGTTTCAATAGGAAACTCGGCTGTGTATTTTGTTTTTCCCAATACACATTTGACTAGTGTGTCTTTAAACCGCTAATGGTTCTGTTTGCTTTGCAGCTGAAGTCCTGGCAATGACCTTTTAGTTTGAGAACAACTCAGCTAAGGTTTGTGTGTGTGTGTGTGTGCGTGCGTGTGTGAGTGCGTGCGTGCACAACACGTGTGTTCACGGCACGTGTTGCTGATTAGTTGGCATATACTGTAGCTGTGTGTGTGTGTGAGTGCGTGCGTGCGTGTGAAACTGCCAACCTGAATCACTCCAATGAGGACAAACAGACAGATGGATGGACAGTTGGACACATCTACCCTGAGGGGAGAGAAATACCAGCATCCCAACAGAATCATCAACTCTGTGCTTGCGAGTGTGCATGCGTGCATGTTTTACCTAATTCTTTAATGTATGGTGTTGTTGTGCTTTTTTGTGTGGGCGGTAAATTTAATTTACTTGATGTGAATAGACATACTAGTAATTTATATTGAGAATCTAACACAGTGAGTCAGAAAGATACAGTATGTAAAGAGTGAAACATCTCCAGTCACACTTTTATTGGATAACTTTCTCTTCCCCTCTCTCATCTCTCTCTCTCTTTCTTTCCCTCGTCTCTTTCTCTATTTCTCAGCTCCGGCAACTCAAACTTCTTTTATTATCACTGTAATATTAATGGCGCCAAAGTGTATATTTTCTCCGTTCACTTATTTGACTCGGGGATGATTCAGAATGAAGAGAAAAGGCAAAGAAAGGCCGATAAAAAAAAGGTGGGGTAAAAGGATGAGCGAAGCAATATCGAGGCACGTGCTTGCATTATTCTGCGGTTTTACGACAAATACTTAATGAAAACCCCCGTGAGGGTGATAGAAGCCTGTATTTAATTAAGCCTTTATAAAATATTAACCGGAGACGCTGGGGTGATCCCCCCACTTCCCCTCTCTCCTCTCCTCTCCTCTCCCCTGTTCGCTAGATTGAACCACGGTTAAACTGCGGAGAGGGGCCTCTGAATTATTATTTCAGGTAGAAGGAGAAGGTAACGGAGAGAGTGAGAGATTTAAGAGTGGGGGAGGCGGGGGGAGGGAGAGAGGGGGGGAGAGAGAGAGAGAGAGAGAGAGAGAGAGAGAGAGAGAGAGAGAGAGAGAGAGAGAGAGAGAGATGTAGGGAATTGGGAATAAAGAGAGGAAATGAGAGGGAAAGATAGGGATGGGACGATATGCGATATTATCGAGTGCATATCCGGTACCACTCAACCCTCTAGAATTGGTAAAAGATACTTATAATATAGGTACTTGATACAGTCTTTTTTTTCTCCACTCTCTATCAAATGTCTTTGCCAAAAAATTGCCGATCTACAAGCTCACAACGGGTCGCAACGCGACCCGTTGTGAGCTTGTAGATCTGTGATTTTTGGGCAAATGTTCCGCCGAAGGATAGTGGATTTTGATTATCGCGATAATATCTTAAATCGCGATTTCTTTTGTCACAATAATCGTGATATTAAATTTTCATATCGTCCCATCCCTATAGTGAAAGATGGACAGAGGAGAGAGTGAACAGAGAATAGGAGAGAGACAGAGAGAAAGCGTGCAGACCCCCATGAGCTTTCTAAAGACCCAAAGGGGAGGTTGGGGCTGGAGAGTGGAGACCTGCTGCCGCTCTCATTTCAGCTTCCAGAATGTCTTCTAATCACATTAGGCGAGAGCTCTTGATTTATACGGGCTCTTTAAGTTCACTTTTCAACCTCGGCGCCTCCACTTCCCCACCTTTAACAATCTCTGAAATGACTTTGATCTCCTAATTTGGGCATCATATCCTGTGAAGGGCATGCCGCGTGGAGACGGTGTAAATCATCGTAGGAACTGCTGTCTTTTTCTGCTGCCTTTTTTCTTCCTTTTTCTTTTTTTTCCACGGCGGTGATGATGGCTGGGCCCAGAGGGAGTTGTGAATGGACCTTAAGCTGCATTGGCTGCTGGGAAATAGATGAGAAAATGGGGTGGAGGAAACACGCTGAGTTGTATGCCTTGTGGTCATGTTTCAATCTCCAGATGTCATTATCTGGAAATAATCATTCACATAAACCACTGGTATCCACAGTGGTAGTTACATTGGAGGTTCACGCTACATTGATATGCGGTGCTGGTAGAAATGAACAGGGATTTCAACCTTTTGAAGAATCCCTCCAGGAAATAAAAATAATTACTTTTAAGCTCACGAAGCCAGCGTCATGTAAAGATTGAAAACAAGACAAACAAAGGAAAGCCAACTTTTTATGTTTGCATCCCTTTTCAGATCCACACGGACTCGGATGAGGGCGAGGGGACCATCAAGTACACAATCTCCGGGGAGGGAGCGGGCACCATCTTCATCATCGATGAGCTGACGGGAGACATCCACGCCACGGAGCGCTTGGACCGCGAGGAGAAGGCATTCTACACTCTGCGTGCGCAGGCCCGAACCCGGCTCGCCGACGACCCGCTGGAACCCGAGTCCGAGTTCGTCATCAAGGTCCAGGACATCAATGACAGCGAGCCCAAGTTCCTAGAAGGGCCGTACATCGGCAGTGTGCCTGAACTCTCGCCAATAGGTAAGATGATTTGTCTTCATGTTTTCCTGTTTTGTCCTGGACCTGGTGAAAATGTGTCACGGAGAAGAGGCAAAGGAGAGCATGATGTTTGGATTCGCCCCCCATATTAACCACTTAAACCATGGGTCTTCAACAGGGGGTCTGGGACCCCTAGGGGGTCCTCAGAGTTACTACAGGGGGTCCTCCAAATCTTTGAGCGATAGAAAGTTTTGTTATCTCCTTTTTTCATATTATATAATATATCCATATCCATATATCCATATTCCGTGAACTTTAGCCAAAAATAGCAGATCTACAAGCTCACAACGCCTCGCAGCAGGCTATTTTTGGCAAAGAGCTTTGGTGTAGAGGGGGAAAAGAGCAGACTAAATACAGAGTGAAAGTCAAGTTTATTAAGTATTGACGGTTTAAGTGGTTAATGAAAACACAAATTGACATGAATCCAAAATACACTGATGGTGCTGTTAAACGATGAAACTATATTGAATCTATGAACGGGTTGTGGGGGTCGCTGCTTCATCTCTCTCAACTAAGGGGTCCATGGCCTGAAAACGTTGAAGACTCCTGACTTAAACCCTATATTTGTTCTTGGACGGGGTCCCACAGGACTCTATACTTGGTCTCCTCCTTTTTTCCCCTCTACACCAAAATCTCTTCTGGGAAAACAGGCAATCTACAACTTCTGTTGTAGGTCTGTTTTTGTAAAATGTTCACCTATATTGTGACGTGCCCAGAAAAGGTATCCTAGGGTTCATGTGGTTAAAAAAAGCACTCAAAATAATGGTGAAGAGTGAAGAGAATAATAGATAAAATGAGACAGGGAAATCAATGTCAGATAGGAGGAAGGTACAGAGAGTTACAGAGCTGACATTTGGCTGTGTGTCTGAGCTGTTGCCTATAGCTGTGAAGGAAATGAGAGATGAGAGCATTATAGACAGAGAGATGTACTGTACTGTACTGTATAGATGGAGAGAGAGCATTAGGCAGCCAGGAGGTTTCACTGCACTGTTCTGCTCTACTCTCTGATGAGCATTGTGGCCTTGCCCTCACCCATCATTAAGTAAATGGATAAAGTGACACACGACAAAGAGCAGAATGCATCATAAAGACCATGCAATGATGAGTGCATTCTGAATGAGGTGGAACCATTCAGATAGTGAAAATGTCATGTTTTTACGTTTGCAGACTAAAGCCTTTGATCTGGATTTTGTGCTACTTTCGTGAGCTAGTGTAGCACATCTTATCTCTGTGAAAATGCACAATTTGAGGGGAAAGGGAAAAAAAAAGATTGTGAGTGAGGTTCTGGGGTTGCGGTGAGGGTCATTAGCATCTCATTAGAGATCTCAACCCTCGGTCATGAGGACGTTGACTGCAGATTTTTCTGCGAGGTTTGTCAAACGACAGCACAGGACTGCAAAAGCAAACCTTAGGCTTAGAATGTAAGAATAACGCTAGTGTGTGTGTGCGTGCGTGTGTGTGTGTGTGTGTGTGTGAAAGCATGCATGATGGGACAATAGGTGCAGAGTGGTGTGTGTGAGAGACACCCTGATCAGGACTAAATGGGATGGCTCTTCGCTGCCTGATTGGAATTAATTCCTGCCTCTTCAGCATGATCCAAACCATGACCATTTCTGCCTACATTGCTTTCTTAAAAAACGGAGAAGAGGGAGAGGGTGAAACAGAAGGGAAGCAATAAAAAAAGGGCAAAAAAAACTAAACAACAGACTAAGCAAATTGAAAGGACACAAGACGAAGACGATACAAAACTGTCAGAAGCTTTAAATTATTTTAACCACAAAGAAGAGAGAGCGAGAAAAAAAGGCGATAAGGGAGCATGGTTTGTTGATGTTAGTGAATGTTCATTAACTAATGTTAACGCACATAACCCTTCCCTTTCAGCACCTCCCCCCTTGTTCAAACCCTTTCCACTTCGCAGTCAATTTACATCCTAAGCGTGCCGGTCATGTTTAAAACATAGAACTGGAGAAAATGGCCTAATGAGATAACATGCTACCGCTTAGTCCAGCATTCTTACTTTCTCCTTCCAAATTTCATTATCATACCTTTTTTTTCACCTCATAATAGCTGACCTGTTATGAGTTCATATCCACTGTTTAAAATATTAATTTGGGGGCCCCATGGACTCGTTTTCTGGGTGGGGTCAGGGTTGCTAATCCTGTCCCTAACCCCGATGAAAAGGCTTCCGTGTGTTGGCATGTGTGTGATAAGGCCACTATAAACCATGCTAATCAGTGTTGCGGTGTGCGTATAGAGCTGGACGGGCTGACGCTAACCAGACAGCTGAGCTGTGCATCACTCACCTGCTGTTTGTAGCTGTTTCACGTTGCCCACCCGCTTGCCTGTCAGCTGCAGGACTGATGGCCCCGAACAGGTGGGTACACACCTGAATACATGAGCGAGCGTCATTAGCAGGAGATACAAAGTAGTCAGGCTTTCTGTGCAGCTCCGCAGTGTCTGCAGAGAGAGGAGCATGCAGGGGAAACGAATGCCCAGCTGGGAATTACACAAATAGTCTGAATAATGTGGAAGACAAAATGTTGTCTACTTGAGTTCACCGTCTCTGCATGCAGTAATATTAAACAGAATTGTAGCCTATTTATTTGCTGTCACCGTTGAGCTGTGTAGTAATGTCTACTAATAACGTCTCTGAAGGAGGTAATGACGAATCCATAGTCTCCCGGCATTACATTATATTATTCCTAAACTAGTGCGAGTTATCTGAATTCTAACTGACGCTTAAACAAGCATTGATCTAATTGGCTTTGTAGTGGTGCCATCGCAGACTGTTCAGGGCCTATCAATTACTTGGCGTTAAGGATAATGATTGCATGCAACCTAATAGGACAAATGTGATAACCCAGTGATGTGTAGCGAGAGGCTGTTTTATAAGGCTGTGACTTGCATCATGTTGCAAGCCTCACCAGTGTTATGCTCACTTTGCCGTTTGATGGCCAACCATATAGCCCCGCCGCCATGAAAAACGCTCTGCCATTATAATAAGAAAGTAATCAGGAAGCTGCCGTGGGCATATTCATTTTCACTTATAGTGCCTGTCATGTCTCTCAGTGCATGGCTCTGTCATAGCTTTCAGCCCCCACCCCAGCCCCACTCTTCTCTCCACTGGCAAGAGAACGTGTAGCGGGCCTGCCTGTCTGTCTGACTGGCATCTGCAGCTAGAAATTACATCTGTTTACATATCATTCAAAAGCTGTTTTTGTTTAGGCTTGGTTAACTCTCAGTAATGAGGACAGGCAAATTAAACTGTCAAAAAAACAATGACGAATAGGGAAGGGGCTCTTACAGTACCTGTAGTGTACGGTATATTGTCATTGTTGGGCAGAAACCTAGTATCTCCAAGTTTCAAATGTGTGTTTTTTTGTAAATTAAAGCCCTACTTCATCATAAAAAAAATCGCAAGAAAGTAGTGAAAATAGCAGATCTACAAGTAGATCATCAATTTTCACTACTTTAGTTTAGTTTATTTGATCACAGCATAAATAAAACATACAACAACACAATCATATATGAACAAAAAAAAATCATTGGTTACACTGTTAGGATGATCAAAAGGAATAGGCTGAAACTTAGAGCTTGTAGAAGCCATCCTATGCACATAGCCATGGTTTCAAAAGATTCAAGCAGCAAAATATAACAAAAAAAGCACAAAGAGAAAAAAAACAAAGAATAAATGACAACAAGCTTACCAAATCAAGGCTAAACCAGTATCCAAAAATGATGCAAATCTACAATTTTTTTCAACCATGTAGTTTTATAGTTAACTCTATTACTGACAGATGTTTTATTTATTTATTGGGTCTGGCGCCAGCAAAAAGCGGCTTACCTTTGCAACGTTATAGTAGATAGATAGACATTTATTTATTTATTATTATTACCTTTTTTTTGATTGTGCAACATGCACTTTGGCAGACCAGGCAGCAGAGGGCGGCGTCATGCAAGAATTAATGTGAATTTGGCCGTTATGTGTTGCCAATTTTGCCATCCATTGAGACCAGTCTCTGGCCACAGAGCCACAGGGCCAGAGAAATCAACATGGAAGAGAATTGGTCTCCGTTGATGTTAACGCATAAGGGATTTTTAAGACCATCACTGCGGGCGATGTGATTACAGTACACGGCGGCGCGACCCCTCATCAGCTTACGGACATCAACAAGGTAAACGAACAAACGGCAGTATTGGCGCGACGCAACACAGAGAATTGGGGCGAACGGGAACGTCCGTAGCAGTAAAACAGTTAATATAATAATAGAAAACAAAAAATATTATTTTCTTTATCATTATTATTATCATCACTTTAAATCATTTTCTAAATAATGACCAAAAAAGGAAAGTTTTGGACATACAAGGTTTCCACCCGGCAACAACAATATGTTGTTAGAAGACACACATACCTAATGAAACTGAAGTGTTAAATCAAATTGCTTGGGTTATGTTATGTTATGTTGCTCTGTCTTCACGTTGAGTGGCATTCAAGATGGGGTCACTCTACAGCAGCGTTTACCAAACATTGGGGCAGGGCATTATTTTGGGTCCACAGACCCATTTTTTTCAATAACAAGTGAATAAACTTTTAAGAAATCATGAAAATAGCTGATCTACAAGCTCACAACACATTACATTGCCATGCATTGTGAGCTTGTTTATCTGCTATACACAATTTTTTTGAAATATAGGGCTGAAGTGATTCATTAATAATGTATTTTTGTACGTTTGGGTCCCAGGGAGAAACCACATTTATCTTTTGGGTCGCAAGCTGAAAAGTTTGGGTACCACTGCTCTACATCACACTGGCCGTTGCTCCTAACTCTACGTTTTTGGGTAATGTGGTGGAAACATGGTGCCCTGAATGCATCGACACACATTAAAATGTATTTCCCAATTATGACATAATCGCCTAATCGCAATTATTTTTGCGTGACGCGCTTACAGCTGTAAGCTTGTAGATCAGCTATTTCCACTAGTTTAAATAGTGTAAAATTATTAAATAAGTTGGTAGTTTCTTTGTATATTTAAGTTAATTGTCATATCTCTCCTGTGCAATCTTTGATTAGAAGCCAAAAAGGCAAATGTTATTCATTATGTTCAATGCCAAAAACACTATTAAATCATTAATCACAATTATTTTAACTTACATTTTGTAATCGTGACAGCCCTACCAAGGTGTTTCTTGAATGTTTCATAGTGTATTCCTAATATGCATTCATCAAACTACTGCATGCATATGTGTTCAAAATGCTGTAACTTGTGGTTCAGTTGAAGCAGTTTAGCACAACAGGTTGCCTTAGAGGTGATGACTACAGGTACTATATTCACATGACAATGCATTATAGCTTTTAATTGCAGGGTGCCTATACCTCACTCTCTTGCTAAAGGGTCCTTGGTCAAGGCAGTCAAATCTAACCTCCTAAGAGAGTTGCAGGTAATAGTGTTCTCCAACCTCTCTAGAGACATTCACATGCTTTCTTTCATCATTGAACACGTACCATTGTCATCCATTCACTATTCAAGGACAGTCCACACCAAAGCAACTAGTCGCAACTCCTTGCAAAAATAAAACAACGTTGCATGCAACTGCCTGCAACCATTATCCCCAATTACAGTTGCAAGGAGTTGCACTGGTGTGACATGGACTTAAACCCGTTTTGTGGTAAGGAGTTGCTGTGTCCAGGCATCAGGGACGTGCTGGGCCCCTGATTCAGCCCGGGAAAAAGAGTTGGAGAGGCCCTCATTGCGTACTATAGAGAGAGATCTCTCTATAGCGCTGCTGCTACTCAAAGATTTGCCATTTCAGATCGTGACAAGTGACAAGCTAGTGGGCCAATTACATGAGTTATGTTTTGTCGTTGTCGGGTGGAAACCTTGTATGTCCAAAACCGTTTGTTTTGTATTTATCATTTTAAAAATGATTTAAACTAGTGAAAACAGCCGATCTACAAGCACACAGCGCCTCGCGCCGCGAGGCGTTGTGTGCTTGTAGATCTGCTGTTTTCACTACTTTCGTGCAAACAGTTTAATTTTTTACTTTTGTGCAAACAGTTGATTTTTTTTCCTAATGGCCGGCCTGGACCGGCCGGGAATGAACCGGCCGTTCGGGAGTTGTCCCGCTTTCCCCAATGGCCAGCACGTCCCTGCCAGGCATGCTACATTATAGTTTTAGTGTAGTCTAGCTACAGTACATGTTTTAGAATCATCTTACAGTAGATAATAGCTATGCTGCCTGTTAAAAAGCTTGACTTAGTCCTCTGCAACCCTGAGGACAGAGTCCAGAAGTTCAGGAGGCCAGTGTTAACATTTCAGTGATAACATTTTGGATAAGTGCTAATGGACAGAGAAATAGCACTCTCAAATGAAGTGTTGTTGCAGGCTGTACTGTATATACTGTACTGTAGACCTCTTTGATAAATGGTTCCTCACTTTAAAACTGTGGGGTCATCATCTCTCTCTTTATGGCGTGTCATCCTCTTTATTTTCCAAATAAAAGTGGACGCTATACAGTAATGTAAATCACCTACCATGTTAAAAGCCTCGTCCATTTGCTGATGTTGAAGCACAGGTCTGTCCATTTTAAAATTGTCCTTTTCAAATTCCTCTAATGTAGCAGAGCCCTGGCGAAGCCCTGTGGCCCACTGAATGTCTGACTAGTATTCATGGAGTCCACTTAGACTTATACTGTGTACAGTTTGTAATGGCCAAACATGCTAGGAGGTGGAACAGCTAAAAGGTCTGGGGGTGGGGGTGTATGGTTGGATAAATGCTTGCAGTGAGGCTCAGCAATGGTGCACACACCGAGGAGGATACAATTTTATGATTTACCTTTGAAAGTAGCGCACAGAAGATGAGAAAACACTGTACCTGAAGAACCACTGCATTATATATGACACCTTTCCTCTTATTGTGATACATTTTGTAGGTCAGTGTGTGTGTGTGTGTGTGTGTGTGTGTGTGTGTGTGTGTGTGTGTGTGTGTGTGTGTGTGTGTGTGTGTGTGTGTGTGTGTGTGTGTGTGTGTGTGTGTGTGTGTGTGTGTGTGTGCGTGCGAGTGTGCGAGTGTGTGTGTGTATGTATGCGCACATGTGCGTGCATACCTACATGAGTGAGTGTGTGTGTGTGTTTATTTATAGCAGTGCAATGTAGAAATCTATAAAGTCCTGACCGTTGCCTGAGATGGGTAGCATTGGGGAGATTTTTTTACTTTTGCAATTGCCTAAAGCTACATTATGGTCTGGTAGAGCTTGCATTGCTGATTATGTGAGTTAAGGTCCTTGAATACTGTATCCTTTCTAAAGTTGGTTGTAACTGCTGCGTTTTTTCGTTGCATTTTGACAATCCGAAATCCGCAAAATCTTTTTCCAGGCAAAGGAGAGAGAGAGAGAGAAGAGAGAGAGAGAGAGAGAGAGAGAGAGAGAGACCCAGTGGTGACAGTTGCGACAAATTCCGAAAATCTGAAAAGATCAACCCTGGATCAAGATAGGGCTATAAGCTCAAAAGTTGTCCCTTATTTGTTATCCCTAGGGCATAATTAACTATTGGCTTAGCGACTATTGATTTATGTTTAACTTAACAAAACAAGGATTGATTATTAATTGATTCTTTTATTAAATTGTCTATCTTTAATTGTAATTAAAACATTTTTGATTAAGTTGCAACCCTACTTGTAACGCAGAATTTAACAGCAAACCAATAGCATGATGTTCAATTCTCAAATATTCATTCTAGTTGGCTTTCAAATTCAAACCGTTTGGCAGTCAGTCACTGCGGACTTCCTCTCTGCCACTCCAAAGGTCAGGAGACAGAGAAGAAGAGAGGAGGGGTTTTGATGGATAGGGGGCTGCCTAGAATCACGGCGAGACAAAACGTTTCCGCCAAGCTAGTCCTGTGATTGATGCCGTTCTGTTAGACAGGACTTGGGTGCCATTGAGTGACAGACAGTGGGTGAGACACAACGTTGGCAACATAGCCTCTTAACCTCTACCCTATGCAGGTAACGCTGACTGACAAGGCATAGCGTCCCCAAGGACGCAGATGGACAATTTAGCGATCTTTAATCAGATCACAAAATAGAAGGTCATTGTCGATTTTTGTTCTAGACTGACTAGTCTGTTTCCTATTTGTTCTTGGTGGAAAGTTGCAGAAATTGACCAGTAACAATTAACAAAGGCCACCGAACATAGACAGATAAGTGTGGAACTGTTTTAAGTGAACTAATATTGGTAGCACCAATGGTCGAATGGTTAAGGAGAGTACCGAGTAGGCTTTTCTGTCTGACAGCAAATCCTGGGTTCTCTCAAGGAAGTTATTTAAGAAGGAATGGAAACACGTGACCACCTGGCATCTGCCATGTCTGGCTATGAAGCTCACCATGGGTGCCAGAACTCGCACCGGAAGTGCGATAAAATACATGTCAGCGAAGCCACCGCAGTTTTCCCAATGACCCTGAGCGCAACGGTGGGGGCCGATGGGCAATAGCCTTCCCACACTCCCCCGCCCCCACCGTTGCGCTCAGGGTCGTTGGGAAAACCACGGTCGCGTCAGTGAATGGAGCCGGCTTGATCAGCTCATGAACAAACCTGGAACAAAAACTATTTATGAACGACTGAGACCTTTGTCATATAATCTGTTCAGGAATATAAAAGAAGACATATCAAAGGTATTTTTACAATCACTTGCTTTTCGATGTGCACAGTACATAATGAAATAATAATAATAACAGTAAATAATAATCGTTTCTGTCTCCGAAGTCTCACGAGATTTGGTTCCCAGACAGGAAACGGTGGATAGTCTCGCGATACTTGGCACGTTTAGAAACATACTTTTTGCTCTTTAGGTAGTGCTATAAAATGACACAGAGCACACATCGAAAATCCACACAGCACAAAAAAATGAGTGACATGCCTTCTTTTATTTTCCTGAGCTGAGTATGTTATAAAGGTCTCACTTTTTCATAAATAGTGTTTGTTCATGTACATGTGAGCTGCTGGGAGGCTGCTCCACAGTCTTCCACCGAACTTCCGGCTGCAGTTTGGCACCCATGGTGCGACGAATCTGCCGGTTGGAACTGCAAGATAGCGAAAGGGGCGTGGCTGTCTTTACCTCTTATTTACCTTGGGTTCTCTTCCCTAGCCCGGCGGACATTTTCTGCATGTCACTCCCTGTCTCACTTTCCCTGTTTCCTGTCTCTTACACTGACAGAAAAAGCCCCCAAAAATATGTAAAAGAAGCCACAATCCCGTGGTCTTATCACTAATCTGAGCCGATGAGTTGTGTCAGAGTCGAGATCCTGCTTGCATCTAATCTGTCGGTAGATAATGCCGGTCTTATATAAGGGTCATTTGTGTACGGTGTGATGTCATACTGATGTCAGCAGTGTGATGTCATACTGATGTCAGCAGCTATGTCTCTATATATGGAGTTATATGTTGTTCGTGTCCAAATATGGGGCTTGTGAGGTCAGACTTAGTGAGATTCGTCGGTTATATTTGTGGAGATAAGCGACCAACGGTCGCTTATCTCCCGATTAGGGAGTCTTACTGGTATTATTATTGTTTAAAATGTTTTTATTCATGTGCTTTTTCATCAATACTTGACTTTACTCTTGGAAAATTGGATTGATTACAAATATCATTGTAAAACTGCCTGTACGCAAATGAAACAAACATGGAGAACGCTACAAGGAATCAATGAGGTACTGTAGAGATTTAGAGATCTATTATGTAGAGAATATTTAGCATTATCAAGGTTATTATCATTGACTGAAAGTCAGAATGACATGTAGAATACATATAGGAAGCACACAGTTTGTGGGGGAAAAAAACAGACCACATCCACTCTGCAGATGTAGCAGTAAAGGGAATGCACCGTGAAAAGCTATTAAAAGCATTGATTTTATCACATGACCCACATTTTCAAAACAGTTTTCCCTGAGAATGCTGCATCTGCAGAATTTTGCGCGATAAACTGACCCTCGTTCAGAACGTATCCTATCTTCCACCAAGCGCAAAATGGCATGCAGCAGCGCAAGTGTCATTACAGTTTACAACCAACGTAGTTATGGTTTTAACACCCCCATTCTCAGTAAATGTACCCGCAATTTAAAGCATGCACGATTCACGTCTCACACAACACATTCTGCTTATAATCAAAACTCATCCAAATGTACAGGGCGTAAGTAACATTCAACACATTACTCACGTTCAACATTGCAGATGAAATTGCTGTGAGTCTCATCGTGAGAATAAGATAACAGTTAAAAGGTAGCTGCTGGTGTGTGTCTTCTAGCGGAGGAGGAGAGATAGAGAGGCGGGGTGTTTATTTCAATAAGTACACTTTATTGCTGATGGAAAACATGTTCAAAGTCCATTCGACCATGAAATCTGTTCAAGGAACTCTCATCTTTAAAGAATTTTGTGAACATAGGCCCGTCTGGTTTTCTTCATTTGCCTCTGTGCAGTGGCGCATACAGCATTAAGGGCCATCCACACCCAAGAACAATAACTATAACGATAACTATAAATATTTTATTTTATCATTCATCATCATATTCAATCTCAATTGAATAACAGAGTCCACACCACAACTTTAACAACGACGGTGGCGAACGCTATCGTTGGCTGATGATGAACAATAAACACTGACAGCCAATCAAAATCCATCCGAATTCACGGGGTGTCACGTTCAACACATCACTCGCGCTCAACATGTTTACAGAATGTTATCGTTCATCAGTGGACGCTGACATCGTTATAGTTACCACTGTCTGTTTGATTGATGTCTTTATTGATCATGAAATAAAATCATAAGTCACATACATTCATAATAAAAATGCAAAAAAGCTTACAGCGTGTTTCCATTGCAGTTCTTTATCATTCATGGTGTGGACCAGTCATAAATATCCATGTCGAGGCTCCGACAAAGGCAGTGGTTACATAATCATTATAATTATTTGGTGTGGACGGCCCTTAACTTGTGACTATAATGAATTGCCATGCTGTACTGTAAGCTGAGCATAAATTATGTCTACATTCTGACACATTACAGGACTTAGTGAACGCATCTGAACTGCAATCCTTTAATATTCACAGCATAGCCGTGGTCCACCTCCTGTTTCCACTTTATGTTTTTGTTGAGCAGAGAGCCTTTGTTTCCCCCATCTCATTGTGTCACTTTCTGCATGGCGCAGCCATTCTGGTGACGTCAGAAGATGAGGACACGCTCGCTCACCGCTACCTCCTCCCAGGGGTGTCGCACCAAATTCTGGGCCCTGGGTACAAGGATTCACTGCGTTATTTTATGATTTAACTATTGAAAAACAGCAGATATACACAGCGCGGCACCGAGTGCCGTGCTGTGAGCGTTTGGATCTGCTATTTTTGAAAAATCAAAACTTTTGAAAACCTTTTTATCTATGTTTCTATGTCAGTGGTACAACTTTTTAATTGTGAAGGACCCCCAAAATTACATGTATTTGGCCACGGACCCCCATCTCAAAATATTTAGTTCCAGGGACCCCCCAGAAGCAACATTTGAGTTACAAATGTTTGCATAAAAAATACATATATTCAAAGATTTGCATGTATTTTCACGACTTTTCAAAAATAGCAGCTCTACAAGCTCGCAGTGCGGCACTCGGTGCCACGCTGTGAGCTTGTAGATCTGCTATTTTTCAATAGCTAAAGTATAAAATAGTCCCCTCCACCTTGGGCCCTGGTAACTCAGTCCCACTCTTCCCCCCCTTGTGACGCCCCTGTCTCCTCCCACGTCTGATTCATCTCATCTTTGGTGGATTCATGCTGCTCCCATAGACGGCTTTCACTTTGTGCATGAGCAGCGGCGCCCATTTCCATAGCAGAAAAGTGTTTGCGTCTCCATCTAACGTGCTGAATCCGTCATTTAAATAGCATTGTGCAAGGTGCAGGAGGTGCACCTGGCTAAAGGGAATGGGAGACAATGATGTGGTTGGTTTCATCCATGTTACAGCCAAAACACACCCATGATTAATTAAGAAACTAAATACGACCCCTTTGCGCCCAGATTATGTGCCATTAAACAAGCGAATCTGTTAGTTGGACACGACTTGCACTTGCTCCATGCACTTCATGCCTTGAACCAGGTAGTTTAAACAGGTCCATGTCTTTATAAGATGATTTAAAGGAGACAGCCTCATGCATGAATGTAATTTAGACAATACAAATCTAGTCAACATGATGAGAACAAATCATTATAATTTTTTCTACTTTCTGTCTGTCTGTCTGTCTGTCTGTATTTCTTTCTGTCTTTGTTTAATTTACCTTTCTCTAGTCTCTCTCCTCCCTTCTCTTCTTAACTTTTGCGAGCTTGTTTCTCCCATTTTGCCATTTCTCCGTGAGAGGTATTGCATCCAGAGCTCTCTCAGAGTGACTGCACAGGATGCTGTAAATTGCCAAAGTCACCATTTGGACAGCCTGTCATGCAGTACTAACCATAGGTTAGACATCTGGAGCAGCAGGATCACAGGAGAGGGAAATGTGACTAGTCAGGTGCATCATACAATCAATACATGCTGCCAACCACCTCTATTTATGTGACCAGGAACATCTACAGTTATGCACTCGACAAGGGTGTCGGACATAATTGATTGTGACACATCCGAGACCCATGCGGGTTGCACACAGGCACAGAAGATGCATGTGTCACCACCAGGGAGTTGAAGATGGACTGTTGATTATGTAAGGCCTTTTTCTTGAAGTTACTGTAACGTGGTGACTCTTTGATAGAGGCGGCTCCCACGGAATATAAATCAGCAAGTATATTAATACACTTATTATTAGTATACTTAGTATTACCAGTAAGACTCCCCAATCGGGAGATAAGCAACCGCCAGGTCGCATGTATGTTGTCTGCAAAAAACAACCTCATGGTGGCACTAGAAGAGGGACAGTGAGAAATCAGGGGCAGAGGTTGTGGTTTGCCAGCCAAGGAGTGTGTGTGTAAAGTTTGGCATGGAGGGGCAACAGTGCTGGAGATAAGAGTAGGGCCAAAAGTGTGACGTGACGTGACGTCACGTGACATCACGTGACGGACAGACGGAGTGACTGACGGAGGGACAGACAGCCGGTGGAGGTTTTCATAGTAACTTGCGTACAGATATTTACTGTCAAGTGAAGTGAATGTCAACTACAATTTGCCTTTACAGTCCCGTGTGTGGATTCCAGCTGAGTATCTGTTGACAACAGGGTGCTTACCATAAAGTGGGTTCAACAGTGGAATTTTGAACAAATCACCCTGTTAACAATCCTGTATAATATGCAAAAACGCTTATAAACAGCAGACTCAAAGTAAATTGATTGCTGTTCTTGAACCCTTTGGAATAAATGCATGGGCATGGTCTCATTTTGAAGGTAACACTTTGAAGTTTCTCCCCAGCAAAATAAATAATCAACTCTGTGTTTGTGCAACTGACATTGAGTAATACAAGTTTAGTAATAGCCTAAATATTTTCTGCTGGAAAACACAATGTGGCCACAGTATGAAGCCTTGATTCTGTGGAAATAATTTTGTGTTTTATATAATCAAATGTTTTATGGTCATGATTCACCAGGAGCCTGGATGGCTTGATTCTAGGCTTAAAATAATTGATATTAATATTTTCTGATTTTTTATTTTATTTATTTTTTAGTGGAACCACAAAATGGACACCACTGCTATGCCTTGGCTATGGGGGTTTGTTTTGGTTTCTTGATGGAAAAACGTGGTTTCTCATGAACAGAGGAAGGTTCATGGACCCTGGATACTGTATGTATCCTTCTAGCTTTAGAGAGACCAATTTATTTATTTTTATTGTTAGAGAGAGTCAATCATTGGACAGTATAGTTGCAGTTTAAAGGAGTCAACTTGAAGGCCATGGTGGTCCACAATATTGTCTACAACACAAATAATGATACAATCTAATGAAAGTCACAAGTTACTAGTGGCTGATAAAGACTTAGATTTATGGCCTCTGTCAGGAGCGGTGGGAGATATGCCTAAATCCTTGTAGAAATCCCTTAGAGAGGACCTTTGCAAGCAGGCCATTGCCTTTTATGACACAGCAGTTTTTTTCTCTCTTTTATACTCTACTCTGTCTCTCACTCTCTTCAGCCTGATTTATAATCCACCATGCAATGGTGTCGCACGCTGAAAATGGCTGATCTATAAGCTCATTGGGACATATTGTGAGCTTATACTGTAGATCAGGGGTCCTTCAGCAGGGGGTCCGGGACCCCTAGGGGGTCCTCAGAGTTACTACAGGGTGTCCTCCAAATCTTTATGTGATAGAAACATATTTTTTTCTCCTTTTTTATATTAACCACTTGAACCCTAGCGTCCATATTCTGAGAACTTTATCCAAAAATAGCAGATCTACAAGCTCACAACGCCTCGCACTGTGAGGCGTTGTGAGTTTGTAGATCGGCTATTTTTGGCAAAGAGGTTTCTTGTAGAGGAAAAGAGCAGACTAAGTACATAGTGATAGGTCAAGTTTATTAAGTATTGGCGGTTCAAGTGATTAAATATCTGGAAACAAACATTTACATGAACCCAAAATACACTGATGATTGTGCTGGCGAACGATGAAACTATATGGTATCCGTGGGTTGTGGGAGGTCTCTGCTTCATCTCTCTCTCTCGACTAAGGGGTCCCTGGCCTGAAAACTTTGAAGACCCCTGCTGTAGATGTATGTATGGTGAGCGACATCATCGTACAATTGAGTATAAATTAAGCTGTCCCTCTCTGCCTGCCACACTTCTCTCCCTCTGTGCATTTATGTGGACGATATAGGAATGAATCACGCTGGAAGTAGTGAAGAAATAACTTTTCATGTGAAAACACCTCAGCTTTTATGGCGTTACTAAATGATCCATAATGCGGGCGGGGAGCACTCAGTCCTGCAGATTAAGGCGGGAGGAAGCCAGAGAGAAAGCCACCAGCACAGCCGTTATGCCCCCTCCGCCGGAGCCAGTGTCGCAACCGCGCCAGTCGAGATGGGCACAAATCTCTTTTACGAGGCTGCCTCTTAAATAGCTGTCAGTCTAGTGTCTCGCACGTGGTGCACTCCTGTGGCTCGCCTCTCGGTAATTGAACCATCTCCCCCAGAGTGCAGAAATGTTGAGGGAAGCCATTCCAACCGCCTGTGTTGATACCATTAAACAGAACTCACGCATAAATCCAAGTCGGTAGGGGCCAATATAAAGCTATCACTGCCTTCCCTCTAAAAAAAGAAAAATAGGAAACAAGAACATCTTCCTCACTTTATTTCACATGAGATGACCCCCAAATATTTTTTTTCATTACATATCCGTATTTCTTTATTTCCTCCTATTCCAATACATTGGTATTCTGCGTTTGTCTTAAGCTGTCATCAATGGAAATTATACATTACTCAAACATTGGAAAGAAACTAAGTATACCTTGGAAAGAGTGACCTTATTCCAAGTCATTAAAGGACAACTCCGCACTAAATAACATACAGTATATGCTCATTTTCCTACTTATATTGATCCCAAATACTGTCAATGGGGTCTATTAGGCAGAAATGCCCTGTCATCCAGTTTCCCCAGCAGACCCCAGCAGCCGTCATACCATAAAGTGTAGTCCATAAGCCTATTGCTACTTCAGCAATTTGTTTGCGGTCACTCTATGCTATGAGGGCTACTGGGATCTGCTGGGGGAACTGGACAGTCATTTGGGATCAATATAAGTAGGAAAATGAGCCTATTATGTTATTTAGTGCAGAATCCTTTAAAGATGGGGTGCCATGATTTTTTCCCCCTATAAAACATGATTATCTACTATTATGATTATACTAGGAGGAAGATTTTTTCCAAAAAAGTGTACAGAAAGAGCTAAAATTATGTTTTTATGTGGCCACACCCACCAGTTCATTGGTATGCGTGGTTGTCATGGTGGGTGGTGACACAGCTGAAGTTAGCCACACCCCACAATGTTGGGTGAATGGTAATTAGGGGAGGGGTTGATTCTGTGATGTAATAAGTATCTGTGTTTTTGGACCGGCACTTTTGACCCAGCAGGTGGCATCCTCCAGCTAAAAACCCAAATAGAAAGAGAATACATAATTGCTCGTAACAACCACACCAGGGGGTCTAATGTAGTACTGTCAACCGCCTAGACACATGAAAAACAGAAAAAGTACAAAACTATGGCACCGCCTCTTTAAGGAACTACTGTATAACAGTCCAAGGGCTCTATTATGATCCAGGTCTTATGCCTTAACTTCTTTGCCTTTTTTTACTATTTTGAAAAACATTTTTAAATACTTCAATTGCTGATCTACATCTGCACGTTGTGAGCTTGCAGATCAGCTATTTGAAATATAAAAAAAAATATGTATATATAGTAAAAAAAGGCAAAGAAGTTAAGGCATAAGACCTGGATCATAATAGAGCCCTAAGTGTTACCTACAGTACGTGCTTTATAACCCTGTGTTTGTTACCATTAGTAGTTTATTCTCCTCTTGGTCAGGCCTTATAATGACAGCGATAGATAATCATAACTGGCAGCAAACAACCAACAATCTCAATACTATAACACGATGAACACATTGTTCTCCCTGTTATTGAATCATATTGAAATGGCTAAGCCATATCCACTTCTACATTAAGCCTGTTGGGCAGTATGCAGATGGCGGTGAGCTCAGCAGCCCTGATCGAGGCCTCGAGGGTTATATGCAACTTACTTGCCAGACTGAAAGCTGAGAGATGGGAGACAACTAAAGCAGGTGAGAGTAACAGAAGAGAACACTAATGACAGAATTGGAGCTTCAGCGTTTTAATGCAACTTTTATGACATTGCCAGTTGAATATAATTTGCTTGGACTGTTTTAACAGGGAACAGCTTGGTTCTATGGGGAATGAGATAGGGGACCTGGATTTCCAATTAGGGTTCCACTTCAATCACCTAATAGAGTTGGACACAGACATAATGTTGAGTCAGTACCAGCCTGCTGCTGCTACCATGTCAAGAGAGACGGGGACAAAGACTGTGAGTCCCAAGTGAAACACTTAAAGAAATACATCAAGGTTCAAGGTGTTAATTTCCACCTGCACATACAATACAGCTTATCGCAACATTGCAGACATTCTTGTACGTTGAGCTTCCTCAAGGTAGTGTCGATAAAATAAACAAAATATGAAATAAATAGAAATTAATGTAAACTAGACCGGTGCCCTTCCGGACCGTGCACGTCAGGAACAATTTTGGGAACGATAAGTTTGGAATGCATGGTTTATGGTTATGCAATACCCAGTGTGCAGTAGGGATGGGACGATACGCAATATTATCGATAAAAAACACTCACGATAATCGTATTGTGGAGATTTAATTTATCGTGATATTGTCCTCCGTCATGCACTGGGATCTATTCACCTTTTATTTGCCGAGCTGCATATCCGGTACCACTTAAACCCTCTATAATTGGTAAAAGGTACTTACAATATACATTCTTTTTTTCACTTTCTATCAAATGCCTTTGCCAAAAATAGTCGATCTACAAGCTCGCAGCGTGTTGTGAGCTTGTAGATCTGCTATTTTTTGGCAAATGTTCCGCCCCAGATGAATGGATTTTGATTATCGCGATAATATCGTAAATCGCGATATGAAAGTTTCATATCGTCCCTTCCCTAGTGTGCAGTTAGAATACCCTTAGTACAGAACCCGTTACCAGAGTAGCCTACTAATAACGTTAGATAGTACAATCAATGCGTTATTTAAACACAATGCATGTTGGGAATGCATGTCGTAGCTTCATGCCAGGTAGTGGTACTTGTTATATTGTAATTTGTGGAATTCAGGGTGCTCAGGTGGAGCAGGGGTAAAAAGTAACCTACCTGCACACCATGCTGCACCTTTTTCATTTCATTCCAACCTTTATTTAGTTCTCTGTAACACACTGAGGGCTGGTGCCCTCTTTTTCAGGAGTGCCGAGATGACAACAAATTACAACTAATTTACAAAACATAGTTATACAAAATACAACAACAACATGCAAGGGAAATGAGAATACATTATGTAAATGACACAAATGATCAAAAGAAAATTCTATTACATGAGTTATCAACATCAATTAAAACAGGTAAAGTTTTGACCTAAACCGCCACCTGTCAGCAGGGAATTGAACTTGAGTAAGACAGTGGCGTTCCCATGGGGGCTCCTCACCAGTAAGTGAGCAGTAACCTCGTGTCACCAGGCTTTCTCGGGGGAAAGCCTGTTACAAAACTATGCTGCATCAAGGGTTCTATTGGGTAGGTTCTAAAAGTATGTCCTTGTGCGTGGGGAATTGTTTTGGGTTAAAATTGATTCTGATTTGGTAGTTCCAAAGTGTAGTCCGTTTTGACTACAAAATGACACCGGACTCCATCCGCTCCTGACCGGACCAAAAGCCAGAAATTGGAAGTGATCCCAGACTAAGTTGGCAGTAGTACAGTGGTTGACCACCGCGATTTTCTTAGCTTTTAACGTGGGCGCGTGTGTGTCCATCGTGCACGACTGTGCATGCGACTGTGCACGGATCATGCACGATCCCCAGTTTAATCCATGCCACCATTGCTGCAGCAGCGAACCAAGGAAGGTTAGGCAGGAACAGACAACACACGGAAGTTGGCACACCATGGGACGCCGCCTGGACGCCACCATGACACTTTTGGGTGGCGGAAGTGACGAAGTGCTCATAGACGCTAATGTTATTTTGGGTGGCACTTCCGCCACCCAAAGTGTCATGGCGGATGGCCATGGAGCCTAAAATGACATCGGTGACTGTTCTTGCTGAGACCTTCTTTGCAGCGAACAAGGAAGTGAATGGAGGAGAGATTGGCATAGACCATATTCACACCGTGGCCATCTTGGATCACATGACTTCCTGGGATAGCAGCCTACATTACAAACCATTGTGAACAATGGCATGATGGTCCCAAAATATGAGTTCTATTCAACCAATTTCTTTTTGCCAAATTGACAAATGGGCAGATGACAACATCAACATTCCCAAAATGATTAAATAGAAGGGTACATCCCCAATATTCATGGTAGTTAGGTTGCAACCTTACAGTCCTTACTGTGTACAAAGACTTGCTATCTGTGCAGTGCTTGCTCCACTATCATATTAACTATTTGTTGTTAGATTGTTTCTGATTAATATGCAACAATCACGATACAGTAATATTAACTATATGATGGCAGAGCAAGCACTAGTCTGCATACTGTAGCAAGTCTTTGTACAGAGTAACACTGCAACCTAACTACCATGAATATTGTGGATATACCCTTCTATTTAAACCTTTTGGGGATGTTGATGTTGTCACCTGCCCATTTGTCAATTTGGTCAAAAGAAATTGGTTGAACAGAACTCATATTTTGGGACCATCGATCCATGTTCACAATGGTTTGTAATGCAGGCTGCTATCCCAGGAAGTCATGTGATCCAAGATGGCCGCGGTGTGAATATGGTCTATAGAGGAACGTGTTGTCCCAAAAAAGCATATCCGTTTCCGGTCCCAAACCGGAAGCACTGCCTTTGGAGGCCGATCAGCGATCCGATTTTTTATTGTTTTGAATTAAATCTCAGAGGCAAATATTACTCCACATTTTACTCCATTTACTCCTCTACATTTATTACTCCTACTACATCTATTTGAAAACTTAGTTACTAATTACTTTGTAGATTTGGATTATTATTACAAAACATACATTAACCACCTCAACCCTATAGCTGATCTACAAGCCTACAAAGCATCACGATGCGTCACATTCTGAGCTTGTAGATCTGCTATTTTCAAAAGAAAACTTCAAATTGGACATTCTGCATAATGAGTACTTTCTACTTTTGGTACTTTAAGTACATTTTGATGCAAATACTTTTGTACTTTTACTCGTACATTTTGAATTCCAGACTTTTACTTGTAACAGAGTATTTCTACATTTACGGATGTGGACCCGTTTCGAAACGGGTCCCTATCCGGAATCAATGGGGATAAATTTACTCGAATAACATTTTTGTCTTAGGAATGTGACAAAAAACTAAAAATATTATTGAACTCTACTCTCCATGGCATGAGTAATCAATAGAAAAAAAGTCATTTTGGGGGGTGAACTACTCCTTTAAGTAAAACATTTGAGTACTTTTTCCCACCACTGCAGTAGGTAGTGTGCATTACAACAGCAGTGGCAACACAAATGTGTGGGGAGGATCAATTATCATAATGACAACAAAAAAAGTTGTAAAAGAAGGGCCACAGAGGAAAACATGTTTGTTTGTTTGCTGCTTCCATTACGGCAAACAGCTAAATAATTGCTACCGTGCCTACTGTGTTCATCTAAGAACAATTTGCCATGCTCTTTATCTTTATTTAGAGAGAGAAATATGTGTTAATGAATAATGAGATTTTTCCTTCATTAGACATATACTTAGACAGACACACTTTCTTCTTCTTTTTTTCCCCCATCCTTTTTTTTTTTTGCAATACAGTTTGCGTTAACATTTGTCAAGTCAGTAACTTCCCTATACTGTAGAGATCCCTCACCAGTAGGATCTGAGAGCTGCCAAATAGTAATGACTTCTCCCAATGAAACAGAGGCGAACCAGAGCGTTAATAATGACCGGGGCAGCAAACTCCCTGCTCCCCTTCCCTTTTAATATAAACACAATAAAGTAGCATATTTGCATTTATATAGTTCTTCCAAGCAGCCAGCGAGGACCCAGAAACAGCTGAGTGTCAAGCTGATTGTTACCTGGGGAAAATTAAGATAAGAGAATAATCCCGTGGATGGAAATGGCTTTGCTGGACGCAGAGGCACAGCGTCGGAGACAACCAGGTATAGACAGAATTAGCTAAGGCAGGGGGCCTGTCCTGTCGCCAGTAATGAAACCGGCTATGGTCTCTATATGGCTTTCTGTTTTCAATATGATAAAGACTGTATCACATTGATCTTCCTCCAACTGTGCAGCATATCATGCGTGATCTTCTAAGGGATATGCAGGCATGGGCCATTGCATATTCTGGTGAGATAATGACTTGCATTAAACTAGTGTACTGTACGTTGGGCATGCATTAAGAGCTACACATGTAAGTAAAGTACAGCAGGAGATGAAATACACTGCTACTGTTGGATTTAACGACACATCATAGCACCATGTGTGACTTAACTACAACTGCTGTGCTGTGGCTAATTATCATAGCCAGCCTCACTTGTGTACATGTGTACTCTCTATGCCATAGTCAGACTCTATGGCATAGATTGAGAGTGAAGCAAGCCAACTAGCCGTGTTTGCATGCAGGCCAGCCAGCTTCCAGCAAAAAGAGGGGAAATGCAATAAGGGGCTGCTGTTGGCGACAGCAGCAGGATAGTGATCTGGGCTGCCCGTGGTAATGGCCCCGTGGCTTTAATGATAATCCACTGTTCTGTCTTAGCCGTCTCCTCCCCACCCCTTGGGAGCTCCAATGGATGACAGGAAACAAACAGCGCTTTGACACTTCCCGCTAATTAGCATCATTAGCATACGGCCATTATGTGCCTGGACAGTAGCATGACAGGGCTCCGAGAGAGGCTACAGCTGTGACCTTTGGTGGACAACACCAGCTGTCAGTAATTACCTATGGACTTTGCCAGGGGAATGGAGACAGACTCCTCGTCCTTGAGGACTCATGGCTGCCTGTGCCAGGATTCTCTGTGCCTTTTCCGTCCTCGTTTTTTTTTTTTTTTTTGTCCTTCCGCCCTTTTAATGTAAGGTGTTTTTATTTATAGGGAGGGAAACAGCTCAGGCACTAAAAGGCTAGTCAGGGGTTGGTTCTTTTCCCAAAGCAGTTAGAGGAAGCTGTTGCCCATTAAGCTTTACGGGCTTTAGGCTGAGCTTTAACTAAAGCGTGTGACTAAATGTAAATATGTGCTTGTGTGTTGGGTGCCAGAGGCCTGCGTGTGTGTGCACACAGCTGACGAATAACATGGAACAGTAAGTGGGAAATAATGACTTTAGAGAATATTGTTGCTGCGCAAATCCCGATTTTGAGGGTTCTTATGGAAATGACTGCCTTCTCTCCATAAGTGCCAGCAATCGGTGATAATTGCTTGTTGTTGTGGATTTCATGCACCTTTATCAGTCTTTGAAGATAGAGATGTTAAATAACTTGAGGTTTCCTTTCATCTCCTGAGCACAGCTTGTGTGCCTGGGAGAGGCCGAGCAACCGTCTGCGCGTGGTTTAGCAGCAAGGTAATTTGAAACATCAAAAAAATTTGTTTGGAAAATGATGTACATAGAGATGAATCAGTTTCCCTGGCATGCCAGTGCCTCTATGCAATAACCTCTCGCTCTCTCGCTTTGTCTGTCTCTCTCTCTCTCTCCAACGTATACTAACACGTAGGCATGCATGTACTCAAGCGCACAAAGCAAACACACAGACACGGAGAACCCAGAGCGGGTCCCCAAACACCTGCTTTGCTGTTGTACACAAACTATTCTCTCTCTCCCCGACTGTTTCAGATGCCAGCGCTTGTCTGTGGCTTCCCCAGGTGGCCTGGCTCTGAACTTCTCTTCATCTGAGCCTTTGTTCTCTCTCTTTCTCCGTATCTCTCTCTTTGAATTTAGGAACATCCGTGATGAAGGTCATAGCGTCGGACGCAGACGACCCCACGTATGGCAGCAGTGCCAGGGTGGTGTACAGCGTCTTAGACGGGGAGAAGTTCTTCTCTGTGGAGAAACACACAGGTAAGCTGCTTGATTTTCCCTCTACGTACATATCTCTACCCCCCTTTCTTTCTCTCTCTCTCTGTCCCTTTCTCACACACCAACTCCCCTTTTCAAATGTGCGTCTTTTTCTCCTTTGTTATTTACCGTGGGCATAGACCTAGGCAGAGACAAAAGGAACAAGTTAGGCAGAGCTAAAAAAATTGCATGAAATTATCATTACACAGTCACAGATAAGCCCCCCTAATATATTCACAAAGGCATACTCAGAGATTAAGGGTTAACCAATCTTGCTCAAGGTGTATCTTGCACTAGCCACCAGTGGCGTATCCAGGAATGAGATTCAGGGTAGATGAAATGCCAGCTAAGTGCCAGCCCCGAAATGCCAGCGGTGGCCTTTTCGCCTTAACGTTGGCTACGCGCCTGCTAGCCACAAGCGTTAAGTTTGATTACTTGTGCAATGTTTGTGTTTTTGCTATGTGCCCAAGGCACATTAGCATGCTGCCACAGTAGGTGTTGCTTTAGTTTTTGATTGACCTTCCTGCATAACCTGACAATCAAAAACAAGAAATAAGCCCTAAGATACAACCTTAGTTAACAGCAGATACTTGGATGCAATTTAATGGCAATCACCCCTGCGTTCTCGATTAAACACTTAAACCCCATCATTAATTTCCACAAATAAAAATGCTAATAGCACAAGGACATTTAAATCTCCTGAGGGTTATAGCGTTGAATATCCCCCAAGATGCATAAAGTGTCAACTACTAGCAGAGACTGCGTCCCCAGTCAGCAGATATACCCGGTGAATTCCCTGCTGTGTGTTCGCGAGGCGGATGGCGGGGATAAGGCCTGAGCCTCGATCTCTCAGGCATAGCCCAGCGTTGGTGTTGCCTGCAAATGGCCCCCTGGGAGAAGCGCTAAACTTTTAATGATCCCTTTTTTTGGTCCCTGCCGCCTTGATTCGGTCGGCCCCGGTGCCGGGATGATAAATGGGTCTGCCTTGGCGGGGCAGAGCCGGGAGACCAGCCCCCCGTCTCACGACCTGCCGGTGCACCCCACACCCCACCCCACCATGCCTCCAATCCCTGCCAGGCAACCCCTCCACTTACACATACACACTTACACACATACACACACACACACGGCACGCACGCACGCACGCATGCACGCACACACACACATACACACACACACACACACACACACACACACACACACAGCCTACACAGTAAAGTCCTCAATGTTAATCGAACTCTGCGTGTGTACAAATGGAACCAAATATAGACCCTTATGGTTCAATTAATCCTTGTGATTTTTACAGTGTAATAGGTGCGATTTGAGAAGGTCAGAATGAGTAGAGGAAACAGAACAGCTGTGTGTGTGTGTGTGTGTGTGTGACCCCCCTCCACTCTGTGTGTGTGTGTGTGTGTGTGTGTGTGTGTGTGTGTGTGTGTGTGTGTGTGCGCGCACGCGCGCGTGCGTGTGTGTGTGCGTGCGTGTGCGTGCGCGTGTGTGTGTGTGTGTGTGTGTGAGACCCCTCCAGACACTCTCTAGTGACTCACTTGTCTTTTTAAAGTGTTTTCCAGCCCGAGGTCAGATTGGATGGGAATTGTCCAAAAGGGTTTCTGAGCAGCGGGGTCCAAAGGTGCTACCATAGAATGTGTAGAAACATCCTTGAGGACACCCTAGTATGGAAATGGCCACTGCTAAAGACATCCAGACAGGATGCTATAACACGGGGTCGGGGGACCCCCAGGGGTCCTTGAAACAGTTCCCTGGGGTCCCAAGCTAAGGACCAATGGCAATGTATCAAATGAGGATCTGAGGTCTTATTGTGGGCTTGCTGAAAGGCGAGACCAGTATGTTATAGTGCATTAACGACTTGTGATTTTTGCAAGTCGACTCGACTTGCAAAAAGTTGAGTTGAAGTCGACTTTATCGTTTGATGACGTCATCACGTCACACACGACCCCCCAATTATTTTGGGGGGTCCCCAGATGATTTAACTTAATGTGAAACATTGTTTTCTCACTCAACTGTAAACAAACCAACATAAAGTTTAAGTGTATAGAGGGTATCTATCTTCACATTTCTAAAGTGCCAATTTAAGGGCTTTTTAATACCTCTAAAATGACAAATTAAACATTGTCCAAATTGTCAAATATATAGAGGCAGAAATTGTGAATGCGAGGCGCTGTGAACTTGTGTAATGAAGTCGACTGAGTTGACTTGTCAACGTTTTCATTAATGCCCTAGTATGTTATACCAAAACTTTAGTCTAGTTTATTCTCCTCAAAAAAATGATCAGTACAAAGGCAGGGCCTTCAGCCAATGAGGGAGGGAGATATAAATAATAGGTCGCACTTGTTGGTGGTCAAGAACACTGCTCCCTCATTTATATACTAAGATTATTCTCCTTTAGCCAATGAGGGAGCAGTGAGCCCACACTGTTTCGTAGGAACAGTATTTCTAGTTATTATTAGGCCACAGATCATTGGCAGAGTGGAGAGGGAGTGGTGCTAGCTGGAGGATTGGTCAAGCTTCACATGACATTTTGGCTATCCAGCCTTTACATAGGTTACAACACTAGAGGGAGCGCGCACAGCGATCTGATAATACAAACCCAATAACCCATAGTACAAATATGGGAAATTCTCCTTTTACAACACTGCCACTCAAGTGTGGAATTCCTTGACTATTTCCCTTAAAACATGTAACTTGCTGGCCTCCTTCAAAACTGCCCTGAAAATTCACCTTTCAGGAGGCCAGAGGCGAAGGTAGTCAATCATCACTTCTATAAGACAGGCGAGAAGTGAGACCGCCCCACCTATGTTACCTTACACCCACCCCCGCTTTTCCCCTGCACTGAACATATAGTGTTGCTACTGTATGTCTGTAAATTGAGTGCCAAGGACTTCCGACGTAAATCACATTTGCAATTTCCCAAAATTGCATTTCTAGTTATTATTATTATTATTCATTCTTAGTTGTATCTCTTTTTATCTGTACTGTATCTGTGCTATGCTTCATAGTGCGGTACTGCAGTACCAGCTGACAACTGAATTTCCCTTGTGGGATCAATAAAGGTCTATCTATCTAAACCGGGGGTCCTTGAAATTAAACATCACTGTACTATAATAACACCATGAACAAGCCTCACAAAAGCACAAGATCAATCCCAAAGGAACCTCTTCCATGAACCTCTTCAACTTGCCTTGAAGTGAATCAAGACTCTCGCTTGTTTTCCTCTATGAAATAATACACATATTTTGCACATTCAAAATTCAAAATGTTCTGGAAACCAAAGAGCAACAGTTAATCAGGGTGTCTTTGTAACGACATCTCTCACAGGGATTGTTATACTTATGACAGTATTGAGGTGTCTTTCTTTGTAAAGAAAATTCTCTCAGGGATTGTTATGATGGTATATGAAGGCAATAACACCTCACAGATCCTGTGTTAGTTTTTCAAACAAATGTTGAATTGAACAAAAGCAAAACACTGGCATTCATGGTCGGTTGTGCATTCACAGAACAAGTCCTGTTGAGGAAGAAATAGAGCTATCGTCATTTACATTTCGTGCTCACTCATTTCTTTCCCTCTTTCCTATATATAACCTTTTTTTCGAGCTCCTTAATAGCTAGGCTTTTGGCCTGAGTTTTGGCGTTTTTGACATCCACACTGGCTTCCCCAGTGACGTGTACATTCATTTGCAGTCAACATGGGAGACATATAATGAATATAAATCCTGCTAAAGGAATTTTACATTCAAATGTGCTGAATAAAATCTTATTCAATGCAGGGAGGGGGTTAGTGTTGAGAAAGGGGGGGGGGGGGGGGATGCATCATAAATGCATCCCCTCTGGCTTCCTGGGGATGAAAGAGGACCATGTCATTTGCCTCCCTCCTTAGCTCCGCTGCTGCATGTACTTTTGGCTACTCGCATACAAACATGGCCCCGAGCTACTTGGAGCCAAATGTGACTAGAATCACTGAGTTGTGTATTCAACACAATGTAAACCTTTGGGGAGGGAGAGGCAGCACAAGCCCAGGAAATGCAACAATAGATTTTGACGTGGAAAATCCCGGGAGAGGGGCAGAATAGAAATATTATATTACCACACAGTGAAGCGGCTAACCTCTGTTGTGCCACTGCTGCTGGGCTGGCGGGTGGCAGTGTGTGGCAGGGTGTTGGTGTGCATGACTGTGTATTATTCCCACGTGGAGTACAGTGATATTATAATGCCATTTATCCACATCAATCCTGTCGTCCGTGATGCCCGCTGGCCTGGCGGTCCTGGACAAGGCTGCTCTGTGTTGCTCTGTGCAGCCTGACGGCATGTCACGGGTTCGAGTCCCGTTCCCAACCTTTGCTGTGTGTCACTCACTTTTTTGTCAGGAAACATGAAAAAAAAAAGAAAAGCCTAAGAATAAAAAAAGAAATGTAAATGTGATGTCATAAGACCTTTAATGTCTTTGACTTTAACCATTCCACAGTAATGTGTTTTTGACATAAACAATATTTTTAGTCCTGAGTCTCTGCCAGCAATCGACACTCTTTGCCAGAATTACACAGGCACTCCTTCGCAAGTGCTGACATTTTTAGCACTGCTGGCTCTGGGGAGAAAGAGAATTTTAACCTTCAGTTCAAAAATGTGTGTCAAACCTGAAATGTGCTTTACAAAATAAACCTGCCCTTTCTCGCATTGCCTACAGAAACAAAAGTTATACATAGTATGACATTACTTTTGTTTTGTACCAGATCTACAAGCTCACAACCTGTGAGCTTGTAGATTGATATTCCTCCTTTTTGTCGTACGACAAAATGTACGTGATTAATTATGCCATCATATTGTCACCCTAAAATACTAAACAAAAATATGGAGCTGAAATGCCGTCTATTCTTCCCCTGTGCTTTGGTCACAATGTCAGCAAGGACATCTGCGATTGGACACGGCATCCTGACCTGAGTGTTGGTACTGTGGAACACACACTGGGTCAGTCACGGTGACCCAGACCGCAGTCATCTATTCACAAATATCCAATTTTTCTGCAAGTAGGGGATTGGATTGTTCTTTCAAACTCGGCAGAACTCCTTCCTTCTTTGAAGTGTAAGACTGGTGTGGCTTAACTCAGTAGAGAGCCTGTTTTCAACTCAGCACAGAGCCTGTTGAAATGCAACTAAAATGTGCTCCCTGGGCAGATTAAGAGAAGCCATTGTGATTGTTTTGTCTCTCTACCTCTCCCCAGGGGTGTCGCACCAAATTCTGGGCCCTGGGTACAAGGATTCACTGCGGGCCCCCCATGAGCTTTAACTATTTTGTGCTTTAACTATTGAAAAATAGCAGATTAGATCTGTTATTTTTTTTTAAATTGTGAACATTTGTGCAAGTCTTTGAATATTTCAAATCCTTCTAAAGTTTTAACTTTTTTAACCTATGTTTCTATGTCAGTGGTGCTCAAACTTTTTCGTTTGAAGGACCCCCAAAATGACATGTATTTGGCCACGGACCCTCATCTCAAAATATTTAGTTCCAGGGACCCCCCACAAGCAACATTTGAGTTACAAATGTTCGCTTAAAAAATAGATAATTATATTCAAAGATTTGCACACATTTTCACAACGTTTCAAAAATAGCAGATCTACAAGCTCGCAGCACCAAGTGCCGCGACCTTGTATTTTTCAATAGAGCTGCTACTTTTCAATAGCTAAAGCATAAATTCCAGGCCCCTCCACCTTGGGCCCTAGTAACTCAGTTCCACTTCCCCCCCCTTGTGACGCCCCTGCTCTCCTCTCCTCTCCCATCCCCTCTCTCTCTCCCTCCCTCTCTCTCTCTCTCTCTCTCTCACTCTCTCAATTTCCGTTCCTCTGTGACTCTTGCTCGAACCCTTTCTCTACGCAAATCCACTGCCTTGTACTAGAGGTGCAGCCTGACTCATGGGCTTGGCTTTCACCGTAGAGCAGTTGTCATAAGCTTCATTCTGGCAGAGGCAGGCCTTCATTCCGATGCCTATATATTATTCATTCTAATACAGCTCAGCCCTATAATGGTATAAGCACGGTGCTGCAAAAAAAAAAAGACACAATCTCGTCTATCGGGATTGGCTCAGGGAGGGGTGAATTGGAATGCACTGCACTTGTGTGCCAGTAATAGTGTGTTTAGCTGAAGTTGATATTGAAAATGGGAGGGTGTTATGAAGTTGCAGGAAATCTAACCTTTTCATTCGTCTCTATCCGCCTCTCCCCTCCCCCCTCTCTCTCCGTCTCCGTCTCCGTCTCCGCTCCCTCTTCTCTCATCTCTCCTCTTCCATCCTGCCATCATCATCAGGGATAATCCTGACAGCTGTGGCAGACCTGGACCGTGAGACCCAGGACCGCTACGAGCTGGTTGTCAAGGCCACGGACATGGCGGGTCAAATGGGCGGTCTCTCCGGCTCCACTACGGTGACCATCGTGATCACTGACGTTAATGACAACCCGCCACGCTTTCCACAGAGTGAGCCTCTTGCACACACACACACACACACACACACACACACACACACACACACACACACACACACACACACACACACACACACACACACACACACACACACACACACACACACACACACACACACACAGAACTAACACCAATCAAGGATTACGGCAGATTACCTGCTGAGTGGCCAACTCAGCAGGCCATACTGGCAGAGAGAATCATTCTATCATCACTGTCAGGCAGAAACCTTGTATCTCCATATTTGGTCTTTATATTTTTGTGTATTAATGACCATGCAGATTAGTTTTTTTTGCCTCTGGGGGCACTACCTCCTTTTTTAATGTAAAACAGGAACTTGGTTTGGCTCCTCCCTATTCTTAGTCCACTTCCTCCCGGGTGCTTCTGTGTTTATTCCTAACAACCTTAGCTGCGTCTCAAGTAATCCTATTTCCTAGTTCCTATTCTATTCCTAGGTTCCTATTTCCTTGCTTTTATGTTAGTCCTTCCCATTGAGGAAATAGAGAAGAGGAGACATCCCATTCCTGATGACAACATCATAGGGGCGTTCTATTTTCAGTGGGCGGGACTAACATACAAGGAAATAGGAAAGAAGTGTAGGAAATAGGATCTAATTTAAGGACTTGAGACGCAGCTCTTACATGTTTAAGGTAGTGGTATTGACAGATTCTGAGGTTAGGAGAATCTGTCTTGAGAGATTAATCACATTGTGACACGTGAGCTTTTCTCTCTATTGAGTGAAATTGATAAATTTGTCTTTTTTTTTTTTTTATTTAACACATGAAAAGTATTAACAAGTGCTTGTGACAACTACATTGGATTCATTATTTGGAACACAGGCTCTTTTTTATTCCCTTAAAAGTAAAGCTTTTGGACAATTAGCCATATTGTAAATGTGGTGCTTGATAGAGAAAGAGAGACAAATGAGCAGAGAATGTGGGAGGATGTGCTCACACAGCCTGTTATGAAGAAAAAGAGCCGCCTAGATTGCTTTTTCTGCAAAAAAAAAGAAAAGAAATTAAAATCATGTGGATCTCTGGAACCAGATGGGAATGGTGTTTGCCGCGTAGGCTATGCCCAATATGGATTTTGGGCTTCTGACCAATCCCAAACTAGAGATGGGATTAATGGCTCTTTGAAGTGAGCTGGATCTCTGGGATCCGTTCCTTTCAAAGAGCCGTTCAAAAGACTGTTTCATTTTAGTTACTAGTTGCTTAGGAGATTTTGATTATAATTACAAATCACTTCAACCCTATACATTTTTTTCAGACATATAGCGTTGCGACGCATTTTCAAATGATTTTTCTACATTTTATTCATTGGAAAACCTGTGAAATGGGACATTCTGCATAATGGGCACTTTCTACTATTGGTACTTTAAGTACATTTTGATACCAATTATTTGTACTTTTACTCAAGTACATTTTAATTCCGAACTTCTAATTGTGATATTTCCACATTGCATTATTGATACTTTTACTTAAGTAAAGAATTCGAGTTATTTTCCCACAACTGTTCATTTAGAAAGGAACGGCTCCCTACTGCGAACCGGATCCCATCGTTCATTTCAAAGAGCCGTTCAAAAGACTCGATTCGTTGGCGAACGTCCCACCTCTATCCCAAACACCCCCTTTAGCCAGACATCTACTTTTGGAGTGCCCTCCTCTGGGTAGTGGTCCTACAGAAGTGCCAGTGTTTGAAACGGAACACTTCTCAACTTCACCACTCCTCCCCCCGGTGGCTGTTTGGAAAATCATTAAATGGTTTGCATTGGCAAAAGTAAATATGATGATGGGCCTTTTTTCACCTGTCTCTGAAGTCTGCTTCTGAATTTACAACAAACAGAGGGACAATTAGAGGGGGAGCTGGCCCATAAGGTGTGTGCATTTGGAATTGGACACCCTACCCTGGGCAAAACGTAGAGCCAAGTGCGATGGAATACTCCAACATGTTCATTTCATTTGATTCATTTATTTGTTTATTTGGACAATGCACATTAACACACCGGGTGCCCAGGATTATTCAAGATTTAATCGGCAGTTGCCATGGAGACACGCTTTTTTACCTTGTTTGGGAGCTCCAGGGAAAAAGTAATCTGAGTAAATGTAAACCGAGTATGTCCTGTTTATTTTCACCATAGTATTTTCTCTCACTCAGAACAGAAAAATAACAATCACAGACATCAGTTTTTGTAGAGAAGGCTGCGTTTTAAACATGAACGTGTAGGAGATACGTAAATGCGGTCACGTGATACCCCGTTGCATTTCGGAAATTGTAGTGTTTCTCTTAACAGGCGGGTGCCTTGTACAGTAAACTTAAGTTTACTGTAAGACACCCCCGCGACGCATCGAGGGCACACAGAGACATCAAAGAGTTTGATGCGTTGGCACGTCGTGGACCTCCTATGAGTTAATGAACATGAGGCAATGTAAATGCAACGGATTTAGCAGGATGCTAATTTTCGTCCGTAATCCCCAAACATCAAACATCAACAATACTGACATAACAAGGCACAGTGAGTATACAAATACAAAGTAAATTTTGAAAACAGTAGATCAGAAATAAATAAATAAAGGAAAAGGAAAAGGTTTAAAACTAATTCCAGGGTAGACCTACTCTATTGTGGACCGACAAGTCATACAGGATCACAAGACTGGTTACTCTTCAACCGCTGTTTCAATTGACCTTTTAGGCTGAGAAAGTGGGGATCTCCCTTAGTGAGACAGGGAGCTCATTCCAGCATTGACAACCTATAATAGAGAGGACATTTTGTCTAAAGGCAGACTTTCTGCCACCGATCTCATATTCACCCCTAGACACTGACCTGGTATCATAAATACAGTTTAACTTTATTGTTTTTTCTAGCCGAAACAAACAAAGTTATCTGAGAACGGTAGTTTTATAGCCTACTCAACGCGGCTCTGAGTTGTGAACGTTAGACCCACCCACTGCACACAGTGGTGATGTGATGATTTTGACCACAGATATCCACTGTTTGTTTACATCATCCCCCAACATGCTTTGACATAATGTCCCAGAGATTCTGCTGGAGAAAGCACTCCACTCAGCCAAAAAATAATCTTGTGGGGCACTAACACCAATCAGGGAATGGTGTCAGCCATGCTGACTGGCCCAAAATACTGTCAGAGAAAATCATTTTATATTAATTCATGTGCTGGTCCAACACTCGACCCATAACTGGCTATCAAGTGATGGGAACTGAAGCCTGCCCCGGTACATGTCCCTTGTCCCCATATGGGGCTCTAGAGAGGTCTGAATCAATATTCAAGCCAGTAACACAGATTTTTTATTTTAGTTTTTTGCCTCATAGCTAGCTCTTGTGGTAATTATACAGATTTATTATAGTGAATTAAGGACATCTTAGGTGCCAAATTCACTGTCGGCCCGAATTATGCGCAATAGGTACTGAGTAAAAAAAAGTGTATTATGACAAAAATGTCATAAAGTATATCATTTTCAGAAAAGGGCTGCAGTATTATGGAATATACTGTAAGTGCAACATCTACGACTCATACATTAATTTATTTCCATCCCTCTTTCACTCTGTCTCTACGAACCTCGCTCTTAAGGCTAATTATATATTGTTGAATGATGTGTCATATGCCAGTTCGGTCAAGACTAAAATGCGTTATTTTTGTCTTATGACACTATCATTCAATGAAGTATCATTAGCCCTTTACATTAGCTCTTAGACCTACCTCTTTATATTTAGACTATTTTTGGAGCGGTGAAAGCGCTCCCAATAGACAGGTATGTCCGTGGGTATGTGGCTGGGTGGCTGGCTGGGTGGCTGGCTGGGTGGCTGGCTGGCTGGGTGGCTGGCTGGCCGTGTCCGTAGCCTGGCAATACCTTGAGTGGCCACACACAACACACTAGTTAAAGGAGGGGCGCTGTTTTGTGCAGGCCAGGCACACTCACCACTCACTCACAGGCACAGTTTACAGTTTACAGTTTAGGCATTTAGCAAGCTGCTCAGATTCACCGCTCCACTTCGAACCGAGGTTTGATTTTTCATTCTACCTCTGTAATACGGAGACAGAACATAATGCACACGTATGCATACGCACGCACGCACGCACACACACACATGCACACACCCAGATGAGAGATGAGAAGACATTTTAAAGGCTAACAATGTAATGTATTGTGGCACACACCGCTGCCGAACCTGGCTGGTTTAATTACATGATGCACAAACAGAAGAGAAGAAGCACTCAATGTCTGGCACCGTTGTATATCCTCTTTCAGTGACACAGCAAGCCTCTTCTCAACTGCAGACACATTAGCATCATAAGCCAGAGGTTATCCGGTGTGGACTCCACACTGAATAACCTCTGGCTTATGAATAAAACATTTTATTATTACCCATTTCCTTTCTAGGAGCAGTAGAACGAGAACTTTCCCATGTCTGTTCTACATTTGGGTGCTACCAGATCATGGTCGCTCCCTCTGATATTGTGGCTGTGGGTGTCACTCACTTTGGATAGGTAGTTACTGTATGTTTATTTGCTTAACCCTGTCTTCTACCCTGAGCCATCCCAAGAGAGAGAGAGAGAGAGAGAGAGAGAGAGAGAGAGAGAGAGAGAGAGAGAGAGAGAGAGAGAGACAGAGAGAGACAGAGAGAGACAGACAGAGCCAGACAGTTGGTTTAACAGGCCCCTGGTAGATTTCACTTGATATGTCACCATAATATGTGATTGATTGACTCTGATGAAGATGCACCACATGTGAAAACATTAATCTGGCTAGCTCAATAAAGGTTTATTGCTTGCTGTGATACTTTAGATCATGTCTTTGTGGAGGGCTGTGTCCTCTGTACATGTCCACAAAACTGTTTTCTTCCTACTATAATGATAGTTTTTTTCTCATGGTGCATTCACATAGCAGCTACAAAAGCTGCTAAGCGACCAAGTGTTGCCAGCTCTACTGACGCTGGAGTCACTATGCACAGCATGTCAAAAACATACTGTATGTCCGTGTGGGAGCGACGAGTGACAAAAATATAAAGGAACATAAAGTATAAAGGCTCATGTAAAAAAAAGGGAACTGGCTGACACAATTCATTTTCCCTCCATTAAAGTGGAAATGATCAAATAAAAAAAACACAATATTGATGCCATCTCTGAAGTTGAAGCCATCTCAACTTTTTTCTAGCAGGTGTCAAAAGGGTCGGGCTTCAACAATGCTGTTTGGCCACAAATTCAGTTTGGAAAGCAGATCCATGCAGGCCTTGCAAACTGTGCAAAAGGATTCGCTTGAATATGTTAACCAGTTGCTATGTTCAATGTTGTGAATGAACCCCGGCAGCACTGAAAGTCTTACTGACATGGACTGACAGTTTAGCATATGCACAACACTCGAACCTGCCAGACATATCGTAGTGTATAACCCCTGACAGGAACTCAATATGAGCTGTCAGTGCCGCTAACAGCAATGACATAATGTTATACAGTAGTATGTTCAACATAAATGGTCCACTCTGTGAGAACGGTCTGATACTCAATGAGAGTTTTGTGAACTGGATGGTATGCTGTGAACGTGTTGACATTCACTGACCACAGACCTTTCTATGGTCCCTTGCTCATCCTGATCCTTTCCTTTATTGCATTCTCTCATCCTTTCTCCCCTCCTGTTTCTTCAATTCATCTCTTTGACTCGTGTTATATCTTTCTTCCTATGCCCGCTTCATTCTTTGTCATCTTCTCCACATGCACTCTCTAACCTCAACGTCTTTCTCATAACACCTTCCATCACTTATTTATTTTCCTTCTACCCTTCTTTCCCCCTGTGTCAACACTTACCACGTCACCAACCAGAGATGTACCAGTTCTCGGTCTCGGAGGGGGCACCCGTGGGGACCTCAGTGGGCCGTGTCATCGCCACTGACGCGGACATGGGAGAGAACACGGACATGAGCTACCTGATCAAAGACCAAGAGGGAGGGGAGCTCTTCAAGGTCACCACCGACCCTCAGACACAGGAGGCGGTAATCTCCGTCAAAAAGGTAAGGGTGCTGTTAGCTGTTGGTCAGTGGTGCTCTGTTCCTAATGCTGCAAAGAAGTCCATTTCTTTACCTCCAATAGTGGACCATTTAGTCTGCTGTCATAAGTAAAGTATTAGTTAGCAATTATACAGAGGATAACAACCTTTTTAACATGCTTAATGCAAGAAACCTTACAGCTACAACATTAGCTTCATGACAGATGAAAGGCTCAATACGCTTGAGCTAGCAGCTCTGCTTCTTATTATCAGTGCGTCCTACCAGAGGTGTAGTCTATGGGATGTGCAGGCATACACTGCATGCCCACTGGGAGTTTTTGTAAGCCTTGTACAAAATTTGCACAGATATGTAATTGCCACCGTAGTATTGATACTTATGAGGATTATGATGATTGCAAATGCGTAAAAAATGGCACACACTAGAAATGTGACTCCCTGAAAATCAAGTGTTTCACCCAGGGCTGATGCCTGAGGCTGGACTCATACATTCAGCTGCATCTGAAACGCAAGCAGAGACTCGGGTGGTAGTGTGTGGTGGTGGCAGGGCGACGTCACCACGATGCCAAAGGCAAAGCACGGCGTACTGTAAGACCATAATAAACCTCCTCTTTGGCCTTCCTCTTCCCCTCTTGCCCGGCAGCTCCATCTTCAGCATTCTTCTCCCAACGTACCCCTCATCCCTCCTCTGCACGTCCAAACCATCTCAATCTCTCATAGCATCCTCAATTCTGACACTTCTAGCTCTGCCTCTCGTCCGTGCCATTTACAAGCCGTACAGCATGCTTTGGTCTCACTACCGTCTTTTGCCTCTTGCCTGTCACTCTTGCTGGTACCCTTCTGTCACAAATCACTCCTCCATCCGTTCCACCCTGCCCACATTTTCAAATATTCTTTTTTGGAAAGACTTTAATACTCTTTCCAAAATACTATATTTTAATACTCCACTACACATTTCAAAGACAAATATTTTACTTTTTAATGAATATTGTTCTTTATTTCCATGAAGATTCTCGTTACTCATTACTTTTATAGATTGTCAACTGTTAAATTGCCTTTCTTCTCTCAAATGCTATTTTCAAAAGATTAAAAACAAACGTTTGGGTTTGAGCTGGTAGAAGCAGACAAGTGCAAGCAATATCTGCTTTCAAAATAAAACACATCCATTCCATTTTGTTGGCAAAGCACAAAGGACTTGCCAAGCATTGATAAAGGCATGCAACAGATGCACACACTGCCACACAGTACCATGTTTGTGCAGCTGGAGATATGGATATGGAGATCTTCCCAGCTGTATCCAACCTGTCGCTCAAGTAAAACACAACCTTCTGCTGCCTGTGAAATGCTGCAGCTGGATTGATATTCAGCCCAAGAAGGGCAAATTTAATTCACACAACTTAATTTTCTCTAGTGTTGTCTTCAAGGCAGCCATCGTGCATTGGGTGTATCGTTTGTAGCCTTGGTAGCAGTCTAGCAGGTTTTGCCTTATTAATTGTAAAAGGTCTGGCTGGTTTCACTGAGGGAAAAATCACACCCAGTGTGAAGTGAGCAGTTACTTTTAATGTCAGGGCTGCTCAACAGCGCCACTTAGTCACCCAGTGGTATTGCAGCTGTTGCTACTCATACAAGCAAATATAGAAAGAGACATACTGTATACTGTCCATAGCGTCACTGTCGGGCAGAAACCTTGTATCTCCAAGTTTCAAATTTGTACGTTTTTTTTTTTTTTTTGAGCGGTGGTGACGCCGCTCCTTAGAATGGCCGTGTGTGTATGTCTGTAGCCTGAGGTGTATGCAGGAGTGTGTATCCGTGTATGTGTCTGTAGCCTGATGTTGAATCTAGCCTGAGCATCAATTGCAACAAACACGCACGCACAGGTACGCACGCACGCACGCACGGCCATGTGTGTATCAGTGTATATATGAATGTATGTATGTATGTATGTATGTATGTATGTATGTCTGTCTGTAGCCTAGTACCACTGGTTGACCAAAGAGGGTGCTGTTGCTTCTAGCCTGAAAATCAACTGCAACACACACACACACACACACACACACACACACACACACACACACACACACACACACACACACACACGGGGAGGGGGGGGGGGGGGGTCACACACACAAGCACCCCCCCCCCCCCCCCCCCCATATTATTATTATTATTATTTTTTATATTTGTTTTTAATCTTTTTTAAATCTTTTTTATTATTATTTTTATTATTATATTTATATTTGTTTTGCTGTTGCGCAGCCTCCACAACCACCGCTCAGTTCACACGGGTGTGATTTTTTTTTCATAAAGTAAAGCCCTGCTTCATCACACGGTTTTGGACATACACGGTTTCCACCCGACAACAACGGTAGGGACATACACACTCTGTAAAGCATGGGAGCGCTTGCAGCGCTCAAAAAGTACCGTTGCAAATATCTGTAAACTATGCGATTAGCCATTTAGCAATGTATTGTACTGGCCATGCAGGGCAGGCATATGGTGGTAAACAACATTGTTACAGTTTTTCTCGCTTTTAATGTCAAAATAGATTTTTGGATTTCACTTGGAAATAATTGCAGAAATAACAATGCAGGATGTTTATTGGCCTTGTACTGTAAGAGGCAAATACTTCTCCAGCATTTCACTAAAGTGAGATGTATAAAATGTATGACTGTGTGTGATTTTCAAAAGGGATCTTTAAGTATTTTATCTGTCAATGGATTTAGGCCGTATGTGCAAGGTTAACGTTCCATTCAGACCTCTGGAAATGTGTTGACATAGAAAATGCAACCCCTCAATTTGTATTTCAGTTATTTAGGCTATTTATTTTCAGAAAACTCAAATCTGAAGGTTCCACACAAGTCCACTAGAGAATACTGAATATTTTCTACCACAGTTTACTGCTAATAAGAAGGATTGTGTGCCATCTTACAAAGGAAGTCTTCAAAACTATGTGCTGTTTCCGAAAAACACTGGGTCGGGACCCATATTTATATAAATATTAGGTACATTTAAAATATATATGTTATTATTTCAAAAGTCATTAAAATAAAAATCATTTTCATAGATTAAAAGAAATTAAAACATTTTCAAAAGAAATTCATAAAATAACCCCCCCCCCCAATTAGATAGGCATATCGCTATCACTTAGACATAACCATAAATAAACCCAATATACCCTTATATAGACATTATATGGAAGATCCGGTTGTCCACAGATCTAACCTCTATGCCTATATGGTCATGTGCATATATAGGGCCGACCGATTTCAAACTCGCCGCACACATCGGCGAGAGAGTGTGGTGCCCGCCTCCGCGTCGTTCGGATATAGGTTTGTCTAGAATCACCGATCCAACTAATGCCCATAGATGGGCATCCTGATTTACAGGATATGGGCATAATACTAATCATCTGACATCAGGGATCTTCATATACTGTATGGGCATAAAAGGGACAAGGGCTGACAGATACAGAGATCTCCATATATGGGCATAAAAGGGACAAGGGCTGACAGATACAGAGATTTCCATATATGGGCATAAAAGGGACAAGGGCTGACAGATACTGAGATATCCATATATGCGCATAAAAGGGACACAGGTCGGCACAGTCGGGCAGATACAGAGATCTCCATGTATGGGCCCAAAGGGGACACAGACAGACAGGTGCAGACATATCATTTGGATCGGCGGTGTGGCATAGGTGTGAGGGCCGGTTAGCGGCCCGAACTCTAGATGTGTTTTACAAACTATTTGGAAGCCCACTTGCAACGTCCACACGGTCCCTTGATTTCTTCACCTTATTTTATTCATCTCCAGGCCCTGGACTTTGAGAGCAAGCGCACACACAACGTAGTGGTGGAGGCGGTGAACAAGCACGCAGACCCTCGCTTCGTGGACCTGGGCTCCTTCCGGGACCAGACCATCGTCCGGGTGAGCGTGTCAGACGAGGACGAGCCGCCCGTCTTCCGGCCGGCAGAGGGCACCGTCATGGAGGTGCAGGAGGACGCCAAGTTGGGAGCGCTGGTTGGGATTGTCACCGCCAAGGACCCAGATGTGGTGAATGCACCTGTCAGGTACTGTACAGCTAGCTGTCCACCCACTCTACTTAAACCTGTGTTAAAGGACAATTTCGTTTTTTTACAATAAGGGTTCATATTTTTTATTGTAATTAGAAAAAAGAGTTAAAAGTTAAAATGTTCTTATTTACTGCTTTCTATCGTATTAGCCATTTTAGCGATTTTGATTTCAGTGTGTGGGGGCATGTACAGTACAAGTGGCTAAATAAGCCATCAATTTCTTTATTACTATTTACAGTAAGACTACTAGCCCCCATAAGTAACGTCTGACCATGAAATATTGCAGTGCATCTTGGGAATGGGCTTGTTGTGTCTAAAAATACATATTTAGCCACTTGTACGCATGCCCCCACCTACTGAAATCAAAATCATTAAAATCACTAAAACGATAGAAAGCGGAACATTTTAACATTTTAACACTCATCTTTTCTTTTCTCTAATTACAATCTAAAATATGAACCCTTGTTGTAAAAAAAACAAAGTTGTCCTTTTAGCATGATCTATAATTTGTCATACGATGTACAGTACAGCAGTGTCAATATGAGCTTGTAGATCTATTATTTTCAGGGAGCGACAACAACATTGTACTACTAAAGTTTTTCAAACACTTGTTCACCCCAGAAATAGCTAAAATAGCTCTGTTCCGTCACGTGTAGACCAGCTGTTTTTGGTATACTTAGTATGACGAAGTATAACGCTTAGGTATAAGACACTCCCCATTCCACCCCTGACCTTCCATTCTCGCCAAAGGTTTGCCCAGAATACGGATGCTAGTAATCATGTCGTTAGTAAATCTTTATGTCAAAAGGACAACATTCAAATTCACCCCCGTTGAATGGGGTCCGCGGCGGAGCAGCACCTCTTCCGCTCTCCTTTCACTGTTGACATCCGCTCTCGCATAAATGACGACGTGAAGCAATCTTCAGTGCCTAGATCTGTGACCCAGTGTTCCTCAGACGTACGATTGCAGTGTGAAAGGGGGGATGTAGATGAATACTAAGACGGACACGGACACAGAGTGACACCACACGCAGGCCCCGTGCAAATTACCTCTATTAAAAATGCATGAGGCTGATCTGAAAGAGTTCCAGGTGTAATAAAGTATAACACATTGGCATGGCCGTCGTTCACTAGCCTCCTTGGCAGCCTGGAGCTTATAGCAGCCTGTATATTTGTGTTTGTGTGTCTCTGCATACATTTGTGCTGGATTCTGCACATGTGCTGTAGTATACGTAAGTATATTCAGTGGTGTGTGTGTGTGTGTGTGTGTGTGTGTGTGTGTGTGTGTGTGTGTGTGTGTGTGTGTGTGTGTGTGTGTGTGTGTGTGTGTGTGTGTGTGTGTGTGTGTGTGTGTGTGTGTGTGTGTGTGAGAGCTAGAGAGAGAAATCGTTTGGCAACGAGCCATCTACTGGGCAGAGATAGCCAGCTAACAGCTTGCAATGCCCCATCAGAGCCTCCGGCATTATCACACACACGCACATACACACACTCATGCACGCACGCATTCACGAGCGCGCGCACACACTCTTGTGCAATTTTTCCCATGGATGTGTACAGTAAGAATATACATTTACTGTATACTATAATATGTTATAAACTGTAGATATATTCTATAATGTGCGTGCGTGTGTGTCTTCTTTCTTGCAGTGTGCGTGCATCTGTACTAATGGCACGTTGACATTTGTAATAGCCTCTTGAACCTGAAATGCTTTTGTTATGCTGTCATAATTCGGTGCTTGATATTCATTAGTATTATTAACTGAGCAGTCCTGTTCAGTGTACCTGTAAGTATCAATCTTGAGGACACATTGTGCACAGAATGCAAACAACGTGTAGGCTCAAAAGAAAATTTTAAAAGTTACCTTTTAAAAATGTTTTCATCAGGGCCAGTATAACGTGTAGGCTCAGTTGGACACATCAATCAGTGGTAGAAGTGCTCAGATGTTTTACTTAAAGGTAGGGTAAGTTATATGTGTGTGTTTTCTTTTTTTAAATAAGTCAAGTACCTCAAAACTGTACTTAAAGCTGTACTGTGGAAGCTGCTCAACTAGTGGTCAGTAGCGGTATTGCTTTTTTCGTCCGGAGTCGCCACGGACCTCCGGAACGGGGGTCCGCGGACCACCGCGGCCGCCGCGAGCACCTCTGCCTCGCCGATACACATCCATAGAGCCGTCTCCCGTTTAGACAAGGATTGAGGGAGTAGCAGGCAAGATTCCTTCACCAATGTAAACACATTTGCTGAGGGAAGCTACTTCCTTTAGAGACGGCAAGACTCGCTGTGATTGGCCGGTGGTGTATGATCTGCGCTGTGATTGGCCGGTAGTGTATGATGTGGGAGATGACATCATTTTGCCCCTGTCACAGCTATGTAGAAAACATATAAAGAAAAGGCTTTTGTGGCTGAAATTAACGGAGTGGGGGTTCTAAAATTTTAGCGATTTAATAGTTAGGACAATTTGCTTTTTCCAGTGCAGCGGAGTCTAGGGATGGAGGAGGATGAAGATGCGTACAAAAAGCAGTTCTCCCGCTTTATCAAGAATGGCGTTGCCCCTGACACGGTTGAGGAGATGTACAAGAAGGCACATGCTTCCATTCGCGAGAACCCTGTTCATGACAAGAAGCCCACCAAAGAAGTGAAGAAGAAGAGGTGAAACCGTGCCAAGCTATCTCTGGAACAGAGGAAGGACCGTGTCGCCCAGAAGAAGGCCAGCTTCCTCCGGGCTCAGGAACAGGAGGCAGAATAAATAATTGTATTTGGGTTCTTAACGTTCCTAGCCTAGTTCCAGACCCTGAATCGCTAGCCACACCCCTTTAAATTTTTTGTTTTGGCGATTCAGGGGTCTAGAAGTGCTCTCATTGAAGAGTCCTCAGTTGAAAATCCGTACGGCGAATCAGCGTCGTGAATCAGTGTCTTGTGATCAGCGTGGGTGGGGGTTTCCCAGAACTCATGTGTCATTTTGCCCCTGTCACAGCTATGTAGAAAACATATAAAGAAAAGGCTTTTGGGGCTGAAATTAACGGAGTGGGGGTTCTAAAACTTTAGCGATTTAATAGTTAGGACAATTTGCTTTTTCCAGTGCAGCGGAGTCAAAACTCCAGTCTGTGGCTGCTGGCTCCTGTTTAGGGAGACAAAATCTGCAAAAATGCTGAATAAGTTCGGTCTGGATAACGTGTACGAGGGCCAGTTGGAGGTCAATCGTGAGGAGTTCAACGTGGAGACCATTGACGGTCAGCCAGGCGCGTTCACCTGCTACCTGGACGCTGGGCTTGCCAGAACCACTACGGACAACAAGGTGTTCGGAGCTCTGAAGGGAGCTGTGAACGGAGGCCTCTCCATCCCCCACAGCACCAAGCGCTTCCCTGGATATGACACTGAGAGCAAGGAGTTCAACGCTGAGGTCCACCGCAAGCACATCATGGGCGTCAACGTGTCTGAGTACATGAGCTACCTGATGGAGGAGGATGAAGATGCGTACAAAAAGCAGTTCTCCCGCTTTATCAAGAATGGCGTTGCCCCTGACACGGTTGAGGAGATGTACAAGAAGGCACATGCTTCCATTCGCGAGAACCCTGTTCATGACAAGAAGCCCACCAAAGAAGTGAAGAAGAAGAGGTGAAACCGTGCCAAGCTATCTCTGGAACAGAGGAAGGACCGTGTCGCCCAGAAGAAGGCCAGCTTCCTCCGGGCTCAGGAACAGGAGGCAGAATAAATAATTGTATTTGGGTTCTTAACGTTCCTAGCCTAGTTCCAGACCCTGAATCGCTAGCCACACCCCTTTAAATTTTTTGTTTTGGCGATTCAGGGGTCTAGAAGTGCTCTCATTGAAGAGTCCTCAGTTGAAAATCCGTACGGCGAATCAGCTTCGTGAATCAGTGTCTTGTGATCAGCGTGGGTGGGGGTTTCCCAGAACTCATGTGTGTTTCCAAGTACACCAGCGCTGCCGCCGTACCGTACCGCGCATCGCGTCGCGATAAAATGTGGTAAATTGCGGTAAAATGCGATCGTATCGATCTCGCTATGAAACACCAGTAGCAGGCATGTTATGTTGTGTTTGATTACTAGTTCGTAGTGCTCCTATTCTGACTGTTTCTTTGGTTAGCAAGTAGCACTAGCAAGCAACAGGCTAGCCACTAGCCAGCCACACTATGTCATGTGTTGGTCTGTGAACCAATCGCTGAAGACTGCCTCTTTTTGGCAACGCCCATCCCTGCAATCGCCTTGGGGGGGAAAGCACTTTCAGACTGAATAATGAAGTGAAACGAAATGTCAATTCAGGCTGAGTGTCAGGCTATAACGTTCCATTTGTTTCCAATAAATCTGCAAAAAATTCAAAAAGAAAAAAAAGGAATAGTTAGGACATTTTTAAGATATGTTTTATAAAAAAAGTTACATAGTATAACTTTAAATACAGTACTTGAGTAAAGGTACTCTTTTACTTTCCACCACTGGACACGACGGAATTGTAAGTGAAGCAGAATGGATAACTCCAACGCAAACACTTGCACACAGTACCACTAGAGAAGGAATAGATATCAGACCTGCAGTCTACAGTTGTTGACTATGCTGTGGACTGTGTTTCAAGTGATGAAAGCATCACTACTCTAAAATGAATAATTGTATTTGATAGCAGCACATATGATGCTGTTCACATTCTCGTTATTAATAACACTACAGTATGTAACTCTGGCTGTCATACGATGGCTGCGGGGGTGGTGTGAGGAGCCTTTGTGGAAGAGATTTAAAAATCTGTTGTTGCCCTCACTGGTTATGGGTTTAGGGTGTACGTGGGAATGAGTGAGCCAGCCAGAATCACACAGTAGAAAGGAGAAAATTGGAAAGTGGAAATAAAAAGAAAACTGTCATTGGGTTTCTGTTGACTTGCCGATGATGTGCTTTGATTTTGCCGGAGCGCACTATGAAATCTTTATGTCTGCTTTCTTGCTCCAAGGTGGGCACAGAGTAACTGTAGCAGTAGTTAGCAGGGTTGCACTGTGACAGCTTTCCAATAAACGCACTATAACAGATGATTATTTTTACCCAATCTTTTGGTGTGTGTGTGCGCGTGACTGTGAGTGCGTGCATGCGTTTGTGCGTGTGTCTGTGTCCCCTCTCTCTCATTAAATATTTTTCAAAGTAACCTGATATCAACTCTGTCAGTCCTTAGATAACCTCTTTGTTTGTCGTAGTAGCAGCGACTGAAGGAGAGCCCAAAATAATTACGACTGAGAGGAAAAGAAAAAGGACTGTATTCATTAGATGTCTTGGAATTGGGATTTCACTTAAAGTATTGTACTCCTCATGCTTTACTATCTCTCTGTGTCTCTCTCTCTCTCTCTCTGGCTCCGGTTGCAGGTTCTCCATTGATCGCAGCACGGATCAGGAGACGATCTTCCACATTGATCCTGTATCGGGTGCCATCACTCTGGGCAAGGTCTTGGATCGAGAGACTGCAGGCTGGCACAACATCACTGTGACTGCAGTGGAAGCAGGTGCATCACTTTCTTCATGTTCTTCTGAGCTTATTGAGCAGAGAAAGTCAGTAGGATTATGTGCCCTTGTACAACATACTGTACTGGTCAGGCTGACATCTGTTTGAACCACCCCTCAAAGGCGTTCTTTTTCATCAATATGTCTGTACACGGACAAAATGTGTCCGTGGCAAAGACTTGGTCTTGTCCGTGGCTTTTCTTTTTTACACACCATTATAATGTTCTTATTTTGAAAGACCCAGTTACAAGTCTCCAGGTTTCCTTCAGAATATGACCTTATCTACTACAACACTATTGCACATTAGGAGTCCGACTAGTAATAGTGGTAAAACATCTTTTGCAAGGACCCCCGTAACTCTAAGAGTGTACAAATGAATTTGAATACTCTCAGAGTTACAGACCTGTTATGGCCATTCAGGGCTATCTCTTTATGTGTTTCTGGTAACGTTATTGTCTGCACATTTTGTACAAAAATGTCCACCACAAGCCAGCATGGCGATGACCCCTGGTCCCCAATTGACGATATCTTTTTTTAACCTCAACCTCAAATTAACTCGTAGAGTAGAGTACACTCTTGGACCAGTAAGTGTCCGGTTGGTTCTTAACTATCAGTCATTTAGCTGGGGACTCCCTGGAACGCCCTCAAGGACCTCCGGGGGTCCTGGTATCCCTTTGTGAGAACCAGTGTTTTTCGAGCCACCATCAAAGTCCCTCCCCTAGCGACTCCATCATTTTACAGCAGTACATTTTCTGCACTTCTCTCTCAAGCAGTTCATCTCAGAAAGTGTGATTGTCAGTTATCGTTAGGCACAGTGAAATGGGTCCATTTTGTACGCTACAGTTACATTCCGTAACACTGTGTTCATGAAATTCAGCAGCACATCAGGTGAATCGAGGTCGGGATACAGCTGCTGTACTCTCCCCTTCCACACACTCTTAGTCTAGAACATTGGTTCTCAGGGGTCCTTGAGGTAGTTCCAGGGGGTCCCCAGCTAAATGACAGTTAGGAACCAAATGGACCCTTGTTATGGGTTTGTAACACAGAGAGTGTACGAATGGACCCTACCTTTGCACTGTACTTGATGAGTTATTTTTCCATCTACGGCCAACTCTCTTCACCAAAAACAGCCGATCTACAAGCTCACAACGCATCACAACATGACGCGTTGTGAGCTTATAGATCTGCTATTTTTGGTGAAGAGAGCTCATCCCTATTCTTCCCCCCCATAATAGGGATGCAGGGGTTCAAGTGGTTAAACATCACATATAAAGTTATTTTCAGTCAGTTCTGATGGAAACTGATATTTCTCCGTGACATAGCCTACCGTATCTCAGGTGGAAAGATGTGCATATTTACATTGCGTAATAGGATGTAAGATTCTAAAAATTAACAGTGTAGGCTAATTCAGCGGTGCCCTGAGTCAAAAAGGTTTGAAACTCCCTGACCGAATGGACCAGTTTCATTTGGTTCCTACAGTAACTGTCAAATGGTCAGCTTGGGAAGCCCTAGAACCCTGCCAAGGACCCCCATGTTGATAACCACTGGTCTGGTAGAAAGCCCTATAACCCCGCCAAGGACCCCCATGTTGATAACCACTGGTCTGGTAGAAAGCCCTATAACCCTCCCAAGGACCCCCATGTTGATAACCACTGGTCTGGTAGAAAGCCCTATAACCCTCCCAAGGACCCCCACATTAATAACCACTGGTATGGTAGAAAGCCCTATAACCCTCCCAAGGACCCCCACGTTGATAACCACTGGTCTGGTAGAAAGCCAAGCAAATTCAAAGATTCATGGCTTGAATCTGAGAAATAAGAAATAATAACTCTTCCTCTTCACTGATCAATATTGTGACCGCGTTGCATCTTGACAAATGTAACACATTAGAAAACAGCAATGTTAATGCATTCCAAATGCATGCTGCACAACTAGTTAGTCAGTGCCCAAGTGAGCCGCTAATAGCAAACGAAATGAAAAACAACATTCATTAAATGTAATCTGGCAGGCGAATGTGCTCCTGGCTTAAATCATTCGAAGGAGAAAATCAAGGAAAAGCCCACACACAACTTATGGGAAAACATTGCCTCTGACTGAGGGGGATAATTTAAATTTAAAATTGTCCTCTCAAAAAGTAAAGTTGGCTTTGTTAAAGCAAGTTAAAGCATGCAGGCTCACTGACTGCCAATCATTGCACCTGTCAAATCAAGGTCCAAACACTTTATGACTCAAGCTGCAAAAACAGCCAGCAGCTGCCCAGGGGCGCTTCTAGGCATGGACAGCGTAGGCGGTCGCCCTAGGGCGCCACCTGCAGGGGAGACACCGACTGGAAAATAAGGGTCCCTGATTCGAAAAGAAACAGGAACACAAATGAAATAAACCATTACATATACAACGACGACTCAATATGTGATTGATAAGTTATATACTTTAAGACAGGGGTTCTCAAACCTTTTTAGGCCGTGACCCCCAAAATAAACATATATGAACTGGGGACCCCCACCCTGACAAGCACTTGGAATTGTAGCTATTACATTTACCGTAATGTGACTCGGTTCCACAGATACATATTGTGAAAATAGTAGATCTACATGCTCACAACGCCTCAAAGTAGGAGGCGTTGTGAGCATGTAGATCTGCTATTTTCATAATGTTCGCCTCTTGCTTACTTAATATTTGACTGTTTGGCCAGTTTGGTATTAAAACGGTCTTGAAAATCCTTAAGTTGTCACTTTATAAATGTGCAGATACCCTGTAAACACACACAGGGTATATACATATATGTTGGTTTGTTTACCGTTGACATTTTTTTTACATTAAGCTAATCATCTGGGGACCCCACAAAATAATTTGGGGACCCCACTTGGGGTCCAGACTCCCAACCCCAAGTTTGAGAACCACTGCTTTAAGACATAATAGTCAGTACTAAATATTCTTCATGCAAGCAAAATGTATAGCATCCCTATCCAGTGTTGGGTATCATTACTTTTAAAAGTAACGTGTTACTTTACAGCGTTATTGCCATTAAAAAGTAATTTGTTAGGTTACAGCGTTACCTTTGAGAAAAGTAGATCGTTAAAAAAATTACTCGTTATCCGCAATCCGTTACTGACAATTAAAACCCACAGTCTGTGAGGAAGTTTGGTAAATATAAAATCCAGAGTGCAGCCTACAGGAAATTTTGTGAAGCTGTTCTGGGCTTCAATATGGCTAATTTGCATTGACGTTGAACTCCTCCTTTCACCAATACATCAAAATAATAGTGAAGTGTGAATAATTCTACGGCCTTACTAAAAGGCAAACTCTGTCTTCTCTCAATATCTGCCATGTCGCATATGTGCGACAAATTAATGTAAACAAGACTATAATGTAATGCTGTCACAATGTGTGACACCAAAAGTGGTGACCCATTGAAGACCAGTGGTTCTCAACCTTTTCAGACCGCGACCACCAAAATAATCATATTTTAACTGGGGACCCCCCCACCCTGACGAGCACTAAGTATAACACTTTTGTATAACACGGTTCTGTTGTGAAAATAGTCGATCTACATGCTCACAACGACTTGCGCTGCGAGGCGTTGTGAGCATCGGCTATTTTCACAATTTCTGCCTCTAATATTTGTCAATTTGGCCAATGTTTAATTTGTCATTTTAAAGGTATTAAAAAGTATTTACATTGTCACTTTAGAAATGTGCAGATACCCTTTATACACTTAAACTTTATTTTGGTTTGTTTACTGTTGAGGGAGAAAACAATGTTGCACATTAAGTTAATCATCTGGGGACCCCCCGGGACTCCCCTAGGGGTCCCGATCCACAGGTTGAGAACCACTGGATGAGACCAAGAAGGCATCGGTCACCCGGGAGTGGGACCGTGCATCGTCTCCGCTGACAGAGATGCAGACGATCTCATTTATTTAGGAAACAGCGTGAATGGATTATTTTTCCTTTGTGGCAACAGAACAGGGAAATAGGTCTTAAATGAAACATACATACATTAATAGGCAAACAATAAAGAAAATAGCAGATCACATTGGCTATTTGTAGCAAAGAGAATGGGGGGGGGGGGGGAAGCAATAGAGCCCAGGGGGACCCTTTTCAACAAAGTTTATCATCGTTGTACCATAAATTCAATGTATTGTAATATTCTGCTGGTGTTATGGCATTCGTCTTTCTGGAAGAGGAAAAAGAAAACATTATTAGTGTTTCTCACAACTTGTGAGTGGAGATGATCCGGTGATCTTGTTTGATCTTCCTGGATAGTTTTGTGATAAGTAAAAGACAGACAGAGAGCGAGCAATGCAATAACTCTAGAGCTGCTGCAGCATTAGCACTAAACTTGACTTGAAGGCGTGTGTGTGTGTGTGTGCGCGCATGCGCGCGCGTGTGTTTGTGTGCGTGCGTGCGTGCGTGTGTGTGTATAAAGCTGTATTCTCTACTTTATGCAATCTCGAAGGAGTGGATGTAGTGATTTGGGGATTGAATGTAATGCAAAGGAGATTGCATTCTGCATTGCAATGTTCCCCTGCCCAACACCAGGTGAGAGAGAATGCAGGATGAAATGAAGCAGTCTTTGTTCCTCTGAATTCCGTCTCTTCGTGCCTTTTTACCATCCCATGTAGCCATAGATACAGTAGGTTCACTCAAACAATAACATGCAACAGTATACTAGCCCTCAGCAAAACATTCTCCAATGAAGCTGGATTTTTAAATTAGTTTCGTGAAGCATAAATTTGGAGCCATAATTCTCAAGACAAATTGTCTTCTTTTGTATTCATCTTTATGCTTGTCATAACTGTGGGCACATTTAATGTTAATTGGCCATCAGACACACAAGCACGCGCATGCACACACGCACACAAGTACGTACAAACACGCACGCACGCACGCACGCACGCACGCACGCACGCACGCACGCACACACGCACGCACGCACGCACACACGCACACACGCACACATACACACACGTCCAACATTGGGCATAAACACAGGCCTGTACTTGACAGATTAAGCCTCTCGCACTGCCATTTGAAGGAAACTCCCAGACAAGCAGAGTCATTGGTTGATTCCATCAGAATTACAGTCCTGTACGTTGCTTATCAGCAACTAGCTCATTGAGTCCAGAGCGAGAGAGAGACAGAGAGAGACAGAGAGAGACAGAGAGAGACAGAGAGAGAGGAGAAAGAGGTAGAGATAAACAATAGAAGAGGAGGAAGGCGTGCATGGGAGAAAGAGCGGGTGGGGATGTGAACCAAGTAAAGTAGACGAATATTTTTGACAGAAGGCTTAATTTTCTCCACAATGATTTGGTTATTTTAGCATTTTCTCTTTTTTATTTCATAGTAGAGCTCAGCTAATTAATACTGCAGAGTCAAAAGGTCAGCTTGTGTGGGGTGTTGTTAAAACTACACAACTCTGTGGTATACTATAATACCTAACCAGTAAGACGCCTAAGGACGACAAGCGACCGAGGTCGCGCCATGTCTTGACCATCTGGCCAGTGATGTATATCGGACCAGTTACCCATATATGGAGACCCCTGGTACCCATATATGGAGATCCATGTACTGTACATGGAGATATGCTGTGAGACCCCAATGCTTTGTTATGTGAAAGTCCTATGACGTCTATGACATCTGACATCATACATACAATCCCTTTTATGCCCATATATGGAGATCCCTGTCTGTAGAACCAGCTACACAGATATGGGCTGTCTTTGCCATCTGTCTTGGCCATATATCCACCTAAAGCCATAGGCATAGCACTACTGTAACACTCCCCTTCCCTCGATGACCACGCATGAAGCTAGATAGCTTTTTCTTTTAGAAATGTTTTTTTACTCATTAGGTGCGTGGTCTACCTATGTTATTTTCTAGATTATATTCCTATGCATTTATTGTATTGTTGTTGATGTACTGACATATTATCTTGCTTATCCTTTATTAATATATATATCCATATACATATTGTATATGGAATATTAACGTTTTTGGGGAAGGTAGGGTGTAAATCAGAGTAAAGCAGGCTCTTGAGCCAGTTAGGGCCTGGGATTGCAATTATTCACCCATACCACAGGTGTTCATGACCCCTAGGGTCCATGGCCCCTAGGGGTGCCACTGGAAAGGAGAAGAAAACATAAACACACACACACACACACACACACACACACACACACACACACACACACACACACACACACACACACACACACACACACACACACACACACTTATTGCTTATTTTCAGCCATGATCAAAAATTCCATTGGCTTTTTGTTTAGGGTAAGTGAGTGAAGTGAGCGGTCCCTTTGAGCAGTGTTAAACTATATGAATTCTTCTGTTGTCCAGTAATGTCAACGCTGCTCAACAGCGCCACTTGGTCACCCAGTGGGCAGCGGTATTGCAGCTGTAGCTACTCATACGAGGCGTTTGGGTATACTGCAAAACATAGAGACATCTTATATTTACAATTGGCTTAAGGCCGCAGCCCACTTTGGCACAGGGCACAGGACACAGGGCAGCCCACAGTCAACGGACACAGGACACAGGGCAGTCCACAGTCAACGGACTTTGAGACACACTTTGGCACAGGGCACAGGACACAGGGCAGCCCACAGTCAACGGACACAGGACACAGGGCAGTCCACAGTCAACGGACTTTGAGACACGCCCACACTCGAGCATAGGCACAGGGCACAGGGCAGTCCACAGTCAACGGACTTCACAGAGAGAGACGCACACTTTGGGGGGGGGGGAAATGCACAGAGAGAGACGCACACATCACCAATACGTTTTATTTCTTATTTTTTTCAAAACTTTTTTTTATCCTAATTTTTTTTTCTCAAAAATTCTTTTTTCTCAAAAATTCTTTTTTCTCAAAAATTTTTTTTTTCTCAATTTTTTTTCTCAAAAATTTTTTTTTCTCAAAAACCTTTTTTCTCAAAATGTTTTTTTCTCAATTTTTTTTCTCAAAATTTTTTTTTTTCTCTTTTTTATTTTTTTTATTTTTTAAAACTAGATGTGAGCGGGCCGAAGGCCCGCAAACCTCTAGTATACATACATAGGGACATACACACTCGGTCAAGCATGGAAGCGCCTGCAACCGTTCAAAAATACATCATCCCTGGCCCACTCTATTGAAATGGGTCTTTTGACATTTGGTAGATTAGGTAGAAGTGTGTGTGTGTTATATTTTATTTTGCCAAATAAACTGAATCATGATAATCACTCATGCTCACACTTATAAATGTGCATGTTCCCAAATGCATGCACGTGTGGGCATACAGTATATCGTTGTCGGGCAGAAACCTTGTATCTCCAAGTTTCAAATGTGTAAGTTGTTTCGCAAAGTAAATCCGTGCTTCATAGTACAAGGCCGTCGCACAAAAGTAGTGAAAACAGCAGATCTACAAGCACACAACGCCTCGCGGTGCGAGGCGTTGTGTGCTTGTAGATCGGCTGTTTTCACTAGTTTAAATCATTTTTAAAATGATAAATGCAAAACGAGCGGTTTTGGACATACACGTTTTTCACCCGACAACGACGATATGTGCACCAAAGACAAATGCAAGTACTGTACATACTTATGCATAAGTGCATCCACACATGACAACCGTGCATGTGCAGACGGAAGTCTTGACACGAGAACAGGCATAACATGTCATGTCCTGAGTTTTCCCCCAATTTAATATTAACAGCTGCGAGCATCTCTCCCAGGCGTCAGTGTCGGTGACAAGCAGGAAACAACCTCTCATCTGTTCCTTGCTCCTCTCCCTGCCAGAGAAGAGAGAACACAAAGCTTCCTGTGCACTGCAAAGTCGCCTTTAACTGCACTGTAACTTCTAGCCACAGTACTCCTACATATCAGCCTTCTGTCACCGCATAGGCGAGAGTGACATATAATTTTCCTCGACCGATAGCAAGCATGATATCACCTTGCAAAAAGTTTTTATTATTATAATTTCTTACATCCAGACACAGACAGGTAGGCGGAAGAAGGAGCGTCAGCCTGAGGGCAAACAAGATAACAAAGTAGTTGGAAAGTCTTTATCTGTTGCATGTTAGTGATGTTTTCTTACAGCGGAATACCTTTCCGTCTTTCCTTGACACAGTAGTTTGAGTCTGAATTGCATGCGGAGACGTTGCAAAAGCAGACAAGTCTAGCATGTTAATCAAAGTTTCATGAATGGAAAAGGGGAGGGAGTTATAACGGGAGATGATGAGGCATGTGCTCAATTGAACAGAAACCTAGAAAACAGTCGAGAACGTGAGATCAAATTAATTATGCAAAGCACAGAATGAGTCACTGCGGCATCTAGAGACTTTGGCGAGGGCCTGTGATGAGTAATTGGAAGGCTCTGTTTGGATGGGTTTGGTGGCACCATGCAGACGACATGCAATGACCTTGCAGATGTTAACGTTCTGCTGGTGCATAATCACTCCCATCAAATGGTAATTTCATCAAATGGTGTGATGACTCATACATGCAACTCAGTGTATCTAAAGCCTACTTCAGACCAAATATTAATAATACCACTTTAAACCTTTAAAACACTTTTAACTTAATTGTACGACAGTACATAGATCTGCTATTTTTGGTACATGGTGATGCATGAATTAAGCATTCAAACGTTCGGGAGGAAAATCGCCGCTGCCTGAATTAGCCCTTCTTATCCACTTTGAGTGAAACCCTCCTGTCTATTATGTCGGTGCTGTATAGATGGCATGTCAATCAGAGACTGTTCTTAGGAAAGTTGAGAAAATATAATTAACAGATGAGTCTTTTACTGAGAACATTTGGTATGATTTGTTGGCTTAGCAACCTCAGTATGGTTAACAAAAAGGCTGGGAAATGTATTAAATTTGCTCGAAGACCATTGTAATCTGCAGGGCAAATGCCTTTCTTGTAGACCCTCGACACTATTCATGTTTGGACTCCTGCCACCAGGTTAGAGGTCCGCTTTCCCTGCAGTGGCCAAACCAAACAGATATCTGAGATAATTAGTACCCTCGACTTTTGGAATGTTAAACAAAGCTCTATAGGGCTTTTGCTTTTGGTTGCTCATTGCAACTTCACTATTATAATATCAACTGTACAATATGTTATGTATTTATGTCTTCTAGTTATTTTATGACGTGTATTCATTGTGTTTACTTCAGTGCTTCCCAAACCTTTCCCAAAAGGATCCCAAATAGCAATAGCCTGTGGCTGTGCCCCCCCTTTTGTGAAATGGCTTTAAGAAGAAGAAGAAAATAGCAACAATAGCCTATCTAAAAGCTCACAACACAACTTGCAGAGTTTCTATTTACTAGGTTATTGGTTTAAATTAAAGTTATCTAAATATATATTTACTTGCGCCAGCAGAGCGCACAAGAACTGTGATCGTTACTGTCTGTATCCGGCTGACAGTTATTAAAGGTCGAGTGCTGTCTATATATCGTCACTGTCGGGCAGAAACCTTGTATCTCCAAATTTCAAATTTGTACGATTTTTCATCATACAAGGCCGTCGCACAAAGGTCTTGCAAAACGAAGAGCTTTGGACATACAAGGTTTCCACCCAACAACGACGATTATGTAATGAGGGAGCCAATGAGGGAGCAGCGTTCTTGGTGACAACACTTGGTTGGTTGTGACGTCACCGAGAACACTGCTCCCAGGACCCTCACTGACAGCACAGCGGTCACCAGGCCTGCAATTTCTTCATTTTAGGGGCAAGGCCGCTTGGCCTTTGGTGTTGTCCATCGTTTGAGGGCACAAAGGCCAAATGCCAGGGCAGGAAGGCCATCAAATAAAACAAGATTTTAGTCCATTGAAAGAATTTGTTGAAGTATTTATTTATTGTTTAAGTATTTACAATCTGATCCATGCTCAGCTCTGCACCAATCAAAGTCACTGGATTGGTTTAAAGATGGGGACTCGGGGGAGTTAAGATTTAAGAATCTCAAGAAAAGACACTGGTGTCTACATGACAAGAAAGAGACACCGGTGTCTACTGTCTACATATTGACCTGAAAGAGACAGAGGAGAAAGTGGTACAGTCAGCTGGGGCATTAAGGCCACTGTGGCCTCAGGTCATGCCATTGGTTTGAGAGGCACAAGGCCAAACAGAGGGGCAACGGCGGCCATGGCCTTCATGGCCTCCATGAAATTCCTGCCCTGGCGGTCACAGTACTTGCGTGCTTTGCTGGCGCACAAGTGGGCCACGAGTGCACAAGGTGCAAGTTGGCACCATGACAGAGTGCAGTCTAGTTCAGGGGTTTTCTAACTTTTTTGACTCAGGGCACCCCTGTAAATGTTTTTTTTTTTCATCCACGGCAACCCTGAATTATTCTGTACGTTTTTGAATCTTACATCATATTGAAGAACTGATCGAAAATAACATTTATACTTGATGTTTAACCACTTGAATCCCAGTATCCCTATTCCGGGGGAAGGTTCACCAACAATAGTCGATCTACAAGCTCACAACGTGTCACAGCGTGACAGAGTGCACAGCGTGACACGTTGTGAGCTTGTAGATCTGCTATTTTTGGTGAAGAGAGTTTGGCTGTAGATGGAAAAATAACTCATCAAGTACAGTGCAAATCAGGTCTGTTTTACTAAGCATACAGGTAGTGAAGTGTTATTGGTGTCGTGATATTGATGAATTCCAAATGTTATTAGATTATTCTGCGGCACTGCTGGACTGGCATCATGGCACCGGCGGCACCCACTTTGGGAAACCCTGGTCTAGTTTGTAATGATTCTATACATTATCTTCTCCTTCCCAATTGGTGCCTTTGGCTTCCCCCTGGGGGCTGTGGTCGCCTTTTGAAAACCTGTGGACTAATAGTTTGCAAACCAAACTGGGACAATAAAGACCCATCCAGGAGGCCAATTCAATCCACATGACCTTGTCATGTCAACAGCTCTCAGTTGATGCGGAGGATGAGGCCAAAGCAAAATAATGTGTAGTTCTGAAGTGTTTTGTACAGTATACGACCTATACGTTACGTACATTTGAGTGTTAGTTGGGATTCATTTGGCTGTTGCTTCTAATGAGAGACATGGAGTGCCACTGCAACGCGTCCATTATGTTCCTGGCACTCAAAGCCATATGAAGAGCAACTCATTGACCATACCATTCATTTGGTTGCATTGTGGAAATTCATAAACACTTATACTGACATATACTGTAATAGCTGTTGTCAACTGAATTGCCATTTTTATTCTAGCTGGTCGCAGAGTGCCACAGCTCTTTGTGTTTAGCTACAAAGACTTATGTGCAGTTACTCCTACAGCTTTGATTCCATGATGACGTACTACAGTGTATAATACTTCATTGTAAATACAAAGTATTATTTATATACTACTCCTGTGGCCGGGGGGTATGCACAGTATATGAGGGATTGAATGCAGGAGTCTCAGAAGTAATGTTGGAGAACAAAGACCCGAGCCCGTTGGGTAGAACAGTCACCATTGACGTCCAGTTGTACAATACCTGTCTGTGATGTAGGCATTGTTTCAGCATGCGGCTGTTACCACTGTCTGCCTGCAGACAGACAGTCAGACAGACGGCGGACGGACAGACATTCGGTAAATTAATAGTTAGACAGTCACCCTGGCCACAATATGCCTTTCGGTTGGTTCCAAGATTTCTAGCGGAAGGGCTGCGTTTAACGGAAGTTACGTCATGGGATGCGGGTCTGTTTACATTCCCCAGCGAAACAAACACAAAGACGGTAGCTCTTAACTCGCTCTTAATAGGTGTAACATCGCCTGAATCAATGTTTTTGTTTGTATATTGTTTATTGCGAGCGCAACCGACGGAGCAGGAGATGTAGACCAGATTTTTTTTCCAGCGGGGAATACGTTTGCAACTTCCGGGGAAATTCAGCCCCACCTCCTAGAACCTCTGCCTCATATTTTCACCAGGCTTTTCTCTTCGCAGATGAGTAAGCCTGGCTACGCGAGGCTAGGTTCCAGGAAATTAAATGTAATTGGGTAAAGCCATGCCAGCTGTCAATTTATTAGGAAAAGAAGGCAAAGCTCAAGACTTAATGTTTTAGATGCCGACAGCACTGTGTGTATATAGCACTAGTTTTACAGGCACATGATGAAAAATGTCTGTAATACTGTGTAGTCTGTGCATGCGCATGACTGGGCTTTCTGGGCTCCACCATAAAAAGCAGCAGCAGACAGGCAGACAGATAGACCACATTCATACACTCATTTCCCTCCTGACCAAAGTGACATTTTAAAACAAACCGTTTCCTAAAGGCGAACAGGCTGCAAACCACTTGCTCGCTATGCACGCCTGCTGCGTTGCACACAAATGCGTGCATACACACAAACCCCATGAAGGCGATGACACACACCGAGGCGCAGGCCAGCGCACATGCAGTTAAGTCAGTATAATTCACTGCCGGAGAGATCCACTGTACAATTTCTAGATAGCCAGCAGCTGGCAAGCATGGAACAGACATGGAGCACGCCAGTAATCTGTTTAAGTCCTTTATTCTACTCCTCTATATGAACACAGAGTCAGAACGGCGCTTCTTGGAGCAGAGAGCATTGTCTCCAAGGATATATGCTTTATTGTTCTATAGTGTGTAAGGACAACGGTGGGTCTGTGTGTGTGTGTGTGTGTGTGTGTGTGTGTGTGTGTGTGTGTGTGTGTGTGTGTGTGTGTGTGTGTGTGTGTGTGTGTGTGTGTGTGTGTGTGTGTGTGTGTGTGTGTGTGTGTGTGTGTGTGTCCTTTTATTACTATTACTTGTGGGGGTCAAATGTCCCTAGTCCTACCAGTGCATTATACAGTAGTATATTCTTTTTTTAATATATGTTTTGGGGCTTTTATGCCTTTATTGCTAGGACAGTAGACTGACAGGAAATGGGGAGAGGGGTGGGGAGTGACACAAAGGTAGACGGGATTGGGACTCGAACCAGCGACACGCTGTCAGTATGTGGTATGTGCCCTGACCGGTAGGCCAGCAGGCGCCCAACTAGTAACATTTTTTAAATAGACATTCTAAGGAAAACATGTCCTGGTCCTCACAAGAGATTGGTTATTTTTATGGTTTGAAATTATTTTTTATAATTAAGCTTAGAAATAAAGATTCAGGTTAGGGTAAGGAGTAGGCACTTAGAGGTAGGTTTAAGAGCTGAATTTACACCTGATGTATACAGTTCTTTGTTGGGTGCTGGTGTTGCGTGTCGAACATAGCTGCAAGCTCACAGCTATGTTGTTGGTTTCAGTTGCAGTGCGATACGTTGTGAGGTTTTAGATCAGCAATTTTTGGTGCACGAAACCGGCACACAACTCAGTATAACTCAGGTTTTAGTGTTAGTGTGAAAAAACAAAACAAAACAAAAAAAAAACATTTATTTCAGGGGGTTTGGTGATGCTGGGCGGGGTCAAATTAGCTGAAAAGATATCCCTGCACTGTTTCATCTGTCTCCCATTCAGAAAACATATTACATCTGATGACTAACAATTTTCGTTCCGTCCCGGCGGGGGCCACGCAGCAGCAAAATAATATGAGGACTAAATTAGAAGAAGGAGGAAAGAGATATGTTGTACTGGAGGAGCTCTCCGTCCATTTATATTCCTGCTGCTCGGGAAGAAAAAAACAAGGAAAAAAAACAGTCTATTAAAACCCTGCATTGATGTGAGGATTATGCTATTAGCTGAGACCAGGATTCTCATTAGCTGCTGGGCTGCTGCTGGGCTGGTCTGTACAGTCAGATAGGGAAAGACTATTCCTTCATTGTGTGTACGTGCGTGCGTGTGTGTGTGTGTGTGCGAGTGTGCATGCATGTGACTTCCAACGTTTGGTATTCATTATGTTTGTTCAGTATGTTGGTCTGGCTGTTTGTCAATCTCTTATGGCTAATATGTTATCGCGTGACTGTGTCGCTCGCTGTTAATCAGCTATTTTCTCTGAAGACATACGCACAACCACGTAAAAAATTGACTTAACTCTACTGCTTGGCTTTGTTACTGGCCACTGCTAGTCTGTCTGCCTTTCTGTCTATTTCTAGCACCAGCCTGGCTGACTGGTTGTATGTTTCAACCTCTCCTTGGTTACATTACTGTATCATAGTTTTTTTAATCTGTTGATCTATCTGTCTGTCACCATGTCTGACGCTATAATCTGTTTGCTTTTTGGTCTTGCCTGTTTGGTGGTTGTCCGCAGGGCAGGAATTTCAGGGAGGCCATGGCCGTCGTTGCCCCTCAGTTTGGCCTTGTGCCCCTCAAAACAATGGCATGACCTGAGGCCTCAGTGGCCTTAATGCTCCAGCTGACTGTACCACTTTCTCCTCTGTCTCTTTCTTGTCAATATGTACACAGAGTAGACACCAGTGTCTCTTTCCTTTCACGTAGACACCAGTGTCTACGTGAGTTTTGTACAATTATTGCATTCTCTTGATTTTGTTCAGCATGTTACCGGGCCTACCCACAATCAAGGCCACACTCTTGATCTCGTGATCTCTAAAGGGCTAAATATTTCTATGGACAGAATCATCGCTAAGCCTGATCTATCAGATCACTATTTACTGTGTTTTAATATGACTGTCTCTGATTTAGAAAGAAATAATAGAGATTATACTATAATAAGGAGATTTTTCGGATCTTCTTCAGCAGAAGAGTTTGCTTGCCATTTTGCATGTTCACCCCCTCTTCCTGATATTCCCTCAGTAAATGATATGGTTCAACGTTTTAATCTTAAATTAGAGTCAGCTCTGGATATAGTAGCTCCTATGAAAACTAAAAAGAAACTTAACTCCAAAGCGACACCCTGGATAAACGATCATATACGTTCACTCAAAAAACAATGCCGCAGAGCAGAGCGAGCTTGGAGAAAAAATAAACTAACTATCCACCTACAGATTTTTAAGTCTTCAACAGCCGCCTACAATAAAGCCATGCGTCTGGCTAGGCAGGCCTATTTTTCCGGAATTATTAATGACAATAAGAACAATGCTAGGGTCTTATTCTCTACCATTGAACGCCTTTTAAACCCTCCCCAGTCCTACAAGCAGTCACTCCCTGCCTCTAAAGCAAAGTGTAATGAGTTTGCATCCTTCTTTGACAACAAAATTGAGAACATTCGAGCTGGTATTCTGAATAATACTGTCACAAATGCAAATGCGGTTAATGGTGCCATGTGTAAAAGTGTCGATAAATCTAGGGGGAGCCTAGTATCATTTTGTGAAATTGATGAAGAGGAACTTCGTAAAACCATATCGCAAATGACATCGTCTTCTTGCTCGCTGGATGCAATACCCACGCCGTTTCTCAAAGAGGTTGTAGACTGTGTTATTGAAGATATCCTAAAAATAGTAAATAGCTCTATACAATCAGGTGTCTTTCCAGACTCACTGAAAACGGCTGTAGTTAAACCCTTACTCAAGAAACCCAACCTTGACCCGTCCGTGCTGGGTAATTATAGACCCATCTCTAATTTACCTTTTCTGGGCAAGGTCCTAGAAAAAATTATCTTTCATCAATTGGATGTGTTTCTGCAGAACAATAAGGTGCATAACAAATTCCAATCCGGCTTCAGGAAAGGACACAGCACAGAAACTGCACTTTTAAAAGTTATTAATGATCTTAGGGTGGCTGCTGACAACAAAGATGTGTCCGTTCTCCTACTGCTGGACCTAACGGCGGCTTTTGACACAATTGACCATACAATTCTAATACAACGTCTCGAACACTGGGTAGGACTGTCAGGGACAGCTCTGTCCTGGTTTTACTCTTACCTAACAGGCAGAAGCTACTTTGTTAATCTAGCTGACTTTGAGTCAAACAAACACAACATCTGCTCTGGTATCCCACAGGGCTCGATTCTTGGTCCTTTACTATTCTCCCTCTATATACTGCCGCTGGGAGAACTTATTTCCGCTCACGGTGTGAATTTCCATTTCTATGCTGATGACACCCAGTTGTACCTTTCGGTGGCTCCGGATGACCCCTGTGCCCTAGACCCATTGCTGACGTGCGTGTCTAGCATAAAATGCTGGATGAGTGAGAACTTTCTCAAGCTAAATGAGGACAAGACAGAAGTTCTCATAATCGGTTCTACTGCCCAAAGAGAATCAATAATAAGTAGACTTGGTAACCTGGCTAAAGAAACTAACACCTCTGTAAAGAACCTGGGGGTGATCATTGATGCTGAATTAAATTTTAATACACACATTAATCATGTCACGAAGATTGCCTTCTTTCACCTTAGAAATATTGCACGAATTAGATCTTATCTGTCGCTGAACGATGCAAAAACGCTGATCCACGCTTTCGTTTTCTCTCGGCTGGATTACTGCAACGCACTTCTCTCTGGTCTGCCAAAGAAAACAACTGACAGACTACAACTTGTTCAAAATGCGGCAGCCAGAGTTTTAACTAAAACTAAGATAAGAGAACATATTACTCCAGTCTTAGCGTCGCTACACTGGCTCCCGGTTGTTTTTAGGATTGATTTTAAAATACTTTTACTTGTTTATAAAGCTCTAAATGGTCTGGCCCCTTCGTACCTCTATGACTGCCTGCATAGATATGTTCCAACCCGCCCACTCAGGTCCTCTAGTGCAGACCTACTTGAGGCACCAACAATGACATATAAAAAATATGGTGAAGCAGCTTTCTGCTTCTACGGACCGACAGCTTGGAATAAACTCCCACTACACCTAAGACAGGCAGCCTCTGTGGATAGCTTTAAAGCACAGCTCAAGACCTATTTCTTTACTCTTGCTTTTAGCTAAATGTTTAAATCCCTGTGCTGCTAATTGATGTCCGCACTGTTCTGAAATTGTTATTTCTCTGCTTAATTGTAATCATTTTAATTATTTGTTTTTATTCTGTATTTTTTTATTTGTATTTTATTTTTTCTGTATTTTTTTCTCTTTTAAGCACTTGTGCTTCATTTTCTGCTCTGTAAAGCGCTTTGAGCTGCATTTCATGTCATGAAAGGTGCTATACAAATAAAGTTTTATTATTATTTTTTTATTATTATTATTATTATTTTGTTGAGATTCTGAAATCTTAACTTTATACCAATCCAGTGACTTTGATTGGTGCAGGGCGCCGATCAGATTGTAAATACCATCATTTATCTATTTCATTGCAGATTAGGTTATAATCCCTAACCCTTAAATTCAACAAATTATTTCAATGGACTAAAATCTTGTTTTATTTGATGGCCTTCCCGCCTTCCTGGCATTCGGCCTTTGTGCCCTCAAAAATGGACAACACCAAAGGCCAAGTGGCCTTGCCCCTAAAATGACAAAATTCCAGGCCTGGTTGTCAGTATGTGTTCTGTCAGGATGTTAACTTCATCTATGTATATTATGTTTTCCTGTTGCTGTGATCCGTGATTTATACTTGCCAGAGACGTACACGTGTTGTGAGCTTGTAGAACGTCTATTCTTTGGTGCACAATCACCCACATTTGTGTACATTATAACTTAGGCTTCATCCCCTCTGTTTGAAAGTGCTACTCAAAGTGCATTAAGTACATTAACCGCATGGTAACAGCTGTTGGTTGTACACTGTTATACACATAAACTATACTGTAATTAGCCGGCATATCTACACCCTGTGGTTATTGCAATTAAGGGCTGATCGCACATAAAGAAAGTAGATAACTTATTTAGAGGAGAATGGGTCTTCTGTTTAAATCTCCCCTCCCTCTCCTTCTCTCCCTCTCCCTCTCTCTCTCTCTCTCTCTCTCTCTCTCTCTCATATCTATGAGTCCCAGGCTCCCTGGTGTTTTCAGTAGCAAAATGGAAACTTTGTCAGACATAATCATGCGATTAACAATGGGAATTAAGATTCAGAGGGTAGTACAGGGCTAATTTGAAGTGGGTTTTGATCGTGCTAATTAGGCAATATTCTCGCCTCCTACGTTTAAGACGGTAGCCCATTAAGCAGTATTGAGGGTGTCGTGTTGTGTGTGTTAACTATATTCTATGCACTCAAAATAAAAAGGTACGACAGGCTTACATACAGTGACATTTCTTTGGATAGTACATAGGTAGATACTTTATTCATCCTCGAGGGGAAATTCAAGTGTTACAGCATCTCTCATAGAGACATATAAAACACAAAGCCGAGCGAAAATGGTCTCACAGGGGTGATGTTTGTGTCACTCGTTGTAGAACAATAGTAGAAGTTCTGGCGCTCGCATGGGGGATCCAGGTTTGTATCCTGGATAGGAGGTGAATCTTACAGATTGCTTCTTAAGGCTTGGCTAGAAAGTGTGATTGAGGTAATGGAACTTCAGGGGGCTTGAGATTAAAACCTCTTAGCCCTCTGCACCAATGCACAACCTCAGCGTCAACTGGCTGGAAATGATGTGTCTGACTCTGAATGGTCAAAAAGATAGAGAAGTTTGTGCTCTAAACTCGAGGCTTACTAGGGATGAAGACGGGTGTGAGGGGCCAGCTTGAGAAGTTTGAACAACAACAGAAAGGCTGGCTCACAAGAGAATTAACACCATGTAGGCCCTTGGGCTGATTGATGACACTCTGTGGCTTCGATCAGCCTCTCTACCTTTGATTACCTGTAATCAGCAAGGCTGAGTTCTTTTCGCGGCCCGTCCCGCGGCACCTGCGGCGGACCCGAGCATTGCAGAGGGTTAGATATTCACCCGCGGCAGGACCGGAGCATCGCGGAGGGTTAGATATTCACCCGCAGCTGACCGGAGCATTGCGGAGGTTAGATTTTCACCCGCGTTAGTTTTACTGAGGTTAGGGTTAAGGTTTGGTTTTGGTGCTTTTTATTTCTCCAAAAATGATGTTTTAGCAAATTCAACATAAAAAAGGCGGAACCAGGGCCGGACAAGCCAGAAAGAGCCTTGTGGTTGGTCAGTCAGGGACCAATCAGAAGGCCGACAAAGGGTAAATTGTATGAAGCTGGTAGAAACTCTGTGAAAGCCAGCGGCGTTCTCTCTCTGAACTGTCCACAGCCCTCCTTCTAAGATGAAGCTGGTAGAAACTCTGTGAAAGCCAGCGGCGTTCTCTCTCTGAACTGTCCACAGCCCTCCTTCTAAGATGAAAGTAGAAAAGGCTGAATGTTGCGATGCTGTGACTCAACCGACTGCTCACGAAACACATAAGAACCTGTGGCCTTATCAGCCATGTCAGAAAAAAACACAAAGCTAAAAGCTTTCCTTAGAAACACGGAAACACTTTCACCATGCCTTTCACCTTTACACCATTAGTCTTCTCAAAGACCCTTCCTTTGAAATACCTATACGTCTTATTTTCTCAAATCCAAAATCAAAGCCTGTGCAGTATAAAGGTCTGGCACAGACATTATCCCCTCAAACATCAAAATACCTAAATGCAGTATGAAGCAGTACTGTATGTTACCAAAATTGACATAATACAGTGTGTCCATTAACGTACTTTTGGACCTATATAGCATATAACAATGGACATCATGTTGTGCTATAGCACACAATGGCCCCTTAATTATTAACCACATAGGGTGCCCAGGAATATTCAACATTTAATCGGCAGGTGCCCATGGCAACCCACCATTTTAGCGTCTTTTGAAGGGCTGGCAAAAAAAGTAATTAGAGTAAATGTAATCTGAGTATGTCCTGTTTATTTTCACGATAGTATTTTCTTTCAGTTAGGACAGTTTTCTAACAATCGCGGGCCTCAGTGCTTTTCTAACGGCCGGTAGAGAAGGCCGCGTTTTAAACATGAAGGTGATTTAAAAGCAAGATTAGGAGAAAAATGCACACTTTTGCAGCAGCGTTACACTGTTGTAAATGGGGGAGACGGCACTTCCGGTCACGTGATCTTGCGCTGCATTTCGGGGAATGGAGTGTTTTTCGTCAGTAGCTACAGATTAATATAGTTTACTGTACAACGCGTCGAACGGGTCAATGGGCACAGGTAGACATCAAAGAGATTGACGCGTTGACACGTCGTGAACCTCCTATGAGTTTTGGTTAATGGTCATGAAAAGACGTTCAAAATGGAAATTGACATATATGGAATGTGTCCCAGGGTCACAAGAAAACTCCCCATGGGCCGAATTTGGCCCGCGGGCCGCCAGTTGAATATCACTGCTCTAAACATTGTTTGTGTCTGCGGTATGGGGAAGAAAGCTTGCAAGGTGCATTGCACCTTAAACCACACAAGACCTTTGATGTATTGCAGTAGTAGTCCAGTAAAAATAAGGCTGAGGTTGGAAAAAATTGTGTTATTTCGTTTTTCAACTGATTCTGACAGGAAATTAGGTCTACTAGCCAGGATAAAAAATCTACCATGATCTGCTCACTGCAAATACCTACAGTGGCCAAATCAAGTTGGGCTCCCATCGACTTTCTATACAGGAGGAAAATACCCAGAAAAAAAATCAGCTTTAAGTAGGATGTGAGGGGTCTAACTAGGTGTTTGTCATGATGCTGAATCCATTGCAAGCATTTGTTTTGCACAAAAAACATTCATTGGCCCCAGAAAACGCCAACAAAAGATGATTTTGTTGATGACTCATCACTTTTCATCACTAAACCATCATTTTCTGGGGCCATTTTTAGCCCAAGGAATGTTTTTTGTGCAAAACAAATGCTTGCAATGGATTCAGCATCATGACAAACCCCTAGTTAGACCCCTCACATCCTACTTAAAGCAGATTTTTTTTCTGGGTATTTTCCTCCGGTATAGAAAGTCGATGGGAGCCCAACTTGATTTGGCCACTGTGGGTATTTCCAGTGAGCAGATCATGGTAGATTTTTTATCCTGGCTAGCAGACCTAATTTCCTGTCAGAATCAGTTGTGAAACTAAATTTTTTCCAACCTGAATGGATTTTTTTCCTAGAATTACTAGACTATAGTGGCTGTGTGGTGATAGCAGTTATGGCAGTAGAATGATCACACTGTAAAACCCTCAGTGTTCAGTTAACCATCGTCCCATCGTCGTTGTCAGGCAGAAACCTTAGATGAAAAGTACCTTAGACGAAGTATATCGAAATGAAACCAGCTAAAATCGTATTGTTTGATTTTGTATCGCATCGAATCGGTAGTGCAAATAATCGATTGTATCGATACTACCTACTTTTCACATAGATTTAATTTCTTTGCTAAATAGTTACTATATCGATTTTAAATCATTGAATCGAATCGTATCGTATCGCATCGCCATGAATGCAACGGTGCGAGGCGTTGTGTGCTTGTAGATCGGCTATTTTCACTACTTTTGTGGTCACTTTTGTATGATGAAGTAGGGCTTTAATTTACGAAAAAACATACAGATTTGAAACTTGGAGATACAAGGTTTCTGCCCTACAGTGACAATTTGCTACTCTGAGTGTACAAATGTAACCAAGTTGGTCACATTTGTACACACTCAGAGTAAAATTAACCCAGGGATTTCCTTCATCAAAGCAGTTTTATCTGACCAGTACCATTCCATTGTCTTCTGTAGATAACCAGACCATGATGTCCCACTCAGCAGTCAGTATCCGTATCCTGGATGTGAATGACAATCCTCCTGAACTGGCCACACCATATGAGGCTTCCATCTGTGAAGACGCCAAGCCTGGTCAGGTAGGTTTTTCAGAATGGAACAGAATCAAGATCACTCTGTGAGTGTCATAGGTGCCTTGGAGTTCCTATATGTCAAAGATTCAAGAAGTAAATATAGAGTAAAATGGCAATCGGACGCTGCATTCATGATTTGAGGCATTTACAAAAAAAAGTGTTTTGCAAAAGTCTACCTGCTTGTGGTGCTAAAACAAGCCCATGTGAAAAGGGTGGCATTTGTTCCTCGACCTAGTGGGAATGTGCGTGCAATATTTCACGGAAATCACACGCTGCGTTCACGGTCATTTTGTAAAAAAATCCGTCTTGATCACATCACTATAAAGATACTGAGGACCGACAGGGGGAAAACATAGTCTCGGCCATGCCTTTCTGCCTGGTGGAGACAATTCTTACATTTTTGGTTCCTCAACACAGCCTTGTATTAGCAAAAACTAGTAAAGAAAAAACGAACATACTCAAAGTGAGGTAGGCACTGTTTAGACATGTTTGATATACTTTGTTTTAATTTGCACAATAATGGACGACCAGTTCGCAAAGTGTCATTACTTTTATTCAAATAGTGATTAGACACTACACACTCCAGTTATGTTAGGTCATGAGGGATTAATTGAAGGACTGAATCTGTGTTGGTGGAATAAGTCACCCTGGTTAAAAACATCAGGAATTACTCAAAACATTAACATTCAGCATCACAGGCTGTTATACTTTATATTCATTATTCTGTAAAGAAAAGAAAAAAACAACAACAACATAATTAGTTTTTCTGAGGCAAGTGATAGGAAATCACCACTGTCAGGTTGAGAGATAAATATAAATATATATATATATATGTCACAGTTTTTTTGAGTTTCAGTGAAATTGAGAACAGGAGCGCTCGTCGTGCACCGCACAACAACGACAACGACAACAACAACGTAGCGTCGGCAGGAATGATAGCGCCTCACCCCACGGAGGTTAGAGTTAGGGTTAGGGTTAGGCATAGTTTTACTGAGGTTAAGGTTAGGGTTAGGGTTAGAGTTAGGCATAGTAAGCTAATGGCTAAACACAGCCGAGCTAGACTAGTAGATAAACAAAGAAAGAGTGGTCACAAACGAGTGACATCAGCGACTACACAAGTGAATGGCTGTTGTCGCCATCTCATGGTGAATACGCAGAATTACACAAGTGCGCTGATAAGAGACTATCAAAGTGAATTGATCCAGGTGGTGTTAGGGGTGTGTGGTGAACTTCAAAACGAGCGCTCTTACCCCAATCTCACTGAGTTACCCAAACTGACTGTAACATATATATCGTCGTTGTCGTTTGGAAACTTTGTATGTCCAAAACTGTTTGTTTTGTATTTATAATTTTAAAAATGATTTAAACTAGTGAAAACAGCCGATCTACAAGCACACAACGCCTCGTACTGCAAGGCATTGTGTGCTTGTAGATCTGCTCTTTGCGCTACTTTTGTGCGACGGCCTTGTATGATGAAGCAGGGCTTTACTTTGCGAAAAAATGTACAAATTTGATGTATTACCTGACCTGCATAAGACACACTACCCACACATCTACAGCTCACAACATATCACATTGTGACACATTGTAGATTGGCTATTTTTTGCTACTTTTGTGTGACACTTTAGTATGACAAAGTAGAGAATTAGTAACCCCCCCCCCCCCCTTCGCCCTCAAAAAAATAAAATAAGAAAACATACAAAATTGAAATATGGAGAGGTTTCTGGTGAGGATGAGGGCCTATGATAAATCCTTTCAGACCTCGTACTTCCACTCGGGTCTTGCCAGGTACTGGTGTTTGGAGAGCAATCACCTTGTCATTGATATTCCTTCTTTCTCCTTTGTTTTCTTCCTGCCGCGACAGCCAATCACCGGGCCTTTCTTGTCAGAACTGTTTCATTATCGCATGCTCCTGGTTTGGCCCATTTTCAATTGGACAGCATGATCTATCTGACACTTTGTTCCAGAGGCAATTTAGAAACTCGCCCGTCGGACGCCGGCACAATTTGCCAAAGCGTACTCGTGCCAGAAACCGGTTGCCTGTTTTTCACCCAAAAACAGGAAGATTTATTCTGTGTGTTTCTTGATGCAGGATGCAGATTAAAAGTCAGATGGGTGAATACTTCACCGATTTCAATGTTGGATTTCTGTATAAGTCAGCAATGGTTGGTTTAAATAAATAAGGCTTTGGGGCATCTCGATTTCCAGTGTAGGTCAGAGTGTTATGCCTGCCAAAACTGTTGCTGCGTGCTATTTCACAAAGGGATTGCTATGCAAGACATCGTTCAGTATTTCATCTCTTACTACATTGTACATGATCTGCGAAGGATGCACAACATTCTACACTAATCATTTCAGAGGCAGTTCATAACGAAAACATGATCTGAAAGTTCTATTTTATAGTTTTTGGTTTAGCTAAATCACAATTAATGCAAACTCCAGAATGAATTTTGCGCACATTATCTATCAATGTTCAAACAGTGCAATCTATAGAGGTCGTCTGTAAAACAGGGGTTCTCAACGTGCGGCCCAGGGACCCCCTGGGGTCCTCGAGGTGGTTGATAGTTAGGAACCAAACGGGATTGTAGCCATGTAAACTCTACTCAGAGTTTAAATAATACTGTAGATCGGAGTCCCAGGGATAATAATCGTATAAATGGTGCCTAGCACGTCAAATTGAATTCCTCAACAGGGTATTTAAAGTAAAAAAAAAGGTTGATAATCACTAGAGGCCGTCTCTGAACAACACCAAAACAATCAGTCTAATCAGTCTGAAGAACAGTGCATGTGTAGTTTAATTGTTTAGTAGCCGTACCTCCCGCACGGTCCCACCAATCACCTTTAGAAATGGACAAAGTCATTACGCTATTTTACTCTCTGTACTTAGTCAACAGGCCCGCGGCTCAGTTGGACCCAATTAACATTTGCAGAGCAGAGGAATAATTAAAAAATCAAGGCATTAAAGTGGGGCCTCCATGCTGGAAGCTACATTTACATGTGTAATGAGGCTTAGGCCTCCCCTCCTCTTGATCCGCAGACTTTTTTTTTTTTACTGCTTATTGCCCCTCTGTGCCTTCGCAACCCACCACCTGGCTGTGCCCCCCCCCCCCCCCCCCTTGAACATTGTCTGGTCTGATCTCGCTCCCTCCCACCTCGCTACCTCTTCCATCTGCGAGAGGCCACATTAACCTTCAACTCCTAATCATACAGAGACGATTAGTCTTCCCGGCAAAAAAGGTTCCTTGTCGTGCTCGCGGCATTGTGAGACAAAGAAAGGTTCGTTAATGTTCTCATCAGAGAGGAATGCACTTAAATATTTCACAGAGTAATTATGGGCCAGAGGGAGAAAACGCTGCGCACCTGGAGGTATGTTAGGTGTTTATGAAGAGGAAGGTCTGTCTGTCTGTCTGTCTGTCTGTCTGTCTGACTCTAGCTGTACAATCTGTTTTGTACTTCGTGTCTCAGTCCTGTGGTCTTTCCATCTCTATCCCTGGTGTTTTTCTTTTAATATATATTGTTCTGGGGAGTTCTGTCCACCTTGACTGGTGAGATTGAATGAAAATGTGTTAGCCTGGGGTCAGAGACTTTCCAGCATTCATTCTCAGCCCTGGGGGAATAGAACCTGGCTGAGCCTTTGAGAAAACTCCTTCTCTTCCATGTTGTTGTTGTTTTTTTTAATTATATAACAAAAGCTAATAATAATGAAAAATGAGACGGTCGGGCAAATGTTTTAGAATGTAATAATGTTTTAGATACAGGGATTTGCCTGGTGCAGGTGTCTGTCTTACTCTTTAATGAATCAGAGCTGTACAGTAGCAGTTTATTGTTTCTCGCTCTCTTTTCGTGGCAGGGATAGGGTTTTATTTTTATTGATCGAGTTCCAACCCTCTGGGGAAAAAATGAATCACTGAATCAATCCATTAATGAATTACTCCAGCCATATAGAGCCTTCAGTGCTGGGTGAAAATACATCTCCCCATAGAGTGACCGGCAGAAAATGAAGTCATGATAAAGTTCTCTTTTAGGGGAATTCAGACTGCTGCCATTTTTCTCTGCAATTATCTGATGCTTAATTCATGCTCTGTCGATGGTGTTGCTCACTGAAAACAGCAGACGTAAAAGCTCACAACGCGTTGCACCTACGACACATTGTGAACTTGTAGATCCACTATTTTTTATAGAAAAATCTTCACCAAGCAGATGCCACGTTTCTTTGGAAAACTGACATCATTATCTCATTATCTCGTCTCATCATATCTCAAAGCAGAAGCATGAATGGCTTATGAATCTCCGTAGAAATGTCCTGATTAAGAGACGGTACATCTGACACTATCTGAGAGCAGAACAGCTTTAGGATCTGTTTGATGAGCATGTGGATGAAATCTATCAATTAAAGTTCCAATACATAACTTTTTCAGTGAATGAAATGTTCTTTTAATCACTTTTAACCCCAGTACAAACCGCCAGGGGTCTGTCTACTTGGCCCTGTCCTTTTTTCCTTCGACACCAACTCTCCTCAGTGAAAATGTTATAGCTGAATATCTGCCAAAAAATCGCCATCATGCATATGCATGGCTAACCATTCTGTATGTTGGCGTATGTTAATACAACAACTAGTACTGTTTTGGTTGGAGGTGGTCTCCATGCTCTTCTATTGAGACATTTAGATCCTGTGCGTTCCGGTAGAACCACTACTGGTTGACAAGAGGTATTGCATAAAGCTCAAAGGGAAATATCTTGCTTTCCCAAATTGTCTCTCTGTTATAGCTCAACAGTAGAAATCCTTGGGCTCGCGCCAGGGTTCCGGGTTCGTTTTCAGAGTAGGACATCAATCTTATGAATTGCAGATTTAAGTCTTCGATCAGTGTAATAAGAACAATAATATTGATAATGGTAATAACAATACTATGCTATCGGCTGCCATTTTGAAGTGCCGGGATGTCTGCTGTTTTCTATAATGCTCATATTTATTCAGTAAATGAGGCTGCCAGAGGCAGAACCCAGAGGTGCAGGCATCAAGCAGCAGTCAGCAGTTGTTTGCTTGTAAAATAAGCCATTTTGCTTCAACTCCCCAGAATGCCATTAATCAGTTTGGAAACATCGATGACGTCAACGTTCTCAGAAGCACGCCAAATTATCCCCATTTGTCTTTCATCTGCTATAACTCTGGCTGTTCTTGATGCTGTGCATGTTCAGAAAACTCCAATAAACCAGACCTAATAAAGCCAAATTGTAAAGAAAAACGCACACATTGTGAGCGATGTAGTGGGTGCTGTATTTAATTTGTGTAACCATATTTTTAATACAGCACTCAGAAGAAACAGGCTGTGGTACATGATGTCAAGCAAAACCCACCCAGCAGGGATTATTCACGATAGTACTTAATAAGTGTGACTAATTAGGACTAGGAGCAAACTCGATAACACTTGCTAGGCATACCATATCTATAATGCATTATAAACATAATGCATTATAATCGGCAAACTCATTTATTTTAGACCCCAAATCAGTGGAGTGCGTTGTTGTCGGGTGGAAGCCTTGTGTGTCCAAAACTGTTCGTTTTACATTTATCATTTAAAAAATGAACTAAACTAGTGAAAACAGCCGATCTACAAGCACACAACGCCTCGCGGTGCGAGGTGTGCTTGTAGATCTGCTGTTTTCACTACTTTTGTGCGACGACCTTGTATGATGAAGCAGGGCTTTACTTTGTGAAAAAAACATACAAATTTGAAACTTGGAGATACGAGGTTTCTGCCCGACAGTGACGATAATATTTGGTGACTGTTAAGTGTCTGAGCGGCCCCTTGCCCTGCATTTCGGAAGCCAGTATTATGCAAATGACCTTCCTATGTTGTTGTTTGTTCTGTGATGGAGAACAAAACATGTCTTTCTGTGGTGTTTTTTTTTCTCCATAGAGTGGAGGTTGACACTGTTTGCTGCTTTTGTTTGGATTAGTGCTGTGCAGGTCATCTCCAACGTCAACCACACTGTTTGCTATTCACCCACACAAAAAAACATCAACATCTGCACAAACCCTACATTTAAAAAATAATGAACCAGTTCAGTTCTGAGACCTTTATCTTATGAACACAACTTCAGTAGCCTAAAAACGGGCTATGTTCCAAATTCTGCTTCGAAAAATCTCACTTATACGCCACAGTAGTGTAACCACAACAAAACAGCACTTAATTAGGCCGGAATATAAAATAATGTTGTCTTTAAATTAAATTGCTCTTTGCTCAGCAGCTTTTTAGCTCCTTTTTTTAACTTGCAAAACAAAATTGCCACGAACTCACTAACAAAGTTGAGTCTGCAAATCAGCAAGTCTAACAAACTACTAACAAAAGTTCCCAGCATATACTTGCTTAGCCTATCACACTTCAACTGATCTTTCTTTGCAGCAAATATTATAATTTAATGTGAACAAATAAATAATACGTAGAATGTTGTTTTATTCTGCGTCCTTTTGCGCAGGGCAGAGACATAATTGCATCCACTCTGCGTTCACTATAGCAACGCTTGTTGCAAGAACACGTCACGACTCGAGTGTCATGCTAATGGATCTCCTTTATGCGTCTATTCAGATTATTTTTTTCTCTGTCCTATATCTGCAGTGGTGTAAAGTAACTAGGTACATTTACTTACATTAATATACCTTTGAGTTGTTAACAACTCAAAGGTAATATTTATACCTTTGAGTTGTTGACAACTCAAAGGTATATTAATGACATATAGTTGAATGTTGAAAATGGGTGTTTCTCCCCTTTAAGTAGTAGGCTACTGTACTTTTACAATTTTGAGGTATTTCCAATTTTCTTTACTTTTACTTCTACTCCTCCAACTATTGTGCTTTTACGCCACTACGTTTATTTGAGAACTTTAGTTACTAGTTACTTGCAGATATTAAATTATAATATTATAAAACATACATTAACCAATTTAGCCCTATTTTATACCTAGGCTATTTGAAAATAGCTGATCTACAAGCTCACAACGAGTCGCATCGCTGGTCCTGTGGGTGACAAGTTGAACTGCACATCACTAGTTTAGATGTATAAAGCAGTAAGGACAAGTGCACTCTCTTTCCGTTACAAAAAGGCATGACAAATAGGTGTAGAAGAACGCACGTGCGCGCGCACACACACACACACACACACACACACACACACACACACACACACACACACACACACACACACACACACACACACACACACACACACACACACACACACACACACACACACTTCACCCTCATAATCTTAGCCTGTTTTCAGATCAGCCATGAATTGACTGGGCTAATGAGGATCTATCCATTGACTCCTTTCCTCTACTGTGTTATCACCCAGTGTCGCAAGTGGAGTGTCAGCTCCGCGGCTCAGCTCTAGGTTTTCGGTGGAACCACAGAGAAAATTAGATTAGCCTAAGCCTTTTAACTGCGTTGGGTTTGATCCCATTTGAGGGGCTGGCAACACAGCGTATGCTGTTTGTGTTTAGAGGCAAAGCGCATGCAGTGGGAGACGGGAGAAGGGCTGCCTGGGAAGTGAATAAAAGGCTCCGGTGACAGAAGCTAAGCAGCTTTAGCTCGGAGACACAGTTCAAGCCAGGGGCGCGACACATAGTGGCAAATAGCTTCTCACCTTTTATTTACACGGTGCCTTTTTAGGACTTGTGGGGATCCTCAGACATGGAGAGAGTAACGGAAAGAGACATTTTCAGGTGTAGGGGTCGCCACGTAGAGCAGCCATCTGGGAACTGGAAGGTTCCTGGTTCAGTCTACTGCCTTTATTGCCCACTTGTCCTTGTGTAAGACAGTGAACCCCTAACTAAGTTGGTGCCTTGGTTGCCTCCACCGTTGGGAGGCAGCCATTCATCAACACATGAATGGCAGAATGTAACAGACATTGCAAAGTTCTTTTAACAAGGCCCTTAAGAACTTTAAACCTGTCGTCCCTAATAATTTCCAAAATATATTCGCTGTGCAACACCTTTGTACGCCAAAGTATAAAATATATCACTCAAAAAAAAAAAATTCTATTGATTCCTCACCCCATGGAGACTTGAATTCATGGATATATATATATATATATATATATATATATATATTTTGCCAATACTTTTAGCAGAGGTTCCCTATGGAAAGTGTCTCATTTGTTCCCTATGGAGACTCCTCAAATTATTGTCTTATAGGAATCTTGTCATTTGGGGGTGAACTATCCATTTAAATGGTTAAACAGTAAAGTCATGTAATGTTTGACTGTCATGTTGGCACGCACCCTCATCATTTGTGAGTGTTCTGATGTCCCAAATCATATGAGTTTTGTTTTGTTTTATTTATCTAATCTGACACGTGAACATAATTTCAGTCTCTTGGACAGCTCTCTTCGCCCACCCAGTGGTATTTGTCTGACTGAATGAGGAGGGACAGATACCATATAGTTCCATGTGTGCAGGGAGAAGCCAAATAGGACGTATACCCTGGGGGTTACGGTGGCCTGTCAGTTCTGCCTAGTTGTCTCACGGCTGGCCGCGTGGGTCACCGTGACAGAACGTCTCCGCTTAGCCTCCTCACCCTCTTCCATCATCCCTCCCCTCTTCTCAGAGAGCCAGTTAGAAATGGCCAATGCTAGGGACCTCGAACCCCCTCCCCCCCACACACACCCACACACACTCAAGAACACAGACAATATCCCCAGGCACCCATAACACACTGATGGAGGGAGAGAGGGAATAAAGCTGCATATCCTTGCTATCGGGCAGAAACCTCTTAGCTCCATATTCAAACTTTTGGTAAATGAATGCCCTACTTGATCGCACTACAGTGTCACACAAAATGGTCGAATGTAGCAGATGTACAAGCTCAAAGCACTTCGTGAAGTGACATGTTTTGAGCTTGTAGATCTGCTATTTTTGAATTTGAATCCTGAAAAGTAACAGTTTTGCACGTACTTTTCCACCCGGCTGAGACAATATAAAAATCTCAAACACAATTGCACATTTTGCCAGATAACGTTGGATCCCCTGTTGTCTTAAAAATCCTACTACCCACTAGTGGCTTGGTTACTTACAAACAGTATTTTTGAAGTTTACCCATGAAAACCATGGTTGTTTCTTGCACGTTGTTGTTCAGACATGTTGGGTGATACAAAACAAATGCTCTCCTGTACCCGACACGACACGTGGGTCCTGTCACTGAAGAAGTGAAAGGCCCTATTACACACGTCCTCTCTTTGGATTACAAACATTCTGGAGAATCAAACATATACATAATTCAGAGACCCAAACTAGGGCAAAGATAGAGCAAAGACAAATGTACTACAATTAATATACATTATTAAACAGGGACGAATGATGAACCAAACATACAGACAAACAGCCCAGCAGACGAACATAGGCACTCCAACACTATGTTATCCTTGAATAAAAGTATTCAATTACAGCAATATCATTCAGTCTTTAATTAACTTACTTTACTTTGGTGGCTTTTACTTTGATGGCTTAATCTTAGACACAGCTGCTTTGAGCGCTGTTCTCCCTTTCAACTTCTGTTGCTGCAGCCGTCGTGTGAAAGTATAGTTCATTTATTCTTCTGAGAAGAAAGTGGCTGCCCTCGCTGGACTCTGACCCCTCCATAGCCTTGCCACAGATGGGATAGTTTTGGTAAAGTCTTCTGTGTCTATCTTTCCAATGATGCTAGAGATTTAAGGGGGTCAGTCAAGGGGACCGCTTGCAATTTAATTAGGTGATTGTGCTTCAGAGAGCTTTGCTACTCGATAAACTCCCACACATTCGCCTGTGTGGATGCTCAGGACCCCGAGACGCTGCAAGGGCACCGTCGTCCAACACAGATCATGACTCTCTTCTTCTTCTTCTTATGCTGCTCCAAGTTCTTCAGAGAAATACTGCAGATGTTTCTCTCCAACTCAAAACAAGGCGATTGTTTGAATTGTCTGTTCTCTCCTCTTTGTTCCATTACCAATCTATGTAAAGCGCCTTGGATAAAAGCGCTATATAAATGCACCATTTACCATTTTACCATTTACCATGGCTCTACCGATGTTCCCTATTGAGCTTGGCACATTTCCTGGAGCAAGCTGCCCAGATCACACATGTCACACGTGCCTTCTTATTTTTTCACTTCCAAAAAGCGCCTGCAATGTAATGCATTTGAAACTACATTGCAGTGCACATCATGGGGTGATCACTGCTTGCCTCCTGTGAATTGTTTTATTTTCATTTTTGTTTATTTTCAGTTTATTTCGTTGCTGAGTGAGGTCAGCAGACAAAGTGGCGTGAGTGAGATGAAAAAACCTAGGTGAAATGTGCCAATCTTAACAGGAAACAATGGTATATATGTCATAGTATATTAGAGAAACAGCACATTCGAGACGCGGAGCACTCGTGGTGCGGCACGGGGCGGAGCAAGCGGTCGCCACAACAACGTACTCCAGGCGGTGCGCCGCTCTATTGTCCACGACACTGCGAGCGGCTACCGAAGCCCCCCTGTATCCACGAAGCCCAAACGAGTTACGAGGCCCCCCTGGGTCCACGAAGCCCCAAGCGGCGCGAAGGCCAGCGGACCTTGGCCAGGGCCGCGCGGCCGGCGGAGCGCCGCGCGAGTTACGAAGCCGTGGTGAATGCAATCGTTATATTTATGCCCAGGCCGTAAGGCCTGGGCAAGCGCACGTTAAACGCCCTGTCCAAGTGACTACAATGGAGCTAATGGCTAGGCTAGGCTAGGCTAGGCTAGGCTAGGCTAGTAAATAAAGAGTAAACACTTCCGGTCTGCGGCGAGTTCAAAGCGTGACGTAACTCTCTTATATACACTCTGGTGAATGGCAGAGCAGTGGCTGACGTCGCCATCTGGTGGTGATTAGTGTGTGGTGAACGTCAAAACGAGTGCTCCTTGACAACTTTTACTGGTTTCTTGAACATACTGTAACATATATATTAGGTTCGTTGTTCCCTTTTTCCCCCTCTAGGTACTCTAGGGTGTCTATCCAACCACCCATTAGCAAATTTTAAAGGGATAGTTCACCCCTAAAATGACACATTTGCTATCGATTACTCACCCCATGGACGCTTGAATTCATGGATATTTTTTTGTTTTTGTCGCATTCCTAAGCCAATCATTTGATGACCAGCAGTGGTTCCCTATTGGAGACCCAAAGAGCCTGCTTTGTTCCCTATGGAGACACAAAGAGCCTGCTTTGTTCCCTATAGAGACACAAAGAGGCTTAGGAATGCCACAAAAACAAAAACATATCCATGAATTCAAGTCTCCATGGCATGGGTTGAGTAATTGATTAAAAAAAAAAGTCATTTTGGGGATGAACTATCACTTTAAGCTAAAGAATGAAAACACATGAGGGTGTCGTTCAAACGGTGGAGTGGAGAGCCAGTCAGGCCGTTGCTGGTTGAGCAGTACGATGCTTTCTCTGCTGCAGCGTGAACACATCGCTGTCGATTGACTGGTAATGTGTGGATGGAAAGAAGTTCGATTTTGTGTCACAGATGGTTTGCATCATTATGATTTTTGCCTCGGCTTTGCGCTTGTGTGTGTGCAGGCGGGCGTGCAGTGCAGGTATACCTGTGCATGAATGCAGCGTATATATATATATATATATAGGAACCACATAAATGGCATGCAGAAATGATATTTCAAGGTACAGATAATATAGGGTGTGAGTTCTCACCTTGTTTTCTCTACTCCTGCAGAGTGAGAATTGTATGCAGTCAGACGAACAGTGCACACCTGAGTGAGCATTTATTATCCAAGAGAAACCTTTTGACACCTTTACAACATGTACAACTGTCATTGTATAGTGACAAAACATACGACTCAACTTGTCTCTTTTGGTTTTGTGGTTAATCTTTTATATGGGGTTAATGCTTTCGTTACTTATTTTGGTTTAGTTTAGGCAGAGTTAAGCTGGTTGCACACTGCTGTGTTTTTTCGTTGTGAAATGCGTTTTTCAGTGCAAGGAGAGAGAGAGATAGAGAGAGCAAGGGACCCAGTGGTCCGAAAATAAATAAGAAACGGGCGGCAGTGTGCAAACGTGATTGACATAACGTGAGGTTGATTTCTTTATTTACGTGCTCGGAAATTCACTCCTATTTTTGGCCGAAAAAAACACAGCAGTGTGCAACAACCTTCCCTGCTGAATAATGATGTTAATATATCATTGTTTTCTTTTTATTCCAAAAAACATTAATTAAAGTTATACTGTGTAAGTTGCTCAACTAGTGGTCAGTAGCGTTATAGCAAACCGCGGTCGCGTCTGCTTTTTTCGGCCGTTTTTCGCCGCGGACCGGGCCTTCAGACCACCGCTGCCGGCTCGCCCGCCTCGCCACGCATCCGTGGAGGTGTCTCGTGTCCCTCTGCGGACCGGCGTTGGGGAGTTACAGGCTAGACTTCTAGACCAGCGCAGGACCAGCGTAAACAAAGCTGTTGAAGCAAGCTATTTCCTGAAGAGACGTGATTGTCCGGTAGTGTATCATGTGTGTATGATCTGCAATGTGATTGGCCAACGTATACACAACGTATACGGATGATGCAGATGACGTCATTTTGCCGCGAAATCCCGCCCTTGTCACGGCTAAGTAGAAAACATATAAAGAACAGGCTTTTGGGGCTGAAATGAACGGAGTGGGTGTTCTAAAACTTTAGCGATTTAATAGGACAATTTTAAGATATGTTTTATAAAAAAAGTTACATAGTATAACTTTAAAGTGTTAAAAATCTGTATTTCTGTGGACACAGTCAACAGCTTTTTCCCACCCACTTCGTTCTCACTAAAACCCTTCTCTCTCTCTCTACCCATCTGTTTCCTTTGCAAATGAACAAATGAATTAATTCAACCTTTATTTTCCGTAGAAATCATTGAAAGTGACCATCATTTACAACCTATAAAAATAATTAGAAATAATACAAATCAGGAAAATTACCCAACATTCTGGCACTCTGTCTTTAAAGTTTTACTATGTAACTTTTTTTATAAAACAAATCTTAAAATTGTCCTAACTGTTAAATCGCTAAAGTTTTAGAACACCCACTCCGTTATTTTCAGCTTCTGAAGCCTTCTCTTTATATGTTTTCTATGAGCCGTGAGGGGGGGAGAATTTCGCGCCATGATGACGTAATCTGCATCATCTGTATACGTTGTGTATACGTTGCCCAATCACATCGCCGATCATGCACACATGGTACACTACCGGCCAATCACAGCTTATCTGCCCTGGTCTTGAAGTGGGGTCGCCATATTTGTAGTCGCCGTGTGTCTCTTTACTCAAAAAGTAATCTCGCCTACCAGGCAGGGTGAAGTCGTCCGTTTCTCCGGAATGCCTGAACGCCCAGGAACCAGGGACCCCTCTAAAGATAGCTCTCGGCGTTGTGGAGGCAGACGCGGGGGTGTGAAGGTACGAAAAACGGGCGAAAGACGCGAACGCGACCGCGGTTTGCTATATGGCTACTGACCACTAGTTGAGAATCTTACACAGTATAGCTTTAAGGTTAGGGTTTCGGTTCGGCTTGAGGTTTAGTTTAGATAGAAGCCAAGTAGACCAAGTTGATCATTGGCCAATGAATAAGGCTTTCGACCTGTTCTGTGAGGTCCTAATGCAGGCGAGAATGTGCACACACCAAGCAGATTACACACAATGCTTGGAACCCTCACTATTTTCAGCTGACTGACAGCTTTGTACATGTCCTATGGGCATTTTATATCTCCTTAGAGCAGTGGTTCTCAACCTTTTCAGGCCGCGACCCCCAAAAGAATCAAATTGTAACTGACGAGCACTAAGAGTTGAGGCATTACATTTTGTATAACACAGTTTCTATTGTGAAAATGAGCCGATCTACATGCTCACAACGCCTCGCGTTCTGAGGCGTTGTGAGCATGTATCGACACACAGACACACAGACAGACTGACAGGTACAACAGGTATAACTGTTATTAACCGGGTGGGGCATGCATTCCCAATTTGCATCGTTCCTAGGTTTAATTGGTTAATGTCAAGTCTGCTAGGTCCACCTTTGTACCATCCTGTAGAAATATGCCTTCTGGTTGGTTCCAAGATTTCTAGCGGAAGTGCTGCATTTAACGGAAGTTACGTTAGGGGAAAACCGGGGAAGCTCACTTCTAGGGAAGCTCACACGGCGGAAGTTGAACGCTTTCTGCCTTATATTGTCACCAGGCTTTTCTCTTCGCAGATGTGTAAAGCCTGGCTACGCAAGGCTACATTTGTATCTTACGTCGTAAAACAAAACAGAGCGACTTGCTCAGTCCTTTGCTCCAGTAACTACTGTATCAGGCTACATAATCAGATCCCCGTACATTCTGTTCTCTGTTCTTAGTGACTGGATTAATGACGCAGGATTAATGACTCCTGTGTTACTCCGGAACATTTACACATGGACTACAGGGATGTACTCTAAAGCAAAAGGACAGTTTCCTGCTTAGGTAAACTGCTGTCTTACAGCTAATGGATGCTATATTACTCATTATCCGCTGTTGCTATTATTTTGACTGTACCTTTTTTATCCATTATTTATCTATTAATAGTTTAAGCCTACAGTATCTATTTGTATTCTTATTTTTAGCTTTATTACATTATCATCTTTTTCCACCGTCCCAGTAGTCCAAAAGGGTTAGAGGGAGATTGAGTGTATAGGTTTAGTTATAATGCATGCTGTCGGACAAATCTCACCTTCGGAGCACTGCCGATCCAACCGATAATTATGTCTGAGTCATAGTGTCTGGGACTTTGTCAGAGTACCCTTTGAAGCTGACAATCTGTGTTCTCTTCCTTTTGTGCACAATAATGTATCCTTTGCATTTTGAAAAAGAGTCCTATAACAGTGTGGGCATGCATATGTTTTCTCCAAAAGCTGTTTACCTAAAACTCACATTACGTCAAACGTAATACGTAACAACAATTAACGGGTACCTTTCCTTTTAAACAATAGCCATCAATTCACTCAAAATCAAATTCAAATTCATCACGTTAAGTTTATTTCAACTCTCAGAACAGTTAACAGTCGCCATTGTACACTTTTTTTTTAAGCAGCACAAGCAAAACCATGCACACAAGTATTCCTCCAAACCCACCCACTTCCCACCCCAAGTTAACACAAATGATAGTGAGTGGGTGAAAGTATTTGGTGGAAGTTTTTGCGACTGCAATTTTATTGTTAAGCAAAGAATAAAAAGTGTCCATAAAAGTTATGGGGCAGGTACACAATGATTTCACTGAGGCATTTACTGGTCTGTTCGTGTATTGTAGTCAAATATAAAGACTCTATTGTGAGTTCATTATAAAATGTACATAATATGCACAGTATGAGAATGTACAATAGATACAGTCAGATAGGCATACATGAGGATATGTGTACAATTGGCATAAGGGCATACATACACTGCTGTTGGAGGAACTAGAGATAATATGTGAAGACGTGAGGCAGAGCTCAGCGCTTGTTCAGCAGCCTGGCTGTGAAAGCTGTCCCTCACGCTCAATTCACACCAGCTGCTGTGAGCGAATGTCTGTTTGTGCGGACATTCACAGAATGCAATGAAATGGGCGTGTCTGAGGTATATGAGCGAGTCCCTCTGTAAACAAGCATGTTGCGCTACAGCCAGAGCTCTGCTGCTCTCTCTGAATGGATCAAAGGGAGCAGCGCCCCGCTGGGGAGGTCACAGGCAGAGGCGTAATTTCAGAGAGAAATAGCCCAGTTTCTAAAATGGCGAAAATAGTTGATCTAGGCTCTCAACGCGTGTTGAGAGCCTATAGATCCACTATTTTCGCTATTTGTTTGGGGGCGAAAAGAGAAAATGTTTGAGAATGTTCATCTATAGATCAATCTCAGAAAATTTGAATATTTTGTTAAAGTAAATATTCTTGAAACATTCATATATGTCTTGAAACTTTCACATATTCTAGATAGACTGAACAATCTGTGAATTATTCCAAACCTTTTTTGTTAAAATCTTGAATTTCTATGGCTTACAGCTCATGAATATCAAAAGTCCTTATTTCAAAATATTACAATATTACACAAGACCACTCAAAACAAGGATTTATATTAGAGATGTCAACCTTCTGAAGTCAGAGTTGCTTGAAGTCAAGAGGGAAGTTTACGAAGTCAGTTATGATTTGGGGTGCTATGGCATCTGCAATGCTTTTTTTTACAAAATATTCTAATTTTCTGAGATTGATCTGTATAATGACATTCCCAAAATAAGGATGCCACGTTGAAAGTGGTTCATAAATTAATGGTACAATAACATGCATGTATGTGAACACTAAAGGCAGTGGCAATTGCCATCCCCTGATGCCCCAAATGACACCCTGGTCACAGACAAGGAGGAGAAGTACAGACACTCTATGCTCGTCTCTGGCAGCTTGTTTGTAAATTAATGATAATACTGTACATTTTATGTGCAGTATCATATCAAGGAAATAGGCTATGTACCTGGTAGTTGCTCAATCTTGATTAAAACTTTATTGTACTACTGTTATCAGTACTTGCTACTGTTTCTGTGGTGTCGAGTGTGTATGCCTAGTCCACGCCTACAGAGCAACATATGCTGCTTTCTTTCTTCTTTTTCCTTTATTTATTCAGGGGAGCCCATTGAGAGGAAGCTCTCTTTTTCAAGGATGCCCTGATCACGGATTCACAGCATATGAAACGCAATACCAGCAATGAAAAACAACACAACCACAAAGCAATTGAATCACAGTATAACATCACCGATACATAAATATAGACATGAAGCAGGTACAGTCACTATGTAGTGTGTCCTCCCAGTTTCAGAGACTCCTGAAGTTTGCCCCATTTGTGTGGAGCATAATATATGAAGGCAGTCTTTCCTTGCTCACTGTTCATATGTGGACAGGTATATCTAATGTGTGCCTGTGAACGTGTTTTGATCGTCCAGTGACTTTTGCATCTAAAAGCGAGGATAGGTACAAAGGCTTCTGGTTGGCTGCCACTCTGTCTGGGCTATATAGTGGCAGTTGCTCCTCTCCACGGTCAATGCATTGAACCTCTGCGCTTTCTCAGAACAAAATACTGCTAATTTACAGTACTACTCTGGATTTTATTGTGATTGTGAATGGATAGGAAAGCAAGATCATCTTACAAGCAAATTAATTTTAGTCATCATCAGATTATAGGACTGTTTGCTAGTGGTGCAACTGGCAGTGATCAAATTTGATCAAGAGCTTATGCTTCCAGTGATTGTCATTTTGGCTGCATACCAATGATCACTGTGTCCACTGCTGAGTGTTGATTTACTTTGAATTTTGACCTCACCGCTGGCTCTGTTGTCATGGCAACGCCATTGTCTACTGTACTGCTGTTAAATTAGTCATGCATTCTTCTCTGTAACTACTGTACTGTGTACATGCACAGAGTAAAAGGACAGTAGTGTATTTATTTGTTGACTACTTAATAAGGACTATGTCATGCTGTTAGTCCATCCATACTGTACGCATCTGATGGACCCAATTACAAGGAAGAATGCATGCATGACTGGGAAGCAATAACTAAGCAGTGACATCAGATCAGAAAGAATGATAACTCATCAATACCCCTCCGGTAGGAAAAAGAATCCCACCCAGTGGCAGTGAGCGGTGCTTTAGGCTGCTCAACAGCGCCACTTGAAGGTTGGTCACCCATCGGTAGTGCAGCTGTTGAGGCCGTACTCATACATATATACAGAATGGACAGACAAACAGACATACACACTCGGTCAAATGTTGGAGCGGTAAGCACTGCTCCAAAAAGAACATCCCCATGGAAGCCTGTGGCACACATTTGTTAATTCAACACATGTAAGCCTATAAAGCCAGTGTGATATTCATCCTGCTTGGCAGGTCTAGTGTACCTAGCAACATCACTGGTTGATAATATGTCAGGAGCAATTTCTTCTGGTTAGCCCTGTTAAAACGAAGAAGCATCTTGTAGGTGTGCTGTGTGCAGTCTCCTTTTCATACCTCATACCATTTCCTTGATGGTAGGAATGCATGCATGAAATTGTACCTGATTATTTCCATGGTCATATTGACCAATGTATAATAAATCATTTATAGTATATAGGCCTAATACAGAATAGCCATATTGAAATACCACTTTCCACCAGTAGACCAACACCTACATATACTACTGATGCTGGGTATAACTAGCTAGTAGCTACAGATTAAAAAAAACAACAACACTGCTTATGACCGGGTTTATTAAGCCTGCTGAACACTAAATTCTGTTTCAAAGGTCGCACCATCTGTGCGACGTTTGGTATTAAATAATTATGTCCTACTCCCTCCTCACATTACCGAAGCTGAACTGTGAGTTGTCACTTTCAGAAACAAAGTTTGTACGTTGGTCCTAGCACACATGAGGTGCTTTGAAGGTGCTGTGTGTTAAGATTCTTAGTCACTTCACCGTTGTCTGGGGACCCCCCAAACATCTTGTGCACAGGTTGAGAACCCCTGCCCTAAGACATCCATGTTTTGATTATAAAGTTGTCCCTACTGTCCCGGTAGTATTGGCCGTACGTAGCTAGCTTGCACAACTTGCTGTCCAGGTATTGTACGTCCGCCAGTAGAAGGGGCTTGCTGGCCCAGTGTCTCAGTCTGACCAGAACACTGGCTGGCTCACATTTGCATTTGGTGAATAGAATACAACCTACCTAGCTCTTGGGTTGAAAAGGACAATAAACTCATGCAACAAAGCAGTGCGGGTGGGAAAGGATAAAGGTCCAGTACTGTACAGTATATCTCTTCTGCTTTTATGTGTGCACATATGGATAATCTTATTTTCTATAAAGTGATGAATGAGAGACCGATTTGTCTGGAAGGGATAGAAGAAAAGGAGAAACGAGTGATAAATGACAGGGAGAACCTTGGAGAGTGTCTTGATGTGACAAATAGAGGGAACAGGTGAAACAGGTAAGTGTGGTGGAGGATGAAAGTCTAGATGGACAGGTGGAATCGCTCCCATCTTACTGGTAAATAAGCTTTCAAGACAATTTTTTTTAAGAGGCAACGGCTGCTATACCTGCACAGGAAAATGTTCTGCTGTATTTCCACCCCCATTATCTGATACTTTGAGCAATTCACCATGCCAGGAAAAAGGAATTACATTCATCAAGCTTTAATCATCCTGAGAAGTGCACTCATGATGACACTATGTCTGGGTGTTGTTGTGTGTCTGTACAGATTTGCCAACAGCATCTTGGAGCTGTGCGCGTGAGTGTGCGCTTGTGTGCGTGTATGTGTGCGGGTGTTCTTGTTCGAATCAGAGATTGACAGCTGAGGGCTGAGGCAACAATGGTGGCGGCTCCCTCTACAGGGGAGTGCTCAGGTAGACGGTCTATAGGCCTACAGTAAGATAATAATATATAACAGTAAGACGCCTAAGGGCGAAAAGCGACCTCACCCTAAAGGGCAAGGTCACGCCATGTCTTGGCCATCTGGCCAGTGATGTATATCGGACCAGTATATCCATATATGGAGACCCCTGGTACCCATATATGGAGATCCATGTATATGGAGATATGCTGTGAAAACCCAAACATGCTTACTCAGTTATTCGTTATGTGAAAGTCCTATGACGTCTATGACATTTGACATCATACATACAATCCGTTTTATGCCCATATATGGAGATCCCTGTCTGTAGAACCAGCCACACAGATATGGGCTGTATTGGCCATCTGTCTTGGCCATATACCGTTATGGATTCTGTTAGTGTGGTATGTGGCCTCCATATACGGGCATTCCCATATGAAGTCCTGTTAGATATTGATGACATCAGGGATCTCCATAAAAGGGATTCGGTTCCCCTGGCATCACAGGATCTCCATATATGGCAATAAAAGGGACTTGGTTCCCCTGACATCAAAGTGATGTCAGAGCGTGATGTCAGAGCGTGCAACAGCACCTCTCTGGTCACTCAATGGTATTGCAGGCCTGGCTCAGGCTACACACAGACAGACACGGATACACGCACGCATACACACACGGCCGCTCAAAAATATATACTGTGTGTGTGTGTGTGTGTGTGTGTGTGTGTGTGTGTGTGTGTGTGTGTGTGTGTGTGTGTGTGTGTGTGTGTGTGTGTGTGTGTGTGTGTGTGTCCAGGTCAATGTCTGTGCGGGATCTCGCTGTCTCTCTATATGCATGTATATGTATATGTATATATATATATATATATATATATATATATATATATAGAGAGAGAGAGAGAGAGAGAGAGAGAGAGAGAGAGAGAGAGAGAGAGAGAGATCTACAAGATGCGACGCGTTGTGAGCTTGTAGATTGGCTATATTCAAATAGACTAAATATAAAATAAGGCTAAAGTGGTTAATGTATGTTTTATAAGATTATAATAATTTATATCTGCAAAGTAACTAGTAACTAAGGTTTTCATATATATATATATATATATATATATATATATATATATATATATATATATATATACAGTATATACAGTATATACATTGTATATATATATATATATATATATATATATATATATATATATATATAAAACAGAGGTAAAAGAGAAACACAGCATGAGAGATTCAAGTTTAAAAGAAAAGGGGAAAAAATCTCATTAGTATTTCTGCTGACTTCCAAGAGTGAAATTAATTCCATGAGGTCTGAAACAGAGGCCCTACCATAATGAGAAAAAAGCCAGAAGTGGATTTGAGGGAGATTGCCTACCTCAATGCATTTTTATACATTACATTTCACAGCGTGGATTCATCAGTTTCTACACATTTACTTTATTTCACAAAGCATAGTCACTGTCGGGGAGAAACCTTTTGTCCCCATATTACATTTGTGTATGTCTCATGCGAAAGTATAAAACATTTCTAATCTACAAGCTCACAACATGGCAGCGATGCCATCTACTGTATGCTCACGTTGGGAGCTTACAAGTACAGAATCTATTTTCTCTATTTTGGAAAGATTTTGAAAAACTGATTGATAAATTGATAAAGCAAATCTTTCAAAATGCTATGATGACAGGTTGAAAGATGTCAAGTCTGTCTGTGGGTTTAATAAATATTTAAAAGTATTAACAAGAGCTTGTGACTATATAACTACATTGGATCTTGTCTATTGATTTGGAACAGGTTGTTTGTTTCTATTTCTTGAAAAGGTTTTGGACATCATGTTTTCCACCGGACAGCGACGATATGCTGTATGTAAAGTATATCAGTGGTTCCTAAACTTTTCAGGTTGAGACCCAAAAGAGAGATTAGACCTTTGCCTGGGACCCGAACTAGTGAAAACAGCAGATCTACAAGCGCACAACGCATATCGCTTCGCGCCACGTTGCGAGCTTGTAGATCGGCAACCACTGCTATACATGATAGCGTATAGGCCAGTGGTTCCCAATTTGATCCGTCTCAGATCCCACTTAAAAATCTTGAAATTGTTCGCGGCCCACCCATCTCATTGATGAGTGTTTATTTTAATGATCAATCAATCGATGGTGTTCTGGCCCAATAACCCGTGGGCCACTGATACAGGCTATCTGCTACCAGTGGTGGAAAATGTACTCAAATGTTTTACTTAAGTCAAAGTATCAATACTGCTAATGTAGAAATACTCTGTACAAGTAAAAGTCTGGAATTCAAAATGTACTTGAGTAAAAGTATGAAAGTGTTTGCATCAAAATGTACTTAAAGTACCAAAAGTAAAAGTACAAATGTTTGAAAATAGCCGATCTACAAGCTCACAACGCGTCGCATCGCGACGCGTTGTGAGCTTGTAGATCGGCTATTTTCAAATAGACTAAATATAAAATAGGGCTAAAGTGGTTAATGTATGTTTTATATAAGATTATAATAATTTATATCTGCAAAGTAACTAGTAACTAAGGTTTTCAAATAAATGTGGAGTAAAAGTGCAATATTTGGATCCGAGATGTAGCAGAGTAGAAGTAAAAAGTATAGGAAATTGGAAATAGTCAAGTAAAGTAAAGTACACACCATTGCACTTAAGTAAATCTACTTAGTTACTTTACACCAGTGTCTGCTACAGTCTCTTCTCCTCTTTTGCCAGACTGTTTCCACTAAGGAAACAGACTGCACCGTTCGTACGTGAACCTCTCCTACTGTATCAGCTTGTGCTTTGATGCTGCTAAGGGCTGCTGGGATGAGAGGGTGGATGCATTTTCATCGTCACCTCTGTTGAGGTGAGAGAGCGTCTCTGGGGCACGGCTTGCCATCTGTTTGCTTTGCAGACAGTTACTCCTACAGTATCTCATCTTTTCCCTTTGTGTCCGACTTCAAGCACAGGTCACTGTCCTCGGTTTAAATGCTAAATGCATGAAGCAGTGGTGGAAGAGGTACAGTCCGCAGACTTATTTTGCACGTGGTAAAACGTCGCTGCCGGGTGGAAACCTTGTATCTCCCAAACCGTTCGTTTTGTATTTATCATTTAAAAAAGCTTTAAACTAGTGAAAACAGCCGATCTGCAAGCACACAACGCCTCGCACCGCGAGGCGTTGTGTGCTTGTAGATCGGCTGTTTTCACTACTTTGGTGCGACTGCCTTGTATGATGAAGCAGGGCTTTACTTTGTGAAAAATGTACACATTTGAAACTTGGAGATACGAGGTTTCTGCCCGACAGTGACGAAAATTAACGGTGCTACAGCATGACCCGTTTCGGTGCCCCCCCTCCGGGACAGCTACTCTACCTCCCGAGTCACTGCTGCCAACTTTTATGAAAGTGCCAACTTTCATTGGAAGCACACGGGTATAGCCGATGCAGTCGGGTAGCACTCTCTGGTAGCCAATACAGTCAGATAGAGGCAGTGCTTGAAGTAGAAAGTACAGGTAACCTTATCTTTTATTTATTCATTTTATATATGTTCTTCTCTAGTGTAGTAGAGTTCAAATGGATGCAAGTGTGAGAGGAGGTGAGAGGTTAGAGAGGGAGTTAATGTTGGAATCTCCTGGTTAGGCCTCAAGTAATTTAGAATTTATTTGGAAATGGAATAGTCTTATCTGGCCACAACACAACAGCTAGTAGTTACCCAGTGAGTGTCTGCTGGAGGGTAAAAGCAGAACTCAGCAGAAGCAGTATGTAGAGCCAAAGACATAATAGAGGTAAAATTCACAAAGGGAGGCTGCAAAAACAAACATCCTTTTGCAGAGTGAATGAGGACAGAGTACATGAACCAGGGAAAATTGGTTTACATAACACTTTATTTTATACATTTAGCCAAGCCTAATTTCTACTATGTGGTGCAATGGTGTCGCTTACCGAAAGGAACTTTGTTTTTCGTATCAAGCCGAATCAGGTTTTCAGCAAGCAACAATATTTTACAGTGGAGCATAAGCGCAGCCGTAAGATACCAGCTGGGGACAGCGCCAGCTGTCTTGTGTGTGATTACCGGGAAGCACCAAGGGATAGCGCAGGGCGATAGTAGTGCAGGGTGATAGTGTCCAGTGAAATGGCTTATAAAAAGGATTTAAAATGGCAAAATAAATACATGAATAATAATAACCAGTAAGACACCTCAGGGCGACAAGAGACATTGCCCTAAAGTGCGAGGTCGCGCCATGTCTTGGCCATCTGGCCAGTGATGTATATCGATGACATCAGGGATCTCCATATATGGGCATAAAAGGGATTCTGGGGAATACCCACATATGGACTTTTACGGAGATCCAGGTGATGGTAGTCAGCTCAGCTCCACATATTGAGAGAGACACAGAAGTGGTTTGTTTCCAAATGTGGCACCGCAATCCCTTTTATGCCCATATATGGAGAGCCTTAACACTGTGATGTCACCTGTTTATGCCCATATATGGAGATCTCTGCTCTGAGTATCTGATATCACCTGTGATGTTCTGACAGTAAACTGCGACCTGCGGTCGCAATAATCTATCTATAAATGCGACAAATCTCTGTCTGTTTGTTTGTTTGTTTGTTTGTTTGTAATCCGCGTATCTCGAGAACCGTTCGTCCCACCGGCTTCAGATTCGGCACGCGCGTTCCCCGCCGCCGCGCGGAGTGCAGTGCCGGGCCTCGACCCGACCCGACTCGCGGTTTTCCAAAGCCGGCGCGAAACGTTCGGAATCTCCTTATGCGGAGCTGATTGTTGACATCAGGCTGTTCCGGAGGAAATCGGCGCAAGCGCTGAGTCATTGTGACATCACTTCATAAAAGGCTCTGACATCACGTACGCCACATGAGTCAACACAAAATCTCTGTGAATGTGTATGTATGTATGTAATCCGCGTATCTCGAGAACCCTTCTTCCCACCGGCACGCGCGTTCTCCAGATATGGGCATAAAGTCTGACATCAGAGTTTTCCGCAACCGGTACTGTGTGTGCAGAGATCTTCATATATGGGCATAAGTGGACAAAGACAAACAGATGGTCAAAACGGGTCCTATGACAACAGGTATATTGGGGTTTGCATTAAAGGCTGGGGCATTCATGGGGTTTGCATTAAAGGGTGGGGCATTCATTCCCTATTTCAAATTCGGCACGTGCGTTCCCCACCGCAGCAGGTAGTGCAGTGCTCGGCCTCGACCCGACCCGATACACGATTTTCTGGAACCAGCACGAAAGGTTCGGATTCTGATGTCTGACATCAGGATTTTCTGGAACTGGCACTGTGTCTGCATAGATCTCCATATATGGGCATAAAATGGATGCAGACAGACAAATACAGATATCTCCATATATGGGCATAAATGGACACAGGCAAACAGATGGTCAAAAGGTTCGGATTCTGATGTCTGACATCAGGATTTTCTGGAACTGGCACTGTGTCTGCATAGATCTCCATATATGGGCATAAAATGGATGCAGACAGACAAATACAGATATCTCCATATATGGGCATAAATGGACACAGGCAAACAGATGGTCAAAGATCTCCATATATGGGCATAAAGTGGACGCAGACAGACAGATACAGATATCTCCATATATGGGCATAAATGGACACAGGCAAACAGATGGTCAAAACGGGTCCTATGACAACAGGTATAATGGGGTTTGCATTAAGTTTGTCTCCTCCTCCATCTGTTTGTCTGTGTCCCTTTATTCCCATTATGGAGATCTCTGTATCTGTCTGTGCCTCCGACTGTGTTGCAGACACAGTGCCGGTTCCCCCTTTAATGCAAACCCCATTATACCTGTTGTCATAGGACCCGTTTTGACCATCTGTTTGAAAAAGCGACAGAAATCTCATATATGGGCATAAAATGGACGCAGATAAACATATATCTCCATATATGGCATATATGGGCATACAATGGATGCAGAATCACAAAGATCTCCATATACGGGCATAAAAGGGACAAAAACAGACAGATACAGAGATCTCCATATATGGGCATAAAATGGACGCAGATAGACAGATATCTCCATATATGGGCATATATGGGCATAAAATGGACCCAGAACTATAACTGCAGTGATCTCCATATATGGACATAAAATGGACACCGACAGACAGACAGATACAGATATCTCCATATATGGGCATAAATGGACACAGGCAGACAAATGGTCAAAACGGGTCCTATGAAAACAGGTATAATGGGGTTTGCATTAAAGGGCCCGTTTTGACCATCTGTTTGAAAAAGCGACAGAAATCTCATATATGGGCATAAAATGGACGCAGATAAACATATATCTCCATATATGGCATATATGGGCATACAATGGATGCAGAATCACAAAGATCTCCATATACGGGCATAAAAGGGACACAGACAGACAGATACAGAGATCTCCATATATGGGCATAAAATGGACGCAGATAGACAGATATCTCCATATATGGGCATATATGGGCATAAAATGGACCCAGAACTATAACTGCAGTGATCTCCATATATGGACATAAAATGGACACCGACAGACAGACAGATACAGATATCTCCATATATGGGCATAAATGGACACAGGCAGACAAATGGTCAAAACGGGTCCTATGAAAACAGGTATAATGGGGTTTGCATTAAAGGGCGGGGCATTCATTCCCTATTTACATTGTTCCGAGTTGGCCAGGTCGCCGACTAGACGCTGGGCCGCCCGAAGGGCGGCCCAGCTTCTAGTAATACAAATGGGGCGCCCGCTGGCCTACCGGTCCATGCACATACAGCATAGGCTGAGTGTAGCCTGGCAGCGTGTCGCTGGTTCGAGTCCCGATCCCGGCTACCTTTGCTGCGTGTCACTCCCCATCCCTCTCCCCATTTCCTGTCAGTCTACCGTCCTAGCAGTAAAGGCATAAAAGCCCCAAAACATACAGTATCTTAAAAAAAAAAAAATACAAATAGCCTGTCTACAACTGTGTCTTACTGACAGTTCTTCTCTTCTCCGTGTGTTCCATCTCTCACTCCCCAGTTAATCCACACCATCAGCGTGGTTGACAGAGACGAACCCCAGTCTGGACATCGCTTCTACTTCACCCTGGCACCTGAAGCCTCCAGCAATCGACACTTTACTCTCTGGGATGTCAAAGGTGAGAGGGCAAAGGTTGGCACAACTTGGCACAGCAGTGCAGTGATGTGGTGCATGGTGAGTAGGAACGCTGTGGTGTTGTATCTTGCCACAGACCTCCGCAACGGCAAGAGCAGGCAGCGGTAAAAATAAGAGAGTGCACAGTACCACAGTACATAATGATGTACACCACACTGTATTTCACTGACATTTCACCAGAAGGTCATGTTGACTGTGTAGAGCAATGGGTTAACATGAAGTTGCACTAACTCACCATAATTTAGCTCCCAGCCAGGGAACTGCTGTACAAGGGAGTTCAAGTCAAAGGTCAAGTGAATACCTATAGGGGAACCTAGAGCCAAATGGTGTTTGTGAATGCATTTTTCTGGTCAAATAGTGGAATGGGGGATATGGTTGCTGTACAGAACAATATAAAGTGTACCAGAAAGAGTACATAATCACAGGCAAGTATTTAAAGTCCATAAAAAACACACTGCCCATGATGAAACAATATTTAATCGCCCAATTTTTTATTGATTTTACCTTATTTCGGAGAGTAGGAGTAAAAGTAATCTTAGCTGTACTGTATGTCCTGGAACATGAACATAATTTAAAAGTTAGATTAGGAGATAAATGCACTTTGTGAATCTCATAACACAGGCTTTCAACGAGGAGCTGTGACTTCCTGGTCACGTGATCTCCTGTTGCATTTCGGGAATTGGAGTGTTTCTCTTCACAGGCGGGTGCCTCGTACACTAATAAGCTACAGCTTACTGTAGCTTAGTGTACAATGTGTCAAACACGTTGTGGACACCGGGAGACATCAAAGAGTTTGACAAGTTGGCGCGTCATGGACATCCTAACTATGGCCATTTACCTGCCCCTGTCCCTGATGCAGTAAATTCCCAATAATTGCGTAGGCCACATTGTTAAAAACAGACATTTTAAATAACATTCAACTGCTCTTCAGCTCTGAACACTTGGACTAACACTCTTATACATTGTATATGAATCGTAAATAATGTACAATCATGAATGATTAAATGTGTGTGCTAAGTATTATGTTTACTACTAACTCAATGCCCTATTATAGCCTATACTTTAATAGAGTGTCAACAACTTTCATAATAGCCTCAAATGTCATCATGAATTAAACATGTTCCCGTTTTTGATGCAACTGCATTATGTAAGGCTACAAAAGGTTTCCACTCGCTGCTTTGCTTTGGACATAAACTCTGCCTGCCTCTGTGTGCTTTTAAAAAAAAAACACTGTGCCTTTAGAGCCAAGTTGGATTAGATCTTTGCGGGTGCCTGCTTGGAGATGTGTACCTAAGTGAATGTGACGCAGGGCTAAATCAAGATTGATGTGACACCGGGAAAATGTCAGGGGAGTGGCCCTGGCGAAGGAAATGTCACCATGCGGAGGCTGCTTTGGCTCCCCGCTCACATGCATGCACGTGTGTCTGCACAATTGTGCTGAAAGCCCAGAGTACATGGACAAAATGCGCACTTGCAAACAAACAGCGATACGGACACACACACACACACACACACACACACACACACACACACACACACACACACACACACACACACACACACACACACACACACAGGCACATGCACGCATTTACTCACTCACACACGCAAGTCTCCAGCGCTCGCTCTCTCTCTCTCTCACTCTCTGTCTGTCTGTCTGTCTCTCTCTCTCTCTCTCTCTCTCTCTGTCTCTCTGTCTCTCTGTCTCTCTGTCTCTCCCCCTCTCTCTCTCTCTCTCTCTGTCTCTCTCTTGGAATGACACACGTCACAACCAGGCACGTGGACACATAGACATCAAAGGGGGCTTGAGCCCCTGCCCTTTTATCCATCTGTAAAAAGTGCCCTCCCCAGACCATGAATGCGTTTTTACTATGGTGAAAGAAATTCAAATGCCTTCTCTCCATGCCATACATGTCCTGAAGGCAGCATTCAAGAGAATCGCCTTGTCCAAACTCTCCTGAACTTGAATGCAGCATCTTATGTTGAAAGAATTGCCCTCTCTGTGTAGAAATCAAACATTGAAAAAGCTGCGACACGTTGTGAGCTTGGAGGTCTGCTATTTTTGATATTTTCACCAAAAGGCCCTTTTAGAAATGTCAGCCCCTGTCTCTCTAACATTCTCTGCACGTCCCTGGTCACAACCACACTCAGATGGTCAGCTGGAACTGAATTCACGTGTTGCTTCGTGTTGCTGTGTGTCACGTGTTGGAGACACATGGACGGTCCCTCATTCAGGGCCAACACAGTCAAACAGCGAGGCAGCCAGCCACAGACTGCCACATACTGTCATTGGATGTACTGTCTCCACGCTGCACTTAGTCTCATCCCCACCTACATTATGACTATGATCAGTGTGTGCATGCGTGCATGCTTGCGTGCCTGTGTGCGTGTGCGTGTGCGTGTGTGTGTGTGTGTGTGTGTGTGTGTGCCATGTTTTATTAGCTTTGTGAGATCGTAAAACCAGTAATACAGACCTTGTGGGGACATTGTTCTGGTCCCCCATGAAGAAATGGATGCTTTTTACAGCTGTGGTTTATGATTATATGAAAAGGTTTAGGTTCAGGTCGGGGTCAAGGTGATAGGGTTTGATTCAGGGTTAGGGTTAGTGCAGAGAATGTTAGAGAGGCAGAGGCTGAAATTTCTAAAAAGGCTTTTTGGTGAAAATATTGAAAATAGTCAAGGCAAGCTCACAACACACAACACACAACGCGTTGCGCTGCGACACATTGTGCGCTTGGAGGTCTGCTATGTTTGTTGCTTGACCACACTGAACTAAGCATAATCAAGTCAATACTGGAGTTTGGACAAGGCAATTCTCTTGAATGCTGCCTTCAGGTACATGTATGGCATGGAAAGAGGGCATTTGCATTTATTGCACCATAGTAACAACTGCATTCATGGCCTGGAGAGGGCACTTTATGGATAAAAGGGCATGGGGCTCAAGCCCCCTTTGATGTCTATGTGTGCACGTGCCTGGTAAGGGTTAATTAATACTCTCTCTCTTCCTCTCTCTGTCTCTCTCTCTCTCTGTCTGTCTGTCTGTCTCTCTCTGTCTCTCTCTGTCTCTCTCTGTCTCTCTCTCTCTCTCTCTCTCTCTCTCTCTCTCTCTCTCTCTCTGTCTCTGTCTCCGTCTCTGTCTCTCTCTCTACAACACAGATCCAGAGTTATGTATATGTATTTCTTTGCAAAGGCAAACAAACCAACACACACACACAGACTCACAGAGCACAGACCGTGATCCTCCCACCTCCCTTTTTTCCACTCCAGTGTCTTCTCTACATTTGTCAGCCTGTCACACTCAATCTGTCACTTTCTGTGTCCTCCCCATCACAGACTCACATCACATTCTGTCTCCGTGCCTTGACATACGAGGACAAAGAAAGACCAACCCCATGTTGGTAATTGTTTGCTGTTGCCGGGAGACACGGACACAATCCTCACTTTTTACAGAGAAACTTGTTGATTGAATTATATTGAATATATCACATTTCACCCTTAAAAGGATGTTGTTTTTTAAATGCCAAATTAGAAGTAGAAAAAAAGGGCTGATGATTTTTTACTTTAACCCATTAAGACCAAATGCCTTCTAAATCCGTAGTTTAAAAACACTTCAAAATAGCAGATGGACAAGCTGTGAGTTTGGACATCTGCTATTTCGAAAATGACACAGATGCTTTCCCGGTTTTAGTGGGTTCATATTTAGTCCAAAACCTGCTTAATCAAACTTTTTTTTGTGTCGATTAAAGTTTAGTGGAGTCAGTGGAAATAGCCAAACCGAAATGCCTGAATCTGCCCCAGTCATCTAAACCCTGATTTATGTTTTGTCATATGACAGTGTCTCAACGTGTTGCAGATCAGCTATTTTCAGCAAGCGACGTTCTCACACATGAGTATAAATGAACCGTAAGACTCCTCTGAGGCAGATAGACGTGGGAGTGACTGAGCGGACCACTGTGTAAAAGTCAAAAGGACAATGTCATGGGCGTTGCACTCAGCAAAAGTTCCCGTACATAAACGGTAATATGAAGATTGTATACCACACGTGCCAGAGAAGTGCTTGGGATGACGAGAATGACAGAATGATATATGTTCCGGGAGATGGATTGCTTTGTATCCCTTATCCGAGTCTATCCACAGAAGCTGCTCTGACTATATTTGTCAAATCCTGCGCCCGTATGCGGTGCAACATTTGTCTATGTCTCCTGTGGAGTGTGCGTATACACACGCTGCTGAAGTTTAATTTCAAACAGTGACTCTCCCCCGTTTTCTCTCTCTCGCCGTTTTATTTGACTGAGAAAGATTGCCTGATGAATGTTAACACCACGCACGCAGCCAATTCACTTTGCTGTTGGAATGATTCAGCCCTGAGTGTGACAATGCCTGCGCCCTCCCTCCAGATGGAGTAGTCCTTGAACCTCTTATATTGTTGGATTATCTCTGCGGTTTGTCATCGCCTTTTTTTTGTACCGTTCCCGTTTGTTTATTCCAGTCGTCATGCAGTGAACAGAACAAAAACTCTTCCCCGCCACTCCAAGGACGATGAGTTCTACAAAAAGCTATGTTTTATCATCATACAACAAACACGACCGATCGTCTGATCCAATCAGGGGCTCAATTATAGAAAACTATTGTTTGTTTAAGCTTTGTAGTTACACAAAATGGGGTCTTGCTTTTTTTTGTGACCAACTTTTTATTACATTTTTTCCTTAAAATAGAGTAGGAGACATTACACTTTTTTTTGCATTTCATTGCATTTGACATACAAAATATCCTAACTGAGTAATGATTTCACCTTTTGGGCTGCAGTGAGTAATGTTTGAATCGACTCTGTCTTTGCACCCTGCGCTCGAGCACTGGATGCCTCTAATCGCAGGACCTCATAAAAGGATACTTTCCAGCGGTTGATACTGAGATTATGGGGTCAACTGCTGAAGTGTGTTAGCCTGGAAACCTGACAAATCTTCCAGCTCAAATTGGTCTGGGTGAGGATATGAGGCTAGAGGCGTTCTGTAAGTTAGTAACACACTGTCTTGCTGCAGAAACAGGACTTCCAACTGGGAAAGGCTGTGAATTGAAATAACTGCGCCCTTTAACGCCAAGATTAACTGTATTCCATTTATGCCATAAATGGTTAAATCTACTTTGGACAAATGTCCACTCGTCCTAGACAATTCGCCCTCCTGGCCCCAAAACCCGCACTTAGACTTAGCTACCGCCGTGGCCTGAAGAGTTTTATGCCTTTATTGATAGGACAGTAGACTGACAGGAAATGGGGCGAGAGATGGGGAGTGACACACTGCAAAGGTCGTCCGGATCGGGAATCGAACCGGCGACGCCGCCACGCATCCTTGCCTATATGGCAATGCCGAAGTGGTATGCACCTGGACTAGTAGGCCAGCGGGCACCCCGCCTTGCTTATTGTATTGATGTATTTATTGCCTTGCTTATTGTAAGTCGCTCTAAACTCTAAACTGTTCCTGACTAAAGTATATTTGTTCCTCTCTCTCTCTCTCCCCATCTATATTTCTCACCTCTCCTCCACCTCAACCTGCACCCTCCCAGACAACACGGCCGGTATCCGCACCCAGCGCTCAGGTTTCAACCGCCACGAGCAGAACGTCTACTTCCTGCCCATACTGGTGGTGGACAGCGGGCCTCCCTCTCTCAGCTCCACGGGCACTCTGACCATCCACGTGTGTGGCTGCGACCCCGGTGAGTTGACCGGGATTTAGGCCTGAAACGCAAATCTGTGTCACTTTAGATTTGAACCACTTTAACCATTATTTTTGTGCTTTAACTATTAAAAAATAACAGTTGTACAAGCTCACAGCGTGGCACTCGGTGCCGCGCTGCGAGCTTGTAGATCTGCTATTTTTAGAAAAATCGTGAACATAAATTTGTGCGAGTCTTTGAATGTTTTTGACCCGATTCTATAAATGTCTTCTAAATCCTTCTTCTAAATCGGTGGTTCTCAAACTTTTTCATGTCAAGGACCCCACAAAAATGACATGTATTTGGTTGCGGACCCCCATCTCAAAATATTTAGTTCCAGGGATCCAACCAGAAGCAAATATTTGAGTTACAAATGTTTGCTTTTAAAAATATATATTCAAAGACTTGCAAAAAAATATCAAGATTTTTCAAAAATAGCAGATCTACAAGCTTGCAGTACAGCACTCAGTACTGGGCTGTGAGCTTGTATATCTAATATACAATAACTAATATTATATTCCTGAGCAACATAATGATCTTTCCCACTAAGTTTCATGAAAATTCCATTGCCAACTGCGCAGAACTCTAGCTGTGTCTCTAGCTTGCTTTCTGTGATTAAGACCTTACCTTGATTGGGATAATCAGTCAACATTGCAAAGGTTTGAAGAAAATCACGTTCGTAAAGATGCTTTATATGGGCTTAAAATAAGGAGAAAACTAAAGTTGAATAAAGAAAAGAAAAGAGCTGGTGTCAAAACAAAGTAAAAACACGGGGGAATTGTGGTGGCGGTGCATTAGTGAGTTTCAAGGGCCTCTTTTGCATACAAATGGAGTGCTTCTCTTTCTTTGAAATACAGATGGAGCCATCCAATCCTGCAACGCCACCGCCTATGTGATGAGTGCTGCTCTCAGTCCCGGAGCCCTCATAGCGCTGCTGGTCTGCATGCTCATCCTCATCGGTGAGTGTTAGCATGAATGTGTGATGAAGGGGCAGGGGGATTCCTCTTCATCACAGACCACACCTTCAACAACAGTACATCCATCACATTTCCTGCTGTAAAAGGTGCTCTAAAGTGGAAATAAACGATTTCTAGGGGTTGGCCGTAGCTTAGTGGCTGGAGAGGCAGTCTGGTAATCATAAAGTCATCGGTTGGTCTCCTGGAGAGCCTGTGTCAAAGTGTTCCTGAGCAAGAACAAGCCTCTGACAGCGACCGCTGAACACTCATCGTGACCACAGCCATCAGCTCAAGTGGATCAACAAAGATCCACAGTCCCGCCCTTCAGTTCCTTCATAAACAGCAAAATCCAGAGTGCTAATTTACTGTAACTCAGAGTACAAATTCAGCCAAATGGACTAAAGGGTCAGATCTTACACATTCTGAGTTAGATAAAGATGGCGATATTTACTGTGTATGTATGAAGCAAGTACAAAAAAACAAAAAAAAAAACAATGAGCATTTTTCAGGCTATTAGACGTCTAAAATACATCTAAACAGCTAGATTAAAACCAGGTTTTTTAGACAGCTAAGCTTAGCTCAGTAGTTGATTCGCTGTTTTTTAAAGGAAGGGTGACATCAAAAAATCATTTTTCTATTTTTTATGTTTTTTTTTATGTTATCTGGCCTCAATTACACCCAAAAAAAAAACCAGAGCTTTCAACATGCAGTCGTTTCTGTGTGGTCTTGTGTTTTCTGCATAATGAGGCATTGGCCCTCGGGCCCTGTCGTCATGGACAGCTAGTGCACGCCCTCTCTCCTCCTCGGCTCTACCCTCTGTCTTTTTCGTCCCCGCCCTCTCTACTCTACTCTCCTGCTGTCTCTCTCCTCCACCCTCTGCTTTCACTGCACTGATTATATGAGGAAGTAAACTTCTACATAAATTGTCCTTTAATAATAAATATGGGCATGTAAAATATACCCATTCAGATACCATATTTACATCAATATCCTTCATATCAAGTAGTCCGTTTATGCTTTGGTGAAATAATGAAAATCGCTATGTATCGCATGTACCGTGTTTTCCACCCCCTGGCTGGGTCCGAGGACAAGGCACTGCACCCCGGGTTACAGAGCTCCGTGGAGCCTCCCTCCTCCTTACCGACACTCTGTGTCTGCTGTGTCCGAGCACAACGCACTGCTACCCGGGTAGAGCTCCGTGGAGCCTCCCTCCCTGTACCGACACTCTGTGTCTGCTGTGTCCGAGCACAACGCACTGCTATCCGGGTAGAGCTCTGTGGAGCCTCCTTCCCTGTACCAACACTCTGTGTCTGCTGTGTCCGAGGACAGCGCGCTGCTCCCCGGGTAGAGCTCCGTGGAGCCTCCCTCCCTTTACCGACACTCTGTGTCTGCTGTGACCGTGCACAGGCACGCTGTCCTGTTCTCCCCCCACACACACATGGCATGGCGAGCAGACAGTAAAACGCTATGATAACACAAGCAATAGGTGGTTCTCTAAACTGAGGCATTTAGCCAAAATATGTTGCTATAACTACATAAGGACCGCAAAGTTTTTCTGCATCGCGTAGCGGAGCTATTGGAACGTTACCGCAGGTGGTCTAAATTGAACTCCGCGGGGGTACAGATGTAACCACAGCGGGGTAAGAAAAAACACTCGCGACTCGTATTGAACACAATTCCCCGCCGATGCTGTTTGTGTGTGCCTCGTCAGGGCTCAGCTCAGCCTCTGTTGCTGCCATGGTTGTGTGTCACTGTCTCTTGTATGAAAGCAAAGCAAAGCAGCGAACATGCATCTGCGAGCATGCATCTCTCTGTGTGTGTGAGTGTGTGTGTGTGTGTGTGTGTGTGTGTGTGTGTGTGTGTGTGTGTGTGTGTGTGTGTGTGTGTGTGTGGTGTGTGTGTGTGTGTGGTGTGTGTGTGTGTGTGTGTGTGTGTGTGTGTGTGTGTGTGTGTGTGTGTGAGACCGCTTTGGGTCGGGAGTCTCGGGACCATAGTTTGAGACCCGCTGGCCTATTTATTAAGGGCTGAAGTGATTGATTTGTATTAATAATCAAAATCTACAAAGTAATAGTAACTAAAGCCTCCAAATGAGTGTAGTGGAGAGATAAAGTACATTTGCCTCTGAGATGTAGTGGAGTAGAAGTAAAAGTATTGAAAATTGGAAATACTCAAGTAAAGTACAAATACCTCAAAATTGTACTCAAATACATGTACTTTGTTACTGCGCCATACTAATACTTGTTAGAAAGAGAGGAGGGGGAGGGCTTGGCCTTTGGGGGGGGGGGGTGGAGCAGAGGCAATGATTGACAAGAGAGAGAGAGGCCCCCCTGGTGGTGAGCATAGAGTATGGCAGTTCAGGCCATTTTTAATGACAGCTAAACAGGGTTCATAAGAGAGAGAGAGACCAAGGCTCCATGGAGTGGATTTTCAAGTTTAAACATTTTAAAACATGTTTTTAGGACCAGGGCAAAGACTTTTATGATTGGTAAAAAGAGAATGTCATTTTACCTTTAAGCATCTACTGTATAGACCGTCTATATAGCAGATGAAGTAACCAGTTATAGCTCGATTTTAGACGGACGTCTATGGTTCACTGGGAAGGCTCACGCAACCAAGCATACTTTAAGGGACACTTTTTGAAGTTATCCATATTTCAGCATTGAAATCACACACACAGCAGCAGCAGAAAAACAGGGGGGGGGGAATGACATGAAAGGGGATACATTTTTCATCATTCCTTCACGGGTGACTCATGTCGGACATTTTGTCTGCGCTATTTTTTATGCGAGGGGATAGCTTCTTCTGCCTGAGCAGAAGTACACGTACGTGCGCCCAACGCCAGGCTTTATCCGTGATGTCAAGTCACTTTGTTCTGAGCAACGCTGAAGATGGAATGAAAGGGGGGGGGGGGGGTTGCAAACAGGCAAAAGAGCTGCCTCAGCACAGTATCCCTCTGGAACAGAAGGCTTTAAATAGACAAGCCTTTGCTCACTTTACAAACTTGTACGCAAGTGCTACACACACACGCACACATGCACACGCACACACGCACACACACACACACACACACACACACACACACACACACACACACACACACACACACACACACACACACACAAACTTGCACTCGGATATACAAACACAGACTAGCACATACATATGCTTTTTGCATTTACATCACTTGTGGGGACATTACGTAGACTTCCATTCATTTTTATGCAAGTCCTGTGGCCTTACCCTAACCTCTATCCCTAAACCTAACCCCTAACCCTAACCCTAACCCTAAACCTAACCCTAACCGTTGTGGGGACCTACTATTTTGTCCCCACACTGTCAGAGGTCCCCTGCAGGTGACTGTGTGAACATGCGTTTAGTCCCCATAAGTATAGCTAGACAACCTCACACACACACACACACACACACACACACACACACACACACACACACACACACACACACACACACACACACACACACACACACACACACACACACACACACACACACCTACACGTGCACAATGCATGTACTCTCTCTCTCCGTCTCTCTGCCTCTCTCTCTCTCTCTCTCTCTCTCTCTCTCTCTCTCTCTCTGCCTCTCTCTCTCTCTCTCTCAGAGGAAGAGCAGACCTGAGAGGGTTAGCATTGTCATCACTGAAAGTTTTATGAGACGGCTTCTCACTCTCCTCATCCTGCTCCACTGTGCCAGAAATAAAGAATCAAGATGTTTGGTCTCCCTTGCGCGCAGCACTTTACATATGTTTTACATTATGTAGGCTGTGAATGATGGATGGCGTGACACAGGGTTCGCTTCAACTTTGAATAACGGGTTGCTTGTTTTGTTTTGCTTTCTTAGCTTTGAAACAGCCTCTGTAATGAGGCGAGTTAAAGCCGTGTTTCCCATTAGCCAAAACATATTCCGGTGTGGCGTCGAAAGCAGGGGCATGATTTATTCATCAAGGTTCTAAAAGCCAGAAATGCTGTACACTGTACTGTATATATCTCTAGACACTGGCCCCCAGAGTTTATATACATTTGTTGTTGGTTAAGCGCCGTGTTTGGTGCTCTGGAACTTATCCAAACAAATCAGAGTTGGACTTAACTCCCGTTTAGATACCGTGTCGATGGTATGTGCGTATTTCTGAAGAGCGACATTCTCACTGAAGTCCATACCATGCATTATTCAGAATAGCAGAGCTGATGTTTCACCCCTTTTTTACATCATGGTGTCAGATTTAGGACTACAACTATATATTATTTTCTTAGCGATTATTCTATCGATTAATTTTTTATAATTTTTATCCCACAAATTTGTAACCCATTTTTTCACCCAGTGCCAATTGCCTAAGCTGTAATCCTGGGCTCTGCTCTCCCTCTGCCTCGCCTGGGTAGACAACGGATTGACCTCATGCTTCCTTCTATGCATGAGTTGTCCAAGTTGCTGCTTTTCACCTGCCAGGGGGGATTTCCCCGGTTTGGACGTAGCGCATGGAAGGAACACGTTATTCCAACCAGTTCCTTTCCCCTCCATCAGGCACCGCAGCTTGCCAGGGGGAGGCATTATAGAGACCAGGATTACTGCATGTTTTTGTGAGGGTATCTACCCTAGGAGACACGGGGAGAACATGCAAACTCCACACAGAAGGGCCCTTTTTCCAACTGCACCTAGGGTGTGGGCGCTGATGACGCACGCGGAGGAGGGAACATGCCCCCAGCGCCCCACAGCGTCCCCCAGCGGGAATCGAACCCAGGACCTTCTAGCTGTGAGGCGACAGCGCTACCAACTGCACCACCATGTCCCCCCTATCGATTAATTTTTAAACGATAAACTAATCTTGAAGCGTGTTATTTTCATAATTTCTTTTAGATATCAATATCATAATAGAATTTTTTATAATGGAATAAATGGATTAGTCTGTTTAACCACTTTTCAAATTCATTGTATAAAAGTGTCACACAAAAATATTATCATTATTATTATTATTATTAATCAGTTTGTTGGATTAACTGTTGCACCCCAGTCAGATTACAGATCGTGGCAAACAAGTCCCTGCATTGACTGAGTGATGTCGATTGGTAGAAAATACTCCCTTATGGCTGGAGGCACAGATTGAGTGGAAGCACCTGGATGCTGCTGCCTGTCTGCTGTGTGGACAGTATATAATCTACAAGCCGCAAGAGGCGGGCTCAGGGGAACGAAAATGGACAGCAGTGTTTTAGCAGTGGTTTGGTGGTATTAATAGAGTTGGCTGGCTGGAACGGAGTGGGCCATGTGCAAGCTACAGCAATCATCACATTAGCCAATACTTTGCTTCTCTCTCTAAAAGCATGAACAACATACTGTACACACAGATGGATAAGCTTTGTGCTGCCTGTTCACGGACAGTGCACACACTTACATGCACATACTGTATAGCAGGGCTACTCAACGTAAGATGGCTCAGGGGCCACTCAGCAAAATACCAAAAGTCCAAGGGCTGTGTGCTAAAAATGACGGACCTATTTTGGACGCTTAGGGCAGTGGTTCTCAACCTTTTCAGGCCGCGACCCCAAAAATAATCATATTTCAACTGGGGACCCCCCCACCCTCACAAACACTAAGAGTTGAGGCATTACATTTTGTATAACATTTCTATTGTGAAAATAGCGTTGTGAGGCGTGAGCATGTAGATCTGCTATTTTCACAATTTCCACCTCTAATAATTGACAATTTGGTCAATGTTTAATTTGTCATTTTATTAAAAGGTATTAAAAGGTCCTTAAATTGTCACTTTAGAAATGTGAAGATAACCCTCTATACACTTTAACTTTATGTTGGTTTGTTTACTGTTGAGAGAAAACAATGGGACCCCCCAGAATAATTTGGGGACCCCCCCTTGGGGTCCTGACCCACAGGTTGAGAACCACTGGTTTAGACAATGATTTTGTAACACACTACATTACTAGTCTAAAAATGAAGAAAACACACAGAAAACAGCCACGTTTCCATCTATAATGCCAAACCTCATTGAACAAAAAGATTGTCATGGAATGATTACTGATGGAATGATGAAGTTTCTTCTTTTGGAACAAACAAAATAGCAAAAAGGTAAAACATGTTTTGTATAAAACAAGACAAAAATAGTTTCTTAAGGGTCTTGGAGAAAAACAGAAAATAATGACATCAGAAATTATTTGTCCACACTGAAAGTAGAAAAAATAAATATTGTTATGACCATGACGGGCCGCATAGATGTGCCACAAGGCTGCTTTCACTCTGGAGTCCATCATTTGGCTGAAACATTTCAAAAAGTCTTGAAATTGTATTAGATTATTTTTATTTTTTTATCTGTAAGCTTGTAGATAAGCAATTTTTGCTATTTGTTGTACAAAGTATAAAGGGCTTACTCTAAGTGCAAAACTGCAGTGCAAACCTTTAGCACTGCATCCTTTCGTATAGTGAGGGAGCAGCCCCGCCCACACAAGCACACACATCCATTAACTACCTGGCCCAAGCAGAGAGCGCTCCTTCTCCCGAGGCTGGACCACCCCTATTACATCAATTGTTGGATGATGAGAAAAATGAAAACAAATTTCTGCCTAATTACCCTACAAACAAACAGTCCCTCTATCAGTTCATTTAAGGGGCCTGATGTGATGAATCCATTCCACTGCGCCGCAGCATCTGCACGCATCCGTTCCAATTACCACCCATCTGCCGCGATGAACTCCTGGGCTCGCTCAGCCAGCGTGGCCCAAGGGGAAATTAGCCGTCTTGTCAGGAACGCTTATCGAAACATCTGTACACGAGGGGGCCGAGGCATTGTATGCGGAGGTAATAGCTGTATACAGGTACATATGGTTCCTACAGAGTCAGAGCGTGTATCTGTGCACTTGTACATGGCCTTGGACGTGAGCTATTTGTGTACCTGTAGCCAGATAGGCATCCGTGGGAAACAGTGGGCGTTTGCGGTGTGCATAACGGCATAACAGATACGGTGATGACGCACACTGGCAAGATTAGTGATTGTCGGACTGGAAGTTATTGATGCCGTTTCTTTACACAAGACATGTTGATTGATGGCCTAAGCAACAGCCTGATATTAAATGATCTCGCCTTCTATCAATCTTAACAAAAATACATGCAGTATTCCCAGTAAATAGAATAAAAGCACGTCTGCAAACAAAAGCACATTACCGCCACCCGCAGTGCGATGTGATGGAAATTACTGGCCGGCATTTCCAAGAAGCAGCTGATCTGTATGTACAAAACAGTTTGCAGTGTCAGGGTCCCCACCTCCCATTACTCTGCTCATCAGTGGGAATTGAGAGTAATTGTCTGAGCGCATGCTTGGCACGCACGGCAGCACGCTCCAGAGTCTATCACGAGCTGTGACTGCTTCCTGGACCCCGTGGCAATTAACTCTACCCATTTATGGAGCAGAAGAAGAATAAACACAATGAGCGGAGATGCCGGCGTCCCGGCGGACCGCACCAAACAATGTAAGTGGAGTGTGATTGTACATTATCAGTCAGAGATATTGCATAAAAGGCCCCCAGACGATCTTCAGTGTTTTTTTCCTCTTCACTTCGAGCGCCGCTCTTCCCGAGCAGGCCGTTTTCTCCTCAGCAAGTTATTCAGGTCATTTACACCAAATAAAGACAATTACTGGGACCTGCAACAAGTCATTTGTATAGATTAATATGCTTGTCAGAGAGTCTCTTAGTGCTCAGTGAATGGAAAGGAAGGAGCCAGGATTGAAAGGAAAGAGTGAAACAAATATCGTGAGTCACCTACCAACTTCCAAGGTAACGCAATGTTGAGTTACATAGGCCTACTTTACAGGAGTGGTTCTCAAAGTGGTGTCCGGGGACCCTCAGGGGACCTTGAGGTTGTTCTCCTGCAACATTAGTTAATATAGCATAACATTTTAACAATTTAAAGGACCACTTCACCTCTGGGACTAACTCAGGATTGTGTTGATCGTCTCCCAAACAACAATAAAATACGATCTGGTTGTCCCAGAGGTGAAGTGGTCCTTTAACTGCATTTTTTCGTAGATGTGCAATTTCCTAAAAATCTTGAACAATTTGAAAAAGAAAAAGGTTGATAACCAATGCTTGGTATACTCACACTTCTGAATCTGTGGGCCACATTACAAAAATGTCAAGGGGCCATGGGCCAGTTGATAAAATTACATTACTCTCTCTTTTATTTGCTTTATTTCCACGTAACTTAAGACAAGTGCAATGTGCATTATGTTATGGCTTGGAATTCCATTTATATTCTATCAATGACACAATTTGTAATCAAAGTCATTTGCTAAATGTTCTCTCTTTTTAATAAGTCTGTGCAATTAGCATATTCCACACAAACACTAAAACAAACAAATGGGGTCCATGCTCAAGCTACCTCAACCCTATGTTCCCTCAGCCTTATGTTCCCTCAGCCTTATGTTCCCTCAGACCTATGTTCCCTCAGCCCTATGTTCCCTCATCCCAAAATAGGACCCTATGTTCCCTCAGCCCTATGTTCCCTCAGACCAAAAATAGACCCTATGTTCCCTTAGCCCTATGTTCCCTCAGCCCTATTTGGGCTGGAACCTGGAACCTCCAGAGTACCCTGGAACCTCCAGAGCTCCAGGGACCACCCTCCGCATCTCTAGCCCGACTTAGGACACCTTCCCGGGCCGGGCGCCACCCAGCGCCAGCCTCTATACCTCCGTGATGGAGGGTGTTCCCATTTACTGCAGGAGAGTTTTTCAAAGGAAGGAGGAGGGAGAGGAGCCCTGGCTCCTAGACCACCTCCAGGCTCCGTCCCAAATCCTGGTTCTTTTTCCCCCCTCAGAGGGGAGAGGGGGGAGAGCTCCGTTCTGTTAGGTGTTTGCTTTTACCGCCCGATAGAATTTCAAAGGAGGACACGGGGAGGATTCCCCAGGGACCGGCGGGGGTCCACGGACCACCAGAGCACCAGGGCCGACGTGCCGGACCCTCAGCCCGACTTGGGACACCCTTCTGGGCAGAGCGCCACCCAGCGCCGGCCTCTATACCTCCGTGATGGAGGGAGTGCCCACTTTAGGCACTGGCTAACATTATAAGGCAGGGACAGGGAGAACCAGCCCAGGGGGTCCCTGGAACCTCCGGAGCTCCAGGGACCACCCTCCGCGACTCAAGCCCGACTAGAGACACCCTCCTGGGCAGGGCGCCGCTCGGCGCCGGCCTCTATACCTCCGTGATGGAGGGAGTGCCCACTTTAGGCACTGGCTAACATTATAAGGCAGGGGCAGGGAGAACCAGCCCAGGGGGTCCCTGGAACCTCCGGAGCTCCAGGGACCACCCTCCGCGACTCAAGCCCGACTAGAGACACCATCCTGGGCAGGGCCCTATTTTGGGCTGAGGGAACATAGGGCTGAGGGAACATAGGGTCTATTTTTGGGTTGAGGGAACATAGGGCTGAGGGAACATAGGGTCTATTTTGGAATTGAGGGAACATAGGGCTGGGGGAAACATAGGGTTGAGGGAACATAGGGTATAATAAATTGTTAGGGAGTGAGGGAACATAGGGCTGAGGGAACATAGGGCTGAGGGAACATAAGGCTGAGGGAACATAGGGTTGAGGTAGCTTGAGCATGACCACATTTGTCTGCTATTTGTCTGTGTTGATATTTGTCTGCCTGCTATCAAGTGGGATACCATTAAAGATAGCTGAGCACATCGCTACTTATAATAGATACCCAGACTGTTTAGCTGTTTAATTATTTCATTTGATTTGCATTTAGGCCTACAGTGACGTTTTGGGTATGGTAATTAGTCGGACAGAGCCACTGGTTAAAAAAAATACAAAAGAATTCAATGGCCACTTTCAAGATGTTTTGGCCATTATCTCTGGAACGCAAGCTTGTTGGATGCGTGACTTCGAGGACATTAAGCTGGTGGGCCAGTCAAAATTGTGCCGCGGGCCAGAAGTGGCCCGCAGGCCGGAGTTTGAGTATCACTGCTTTACTGTATTTGCAGTCCCCTTTACGCTGCATATAAGCAAGTATCATCCATCTAGTTTGAGTGCTAAACGATCTGGCCATATATCTCATTTTAACCGAGCATGGGTCTAGTCATGTGAGCTCAGAGCATCAAACATTCCGTGCCATCCTGGACAGCACAGACACCATAATAGATGGTCTTTCTTGTATTGCGGGGTTCGCACACATTTGTTTTAGGCAACAGACTACATGTGTACATTCCAGAAGATGTATTGCACCCACAGTTTAATGATCTATCTAAGTGTCCCCTCATCGGCATTCATTCGCTGTACCTGCTCAAGGTCCCTGTTGTGGAGAAAGAGAGGGAACAGAATTTCTGCGAAAATTAAGGAACACATGGAGAGTCCCGGCTTCAAAACAATCTGAATTCCACCGGTTTTCAAAGAATAAATTGACATCTACCCTTGTAAAATGACTGATCACACAAGATTTTCATTGTAGGTAACCTAAGGCCTTGGTTGATATACCTTAAGAACACTTTGTGAATGTGATGCGTTTTTGCTCTGCTTGCTCTGCTTTAGCCTATAACAAAGCATTCCACTATGATGATACAGTTGTTACAACTAAACAGCTATGTCCTTTAACCTCAGTCTTTTCAGCATACTAATATCTATAATCCCACCGGTCCGGTTGTTTGAGCCACAATTCCATGGGCTCTACCACGAGTGGCCTGAAAGACCAATCATAATAGTGAATTACAAAAGGCGTGCTACACAAAAATTACAAAGCCAATTTTAGATCAAAGAGATGGCTTTCATGGTATAAAACTAGACCAGTGCTACAGTAGCTACTGTATGTGTGATCAGAACGTAACACCTGATAACAATGGTCAACACAGCCTGGGCAGGAGAGATGTTGGTACACACACACACACACACACACACACACACACACACACACACACACACACACACACACACACACACACACACACACACACACGCACTCATGCACACACACACACACACACACGCACTCATGCACACACATGCACACCCCTTCTACACGTAACTGCCCATTGCTGCAAGTGTAAACTTAATACCCGATACAGTTGTTAGGTCCCCCAGGGATCTACACTTGGCCTTCTGTTTACCACTCAACACTAAATCTCTTTGGTGAAAATTGCAGATCCACAAGCTCACAACTATTATGAGATGCCCAGGATAGGGATGCTAGGGTTCATTCATGTGGATAAGATGAGTAATGTTTGTCAGTTGTGGTTTGTAAAAACACCAAAGTGTGCCCCTCCTACCGTGGCTGAACGACAACGATAGTGCACGCCTACTGGTTGAAAGGTTGATGTCCAGAAATGTTCATTTCAAGTTCAAGTTTAAGTCAGTTTATTGTCTGTTTACACGACATTTGTTGTAATGTGCAACAAGTGCCATCCTACGAGAAACACTAAAAAGAAATACACCACATCAAAAAACACATAGACACATACAGACTTCAACATAAGACCAGCAATAAAACACAGTAAAATAAGAAAGTACGGTGCCATGGCATTGGTCCGAAGGTTTATTAGTCCGAAGGTTTATTAGTCCGAATTTATTACGAATACTATGCCTAACTCTAACCCTAACCCTAACCTCAGTAACCCTAACTAAATTCGGATTAATGAACCTTCGGACTAATGAACCTTTGGACTTATGAGCAGTCCCCGAAAGGACAGGTAGAGAGAAGGGTTTCACATACAGACACTGCCACACTTGTAGTGCAGTGGTTCTCAAATATATGTTCATGTCAGGGACCCCCAAAATTATATTGTGCTGCGGACCACCATTTGAATGCCAGGTGCCGCCATAAGAGAAGATCTTAATTGTTAGATATATATTAAGTACAGAATTGTACAACTGTCTATAGTAGATGGGGATTGAGGGACAGCGAATACAATTCCCGGCACCGGCCTTGCCGAGATGCTGCCGCGGCAGGTGCCGGCCGTTACCTAACCCTAACTCTAACCCTAAACCTAACCTTAACCTCAGTAAAACTATGCGCCGACGTTCCTACCTGCCGGTCCGTGCGGCGGCTGCCGGTCCTTCCTGCCGGTCTGTACGGCGGCCGCCGGTCCTACCTGCCGGTGCGTGCGTTCGAACTGCCGGTCCTGTTCTATGCCTGTCGAGGCAATTCCGCGGCAGACGCCGGTGCCGGGAAGTGTATTAGCTCTTTCTGTGGGGATTGGGGAAAGATAAATCTATGATCTGAATAGTCATTCTAATACAGTACAATCTCTCATCGATTACCTTCTGGTGAAATTCTAGCCAAATTATCCACTTTCAACCTGGCGTCCCTATTTTGTGCATGTAATAGCTAGTAGCTAGGCAAAACAAAACGAGTGTAAATGGCAGCAAAACATCAAATAGCTTGTAGATTTCTTTTTTACCATAGTGCTTAATGGTTAAGCTGTTCTTCGCGAGCTTGTAGATCGGCTATTTTTGGCTAAAGTTCTCAGAATATGGACGCTAGGGTTCAAGTGGTTAATATAAGGACCCTCTAGGGGTCCCGGACCCCCTGTTGAAGACCCTTGTGCTAGTGAATACTGTTTATGTAGCTATCCCAATTCACTCCCTTCCTTTTTATATTAATGTGCAATACCACGCTAATTTAGCTCAGAATACATGATTCATAAATATGTGTGTTGGTGTGTTTTCATTATCATTATGGGACGTGGTAATTTGTTGTTATCATGAGCCGTACATCTAATTTTAGTTGAGGTTTCCAAGAGAATAGGAGCATCCCTCAGGAGGAATGATGAAGTCGGGGGCGCGAGCGTCTGAGCGAATTGAAAGCGGTTTAATCACATATGTAGGCAGTAATTAAAATAACTAAAATGAGATTAAATCTTCATTGATTTATTTAGATGCATACAGCCTTTGTTTTCCTCATCTCATTAGGCTATAGAGGAATCCATACAAACTTTTCCTTTTTAATCCAGATTTATAACTAAACTGAGATTAAATCTTCATTGATTTATTTAGATGCATGCAGCTTTTTTGTTGCTCTCGTCTCATTAGTCTATTAAGGGATCAAACTAAATACATTTCTTTTTTTATTCCAGACTTTATTTTCCTTGCCATTTGTCTCTATCCATTGTAGTTGGTTGGTGTCCTCTGTTTCTTGGCAGTGATGTAAGCTTGAATCTCTGTGGTGCTTGGACTTACAAGTATTGAAAAAAAAGATTGGAATCCGTTAAGCCTCTGACATAATATTTCTGGGGAAAGCAATTAGCATTGTAGAAATTCAATTCTCATGCAATTGAAATGTAAAACTTAAAATATTATTTGAGAAAGGTAATTGTCTTTATGGGGGGACCAAAGTTACGCAAATTAGAGTTGGAAACGTGTGTGATTTTAGCCTCCATTTTCATACTTGCATTAAACTAATTTGCACATTCCAGTAAAACCTGCTTTACTTGACAGAAACCTTATTGAGGACCTGACTTCACATTTTGATCTCCGGGTTGGATATGTCTTCATTGATGAAGTGCAGTTCCTCTTTTTCCATCGACCTCTTCAAACCTTTTGCCTGACAGGGTTAGGGTCTTTAAAGTCACGGATTTCAAGGCAATGACAGTTTTCAACATCCTATGATTTGTGGCATTTACCTCAAACCAGTTCTATATTGGGGGCCTCATTTAACAACTTCTGTTATGCTGAACAAAAACCCATTACACTAAACATCAACTATCCATATGATTTAATACTGCAATACCCGCAGATGGTAATCATTTCTTTTTATGTGTCTCTCATGGTCACTCTCCACCTCTCTTTCTTTCCCTCTTTCTATCAAGTCCTGGTTTTGCTGATCCTGAGTCTCAAACGGCACAGGAAGGGCCAGCGGATGTCCGAAGACGAGGAGGACATGAGGGACAACGTCATCAAGTACAACGACGAGGGTGGAGGGGAGCAGGACACGCAGGCGTACGACATGAGCGCCCTGAGGAACCTCTACGACTTCCCTGAGGCCAAGAGCTCCGATTCCGGCCCGGACATACGCTCGCTGCCCCAGTGGTCCCAGGCCAGCCGGACCCTGGGGGCGGGCGGCGCAAAAGGAGCCAGGGCAGCGGCCGGGGCGGCAGACTTCTCAGTTTTCAAGGGCTATATCCGCAAGAAGGTGGAGCAGGCCGACGCGGACCTGTCGGTCCCGCCGTATGACTCCTTCCAAACGTACGCCTTCGAGGGCAACAGCTCGCCGGCCCTCTCGCTCAGCTCCATCCACACGCTGTCCACCGCCTCGGAGCAGGATTTCTCCTACCTCAGCGACTGGGGGCCGCGTTTCAAGCAGCTGGCGGGCTACTACGCCCCGGGGAACACAGATGAGGAGGGGTCCTAGCACAGCTAGGTTTGCACAGAGACCTTAAAACTCTCTCTGTGCTCTTTCTGCCTAACATTACTGTAACTTCTTATCCGCCTCCTCCTCTGACCCTCGAGTGTTCGACCGAGAGTCAGCAGAACGCACAACCTCCTCGATGTGGAAAGGGAGAAAGAAATATATATCAGCAGCAGTGTCTTTGAACTTAATTTTGGTGAAAATGAATCAGTTAAAAACTATTTACTTTCTTACTTCAAAATACATTACACTGCTCACAAGTTTTATTTATTTTTTATTTTTTTGTAAGAGTTCCTGTTCCTGATACTTTGAGAAATGTAAAGGAAGAAGATGAGAGCAAGAGAGAGATTCATTCGCCATTCCGTTTACTCCTCAAACTTTTTCAAAAGGGTAATGGTGGCCCACAAACATTACCATTTAAATATATCCGGAGGCAGGATTTTCTCTCTCATGGACGTGAACCTTGTTATTTGTTTTTTCTTCATTGTGGAACTGGTCCAAAGCTCAAATTATGAATACTGGAGGACTCAGAGCAGTTGACATTTAGGGTTTTGCAGAGCCAAGACAAAATATATGTTTAAAAACATCCGTATTTATTTAAGGGGAAGCATATTTATGTATTTATTAATTTCTATGTATTTATTTATTTATTCCGACTGTAATTGGACACGCTGGACTATAACATGAAAGTGTTAAAAAAATAAAGGGAGGAGGCCAATGGAAGTGGAACACGGACAGGCATTGAGGAGGGAGACATTTGTATGGTCACAGTAAACTACTGGAACTATTTGTATTTATTTTCTAGGAACGCTGTTTTTGTATAAAAAGCAACTGAAGAGCGGTGGATTGAAAAGACAGATGGAAAGTAAAAGCAGAAAGGATGTGCCAATTCAGTCCCAAGATTGCCTGGGATTGACATGAATTTGCTGTACGTATTTTTGTGGTTTATAAAGTGTTTTTTTAGGGGTCACATACTGTATTTGAGACATTGTGCGTCAACGGTTTCTTTTCTTATTCTCTTTACAGCCGATGATGAGGCAACAAGGCACAAAAACCCGACTAAACTAAAAGGACTGTCTTTGTTTCACAGATTCGGATGGTTGTCAGATCCATCCCACCGGGCAACGATGTTCATTCCAGATTTGTGTGTGTTTTAGCTTGTTTTATATTCATTTGATTCGTTTTTTTGATATTCCACTTGGGCGGGTTGGGGGAAGGGTGAAGTTTAAGACAGATTTAAGTGCGTTATTACTGACCACCGCCACCTAATATCCACAACCTATTCAATGTTGACCTTAACTTGCAAATGTATGGAAAAAATTAAAAAAACGAATAAATATTTAATTTTTTGGGGTAAAGGCCTCTGAATCTCACTAGGATAAATCGAAACACTGGTCCAAAGTAAATCAGACCATATCATAACATAAACAGGACATCCATGTCCCTAATTAGCGTTTGCTGAAGATGTCTCCTGAATAATGAATAATTGTGTAGCTATGGCGTGTGTTTACACCAGGGGTAGAGTTGAAGAATAGGCTTAGACAGAAGCATATGGACCATATGACAGGCCAAAGCCAAACAAAGATCATCCACTCGGTATGATCAGTCCCCGCTGCCTGCCTCCTGCCAAACTCCTGTAATTGTCTCGCTCACTAGAGGATATAGTGAGGCGTGTGAAGTTGCTTTCATCTTTATAGTGTCTGACTGCTGCAACAAAGGCCTGGTCACTGGTTCACGTTAGTTTGCTTCCAGACTGGATTTAAAAAGGAACTGTCAAACCGTTTTCTTTCCTTTTTCTTCTTTCATGGTCAGTAGAACTGTACAGCATGAAAGTTTTTTTGGACAGCTCTGATTACGACACTGTTTACCAGTAAAACTCTGGTGACAAATGCCTGTTTTGGAAAATCCGAAATCCGGAGACTCAGTGGCAACAGTTGCAAAAATCGGAAAAAGTCAACCCTGGTCCGAAAATAAATATGAAACGGGCGGCAGTGTGCAAACGTGATTGACAATGTGAGGTTGATTTTCTTATTTACGTGCTCCGAAATTCGCTCTGATATTCGCCCCGAAAAACACAGCAGTGAGCAAAGACCTTAAGAGGTTAAACCACTTACGCCTGATCTATGGTCAGCATGTGTCGCATCAGAATGTGGCAGAGTATAAAGCGCTTATTTTTCTATTTTTTTACACTTCTCCTGTCGTTTTAATGACGTGTCCAAAATAGGGACGCCAGGGTTCATGTCAAAGCTGATCTTTGGGGACGGCAGGAGGAAGTGAAGGTCCCCAAGGTTGCTGTCGGGGCAGTACGTTCCCCTTTCTCCCCGCTTTATTCATCTTCCTCCATGGTGGCAGCAGAAGCCATTTCTCAGGGATGATCGGACGTACATGTGAACATATTAATGTGTTGCCAGCTCGCCATAAATCTGACCATTCTTCCCCGACTCCAAGGGCACCACCAGGACCTCCATTTGTTATGCAGATTGATGTTTTGTGATTGACAGTGCTCTCTCTCTCTCTCGGGGTGTGTGTGTGTGTGTGTGTGTGTGTGTGTGTGTGTGTGTGTGTGTGTGTGTGTGTGTGTGTGTGTGTGTGTGTGTGTGTGTGTGTGTGTGTGTGTGTGTGTGTGTGTGTGTGCGTGCGTGCGTGCGTGCGTGCGTGCGTGCGTGCGTGCGTGCGTGCGTGCGTGCTTGTGTTCTGTATTTGGGGGGTTGTTTGGTGCAATTGAAATATCCCCATTGCTTCCTTCTGCACTTGGGTGGATAATGACAATTGATTAAACACTGGTGGTGGGGAGGGCTGAATGTGCACGCGCTGAGGGAAGTATTCATCATGCAGCCTAATAGCCTGGTGGTGTGGTGGCACTGTACAATAGCTTTAAGTTATTCTTCTTCAGACATGCTCAAAAGCCAAGCTCCCACTTTCACTAGGGGGAGCAACAAATCCATGTGCTTTGAGCATGCTGTATGGCCAAATGCTGGTTTCAGTATAATGGATGAAAACCCAGATTTGTGACTTTGTCGCAGAATGGAGGAGGATGGCAGCCACTGAGCCACTGAGGCTTTAGAAAAATCACAAAGGCGGTAGAAATTAATGGGCGTTCTGTGAACATCCTGCAATGACCAGACAAGCTTTTCACTGAAAATGTAGATTATGATCTTCGTCATTATTCTGGAAGTGTACTATAAATGAATAAATAACACTCCCGGAACTTAGAATGATGTCAACATGACGATCTATATTTTTCAGTTAAGTGCTTGTCTTCAGTTTCTTTTTATGTAATTTAATGTAACACGATCCCTTTGATAGCAAAGGGATTATAGCCTCCTAGCCATTACGTGACAGGTGCAGCAGCAAACCAAGACCTGTGTCGTTTAGATGATGTTACGTAACAGATTGGTACATCTTAGACCTGGACTACTTTGAAGGTCTGACAGTTTGTGTCTGGCTGTAATACCCCCTCTTGGCAATCTCGGGATCAAAGAGAGCATCTCGGCAAGATCAATAAATCACTCACTCACTGTACATGTATGTGCCTCTGGATGGTCCCTGCAGACTACAGTGCCGCTGGTACTGTATGTACAGGAAGCACTGGAGACAGACTCCTCTCTAAGTCTTGGTACTGAATGATGTACAGTGTGTACTAATGAGGTGACATTAACTTGACTTAAACCCTATATACTTAGTTGACTGGGGTCCCCAAGGGCTCTATACTTGCCCTCCTCCTCGTTTCTCCCTACCAAAATAGCAAGCTACAAGCTCACAACGTGTCACGTTATGAGCTTGTGTAGCCTACTGTATGTGCAGCTGTATCTGCAGTATGTTTGCAAACACTGCACATATTCGCATCACAACGTGATGTGTTGTGAGCTTGTAGGTCTGCTATTAAAAGAAAACAAGAAAAAAAAACATTTTGTATTGAGATGGCTGGCATAAGATTGTTTCTGTGCTCAGGTGGCGCAGTGGTAAAGTCCCTGACCACCACCACGGAGGTTGAGGTTCGTATTCACCGTGGTGCAACCGGCTTTGTCAGGCGTCTACTAGTTGTAGGTCAGGGATATTCAACTAGATTAGGCAGGCGGCCACAATTGTAGAATTACTTGAAGTCGGGGGCCACAAGACACAACAGGTTTTGAGTGCAGTTCGTCCATTATATGCCATCTCCTTCAATGTGTAGCTATCTATTTTTGAGTTTGGAGTGGACTCCAATAACCCAATAGCATCATGATGCTCCATACAAACACGGAAAAAACTTTCACCATGCCAGCTTGGCTCCACTAATCTTCTCAAAGACCCTTCCATGCCAGGGTCTGGTGCACAGGACACACTGAAATTCCTACTTCCTATTTTCTCAAATCCAGAATCAAAGACTGTCCAGTATAAAGGTCTGGCACAGATATTATCCTCTCAAACATCAAAATGTTTGGACTTTGTTACAAAAATGTAAAAAAAATTGGACTTTGTAATATGTAAATCGTGAAATCAATTTTCACTTTAACTAGGGAAATTACTGTACGGATCTCTTAGAGCCCTGCATGCCAGTCCGGTCCAGCTAAAGGCTGACAGGTATAATAAGCCTGACAGTGACACCAAATTAATCTAATCTCTCTGATATGCACTTTCTTTGATTCTCTCACTGCTCACTCACAGCTCGCACAGATGCAGGCAAACAGAACACATCCCATATGCTTGGTAAACTTGTTCTAGTTTGATTAAAACATAACGTGCCACTGAAAAAGAGCTCATATATTAATACCGTGTCCCTTAGCATTACAAAAGAACAATAAAGCACGCACATACACTCACAAAAAAACAGGTGCCGGGCTGAGGTTAGACTCCATAAAGATATTATCCTCTCAAACATCAAAATGCGTAAATGCAGTATGAAGCAGTATATCACCAAAATGGACATAACACTGTATGTCCATTATCGTCCTATAGGACCTATAGCACATAACAATTGTTAATGGATATCATGTTGTGCACACAATGGCCCCTTAATTATGGTTAATGGTTATGAAAAACGTTCAAAATGGAAATTGGAATATGGAATGTGTTCCAGGACCACAAGAAAACTCCCCAAGGGCCGAAATTGGCCCGCTGGCCGCCAGTTGAATATCACTGTTGTAGGTCCACAGTATGACGCCACTCCACTCGTTGCAGATTGCCAGGGGTCATCAATATGTCCGTACACAGACATATGTGTCTGTGGCAAAGACTTGGTCTTGTCTGTGGAAATTTTAGATTTTCTTTTTACACACCATAAGAATATAGACTAATGTTCTTATTTTGATCACAAGACCCAATAACTGAATGTCAAGTCTCCAGGTTTTCTTCAGAATATGTGTGTATGACAATTATTTACTACAACACTATGGCATATTAGCAGTCCCCCCCCTTAACTCTGAGAGGGTACAAATGGAACCAAATGGACCCGTAAGGATTCTTTTGGTTCCATCTGAACACTCTTTATGTGCTTCCAATAATATTATTGTCCACTCATTTTGTATGTCCGAGGCAAAAGTTGACTTTTTGACAAAAATGCACACCACAAGCCAGCCATGGCGATGACCCCTGCACATTGCACTTGTACCAGACAATGGATTCAACATCGTCTCTGTGTTTTCTGCCTCTACAACATCTCTGTCACTTTAAATAAAGAGGGACATCTGTGCAGAAACTGAAGCCACAATCTGCAACGGAGAGATGGCCGGTATTGTCTCTCACCCTGCAGCTTCTGTGCGGACTGTGAAGTGCATTATTTGCTCCATGCTGTTCCTATTTCACAGTTCATCATGGTGTGTAATGTTTGCAGGTCAGGGTCAGAATGTGACAGACAGAGAGAGAAAGAGATGATAACATTACGCACGCACGCGCACGCACGCACGCACGCACGCACGCACGCACGCACGCACACACACACACACACACACACAGACAGACGTCTCTCTCGCGCACACACACACATGCACGCAAATCATTCTATAAAAGTGTTTCCACTGTTTGCAGAAAATAGGAGAAAAAAGGAAGATGTACAGAAACAGAATACATAATATTTTACTATTACTTAATGAAGCAATAAGCCACAAGAGGCATGTGATTACCTGGTATTTTATAACGGCTGAGAGGCATGGTGAGACACGAGGTGAAGCACATGCCTCGCGTGGCTTATTGCTTTTCTAAAACTCATCAATCATAGAAATGTACCAATTATAACTGTTCTATTTCACTATTAATTCTCTACAAGGTCTGCAAGAAAGTAGTTCCCAGCTACAAGAAAGTAGTTCCCAGCTTTTTTGCCAACAACACAGAAAATTGGTACACTGTGGAACACTGGAAAGAAATAACACACCTGGGTTTGATATAAACTGATTCAAGGTGTGGATTATAGTCTCATATACCACAGCAATTAAAGGGAAACCAGCCAATAAGAATCAAGGAATGGAACTAGCCGTTGAATTAATACTATGAACTAGGATACAATATAACGTCTCATTGGCAGAATACAATGAAGAAATTATCATTTTGAGACTATATGTTTCGGCAACATACTGTACTAGCGTCATGTTCAAGGGGTGTACATCAAACTGGAGCATTACGAAAGTCTCATTAGTCCGGTGTGCGGTTAGGGGGTTAGAGATAGTGTTAGTCAATGGGGAGAGTCGGACGAACGCAAGTGCAACGTTGGAGAAATGAGACGCTGGAACAATGCTACGCACCCACATCAAGCCACCACACAGAAACAGGAGATATAAGCTCCTGCCCCAGGCCTATGGGACAAATGGCAATGGTTTGGGAACCGTGGTTGCCAGGAATACTTACTACAACTGTTTGGAAGACACAACAGTAGGCGTTTGGGTGGTGCAGTGATAACGAGTCTGCCCACCACAGCAGGTGGTGGGTTCAAATCCACTGTGTTGACATCTGGCTATGTCAACTGTCTACTCTACACAAACACAATTGGCCCATGTTTGAGGGAGGGAAGCTGGTTGGAGGTAAACCCGAAGCTCTATATCATCCCGGTGGGGGCTCCTCACTAGTACAGTAAGTAAGTCAGTAGGAGACAACGGCAGTGACAACACAGAAATGTGTGTGGGATAGTATTGGTATTGGCATGAATAGAGGGAATAGAGGGCTTCCAACGTAAAAAGGACCGTAGAAGGTCTTATTTGGGATGTTCCTTTTAGGTAGGGTGTTTAACTGTACTTCTACAGTACTACATTTCAATTGTATTGACTATACTTGTACTGTTCTCCATTTTTGTCTAATAAAATATAATCAATCAATCAATCAATACTAAATTGGGGACAAAAAGGGGTACAACAACAAAAGTACAGACAAAACAGTGAGGAAAAAAGTGTGAGGATTTAGATTTTTACTTTATATTGACTTAAATCAATGATCATCAATGATGGATGGATTCCAAGGAAGGACCACCAGGGTTCCTTAGTTAAGTGGGTTCTAAATCCAGAAGGAGCGAATACATTCACCGGCACCGGAACCTGCCGCTGAATTGCCGCGACAGGCCCAGAACAGGACCGGCAGTTTCGACCGGCAGTCGCGCTCCATCGCCAGCAATAGGATCGTCTTTAACACATTCCCCGCCATTTAACAATACCTTCGTACTCTATGGTGCCTCTGGTCTCCATAGACTTCCATGTAATTCATAGTGCACGGATCATGCACACCCATGCCTAGATAATGCACCATGTGTGTCCACATTGCTCACAGCTTTCAAACAAAAAAATCCGAATGGAAATCCGTTCAGGCATTCATGAGATACAAGCCATTATGTTTTCCTAAAATGTAAACAAAGATGGCTGCCATGTTTGATAGATGGGGTTGCTATGGGGGTTAAACATGCAATTTCGCGATTTCTATCATGCCTACTACATTTTTTGGGGTCCAAAAAAAAATTTGAAAAAAAAAAAGTTTTAGAATTTTTTTTTTTTTTTTTTTTTTCAAAATGGCGGAAATTCTCGGGACTATCGGGCCTGGCAGGGAAAGACATTGAAAAAATCTCGGGACTATCGGGCCTGGCATGCAATGAGTTAAGGGTGTTGACAACTCAGATTCCTTTGTTGTGTCATTAATATTATTGGCTTTGAACCTGAAACTGAGCCAGGTAGGCTCACAGTTGTGGAAACAGAAAACTTCTCTAACAAGGCTGCTCTCTCTCTCTCTCTCTCTCTCTCTCTCTCTCTCTCTCTCTCTCTCTCTCTCTCTCTCTCCGTCTCTCTCTCTCTCTCTCCGTCTCTCTCTCTCTCTGCACCCGCTTCCCCCTCCAGTTTCAGAAACCAGACAAATCCTTCAATCTGCTGCTGAGAAAAGCTTTAACTAGCTGGTTTACACAGTTGAAAAGTACCTTGATCGTCTTGCACGTCTCTTTGCAGATGCCCTTGAGACCCCAATTTCTGTGGACACTATCTTCGGTTCCACCACAAACTGTCAGAGACATTCTCTCCCTCAGGCCATCGCTCCACCTAAGCTGACATCAACCATCATGGCCGCTGTCTCTTCGGGATGTTTCTTTTTTCTTCTTTTTTTTTCTTTTTTGAAATTTCAGCTGGGAGCAGCCTCGAGGTACGTACCGTGTTTCAAAAGAAAGACAGGAAAAAGACCCAACAATAAAACATAAAAATAAAACTAGCAGCACTGAAAAGGTTGAAAGACCATCCTGTTTGATGTCCTCGTATGCACCGGGAATGGAGACCGTTATGTTTGCCCTTCAGTCTATCACACAGCAATAAAGGTCTCTGGCACTGTAGATTCTCATCCAATGCCAGCAGCAGTACACTGCAGCTATAATCCACCGATCTACCTGCACATTAAGAGGGTTTAGTAGGGGACAAACACATATAGACCAGGGGTTTTCAAACTTTTTTGACTCGGGCCACAACTGTAAAAATCATTTTTCATCCACGGCACCCCTGAATTATTACGTGACATAAATATGCACATCTTTCCACCTGAGATACAGTAGAATGTCACGGACGGAGAAATATCAGTTTCCATCAGAACTGACTGAAAATAACTTTATACTAGACGTTTAACCACTTGAACCCCTGCATCCCTATTCAGGGGGGGAAGGTTCCCAGATGCGTTGTGAGCTTGTAGATCTGCTATTTTTGTTGAAGAGAGTTGGCTGTAGATGGAAAAAGAACTCATCAAGTACGATGAATGAATTCCAAATTATTATCAAAGTATGATGAGGCACCCCTGGACTGGCATCATGGCACCCTAGGGTGCCACGGCAACCACTTTGGGAAACCCTTATATAGACAGATGCTGACCAGAAGAAAGTGAAAAGGTGTTACAACAGCCCTGAATATTACCAAAACATATGATGAATGGGAAAAAAAAGAAATCAAGACACAGCATGATCCTTTAAGATTTTGGTTAAATTAGCATAATTTTCCTAGACTACCTCCCCCGTTATGTGTCCTTAGCATCAAAGACTCTTAAAGGGCAATGAAACACAATATTGTTTGAACTGGTAAATGAGCTGTAATTTGTGATGCAGTTTTATCACTAAACTGAAATTAAGTATTTTTAGTGATGGTGGAACGGGGGAACAGTACGCAGCCTTCACACTATCACAACATCTGCCAAGTGGTCTCAAGTGCGCACCTGGGACCTAAGTGTGAATTCTCCCCCAGAGAGTCCCATTGTTGGGGCATTTGCTTGTTGTTCTCGGATCTGCCCGTTTTGTCAGTACTGTACTGTGGTCTTGTGGTGGTGCGTTAGCTACATGCTAACGCTATAGTGCCGTTCCTTTTGCCTCCGAGAGACAGCGAGGCTGAGTCATAATGCTTTAACCAGAGAAAAATAGCAGATATACAAGCTCACAGCGCGGCACCGAGTGCCGCGCTGCGAGCTTGTAGATCTGCTATTTTTGAAAAAGTCGTGAAAATGTGTGCAAATCTTTGAATATATGTATTTTCAAAGTGAGCGTGTGTAACTCAAATTTTGCTTCTGGGTGGTCCCTGGAACTAGATATTTTGAAATGGGGGTCCGTGGCCAAATAAATATCATTTTGGGGGTCCTTCACATGAAAAGGTTTGAGCACCACTGACATAGTAGTGTCTCAAGAACAGACTAACTGAGCTCCAAGTGAAAAGGACCCTTTCTTTGACGATGGCTGGCCAGATTGCTGAAATAGAAACATTGTTTTTTTTTTCCAAAAATCTTAGAAGGATTCAAAAGACACTCATAGAATCGGGTCAAAATTCTTATTTTCACGATTTTAAAAAAATAGCAGATCTACAAGCTCGCAGCGCGGCACTCGGTGCCGCGCTGTGAGCTTGTATATCTGCTATTTTTTAATATTTAAAGCATAAAATATTGCGTCATAATGTGTTCATAATGGGTTAAGTCATAAAAGGTTAGGCAGTTTTCAAAGCGGAGGATCCACTCATCATCTATGATTTACAACAGCTGTTCTACCGGGCTTAACGTTCCATCTCTCCCGACTCCAGTCGCTGCATGCAGAAAGAGAGGCGACAGACAAGCTCTCTGGAGAGGAGATACAAACGGATTCACGTCGCTGTGGGACTTGCATTATAAGAGCTGAATTTGTTCGTAGCAGGATAAAGGTGTATGCTTTGTGTAATGCGTCCTTTATTAAAAATATCGGTCACAGATGCAGGGCAAGCAGCATCACTGATTGAACGGTAAAATTCGGTTGTCACACGTATGCTACAAATTCCATTTCACAATTCTGCACTGAACTATTTTTAGTAGCAAATGCGAGCAGTTACTCGCACTGTCAAGCCCTGGCTCTTATTCATCATTGACTATTCAGAGCTTAGCAGTGAGCATGCAATGTCCACATGCTATACTGCTAAAGAACAATGGTCAATCAATCCAGCTCTCGGTCTCTAAATTACGACAACGGCAGACATTCTCCAGTGAATGGTAACTAATCTGTCATAAACCGACATTGTCAGGTAGCTATGCTTGCCTGAACGTCCTTTCCGGTGCTTATACAACTGGCACTAAAATTACATTTGATTGTGAGAAGATGAAAACGTTTGGTCCATACACAATGTAGATAGATTGGAGTTTGGAAGAAGAATGATATAGGATGACTTAAAGATTGGTTTTGCATTGTGTTACCTACAGTATATAAACTGTCTATTCATGCCCACACCACAAACCAAGTAATACCCCTTGCCATAACGCACGCACGCACAGACGTACGCACGGTCGCACGCACACGCGCACGCACACGCACGCACGCACGCACGCACGCACGCACGCACGCACGCACGCACGCACGCACGCACGCACACACACACACACACACACACTTGAGTAACCTGGCCTGGAGTTTGAAGAGGCTACTTGAGCACTGTGAACCAGAGACAAGGTCTGAAACAGCCGCTCTGTTTAATGAGAATTCAAAGGTGCTGACAGTAAAGTGAGACTGACTAATCCAAGCTCAGGCATTCTGCAGCTGAACCCTCGACAACTTCCATAATTGGAAAAAGAAGAGAAGAGAAGAAGAACCAAAAGAAACAACAACAACACAATAATAGACAATGCATGGATATTTAGTGGACTGTGAGCCACTAAAAACTATAAGAAAAGAAATGGAAGAGAAGCTAAAGGAGTACAACAAGAGACATGAGATCAGACCCATCTGTGATGCCATGAATATTCTGTGCTGGTGGAGGGTGTACGTACAGGTTGGGCAATATTGTGTCATAGAACTTCCTCCCAAGTATACGGTCAGATACTGTACATACATTTATAGATAGAGTTCTGGACAACCGCTGATCCAACCAACTTCCCACATGCCACTCTGGTTATGCAAAACCTATTGTGCCCTCCGTCACCGTGTAAGAGAGCGAGATAGAGAGAGGGAAAAAGGAAGAGAGGGAAAGCCCAGAGGGAGCGAGGGAAGAAGCTATTTCACCCATGAAATAACCTGGCCAATGCTAAGAACCGGAAACATCAATAATAAGCCTGGCAATGCCCGGGAAAGCTGACCTGCTGCATTGTCAGAATCATAGTTAGTATCATGATCAGTACACACTGTGTGCTAACCCACACCTCTTCCCCACTCACCTCTGACATTTCAGCCTTTAGGACGAGCTGTGGAGAAGTGGAGACTTAACCCTCATACATTATTAAATGCACAGTGAAGAGCAGAGGCCCCACTGACGAGGAGAGGATGCAGTACTGTGGGTCACTGGGTGTGAGGATCGTCAGAAGTTGAAGAGGACAGCACACTCAGGGGGTGATCAAACTGAGACATGTCGCCACATGAGGCGCAGAAGCTTCAAAAAACGCCTTGGCAAAAACAGCACTCTGGGCAAAACAACCCTGGACACCTGTGGTGTGGGCCTGCGTACGTGACCAGGTGAGCAAATAATGAATCAAGCAGATGATGAATCTAATCTAAAAGTCTTGTATCAAAGTTCTGTCTGCATTTTCCATCGTCCAACCTTTCCAACCCACATTTATAGGCATCAAAACTGGAATACGTGGTGCGACTCCATGCCTTTGGCTAAAAGGTTGAAAATACACACCTTAATTTAAACCCTGGTGTCAGGTACAGTAGTTGCACTGCCTGAAGCTAAGTGTAACATCTCCCCTGGTGAAGTTGGATAGAAATGCTATGCTAAAATGCTGTTAAGAAAACTCTGAACATTTCCAATAACATGTGACATACGTACTGTGAATTCTAAAGGGTCAAAAATGGCCCCATATCCTTTCTCAAAATAACCAACTCTCTCAAGTTTACTTCAACATAATTTGCCATTCCAGTCTCTCTCGTTTTCTGAACATCTGAGAGTCAACTATAGTCTCATATGGACAAGCATCAAAAGCCACAGCCTCCTGTGCAGGATTGGTCCCCTGACAGAGATATGGAGAAAAACAGCACAATTAGATGAGATTCTGTGTCAGAGCTTGTTGAGAATTAGCACGATAACAAAAATTGCAATTAGTCCTAACACCTAGAAAGCCGGGAGGGAGTGAAACTGGGATTGGCGACGTTATAATTTCAATTTTTTCAAAACACCGGTGATTAGTCGAAGTCACGTTGTAAGGCTCGCCGGAGATTTCAATGAGCTTTTGTGGCTTTGTCGAATGAAATAATGCGGAGCGCCTATCTTGGTATTTGTATGCGCTGAAATTACGTCTTATTGTGGCTGTATAATTGCATTTTATTGTTTCTTTCCTTTCAACCCTTCGTTCCTCTTGTGGCTTAGACCCCATCCGCCCCTGAGAGGAAAGTACCATTTTATTTCTTTTTTGCCCCTGCAGTACATTTGATCTCCTTTCATTATGCAAATACATTTAATTTCAGCTAAAGACTGGAGAGAGACAGAGGGAGCGAGAGAGAGAGAGCGAGAGAGAGAGAGAGAGAGAGAGAGAGAGAGAGAGAGAGAAAATCTCTCTCTCTCTCTCTCTCTCTCTCTCTCGCTCTCTCTCTCTCTCTCTCTCTCTCTCTGAGAGGTGGGGCAGAAAGAGAGAATAGAACAGAGTAATAGATGAAAAGGACACAAAGAATGAATTAGGAATGAAATATTAGACTCTACCCAAACCTATATATTCTCAATAGATCAGGAAAAAAAGAAAAACCCATGCATGAAACATTCCAAGTTGATTTAGTCTGACACCTGTTTTGCCCTAAAACAATTGCATTCTCTGTCCAGTGTTGGGGTGGGGGTGAGAGACAGATGGAGCTCAGGGATAAACTGTCTCTGTGATTATCCACTCCCTCTCTCTTGTACAGTAAGTCAACATTATAAATCTCAACGGAGATAGTGAAGTGCTATCAGCCAACTCTAAAAGCCAATTACTTTCTCAATGACCTGCCTCATGTAATATTTATGGTGCGATAGCGGGTCTCTATACTGCCATCCAGACTGTGAGATTTTGGCGTGGAAATAATGGTAATGTTATTATCTTATATATCTGAATTAATCCGGTATATCCAGTGAGGCAGCCACTACCGCATGGCAGGGAATACCGCGTGGCAGGGAATATTAACCCATTCAGAACGGGTACACAATTTGTGTTTCATTATTTTGTGCTTTAACTATTGAAAAATAGCAGATATACAAGCTCACAGCGCGGCACCGAGTGCCGCGCTGCGAGCTTGTAGATCTGCTATTTTTGAAAAATCGTGAAAATTAGAATTTCGACCCGATTCTATAAGTGTCTTTTGAATCCTTCTTAAGGTTTTTTGAAAAACCTGTGTTTCTATGTCAGCAATCTGGCCAGCCAACGTCAAAGAAAATGTCCTTTTCACTTAACTGGTGCTCAGTTAGTCTGTTCTTGAGAGACTACTATGTCAGTGGTTCTCAAACCTTTTCATGTGAAGGACCCCCAAAATGATATGTATTTGTCCACGGACCCCCATCTCAAAATATCTAGTTCCAGGGACCACCCAGAAGCAAAATTTGAGTTACAACCGTTCGCTTTGAAAATACATATATTCAAAGATTTGCACACATTTTCATGACTTTTTCAAAAATAGCAGATCTACAAGCTCGCAGCGCGGCACTCGGTGCCGCGCTGCGAGCTTGTATATCTGCTATTTTTCACTAGTTAAAGCATTCAATAATTTTAGGCCTAAATGGGTTAAGGCAGGCAATATAAATAATAAATCAAAATCAGGAAATTAATTCCCCCTAGGGAAGTAACTCTTTCGTGACCGAGGGACATGTCTAAACCAGCCATTCTCGACTTGCGATTCATTCATTAACATAAAGAAATAATGTGATAAACAGGGACTTAATATATTGATCCAAGCTGGAACACAATCGATTGATTGATCATTAAAATAAAGGTGCTCTGAAAAAAAGTGATTTTCAAGGTAGCCCTGGTCTCGGTCTAAACCATGAAGCATGCATTATAATGTCAAAAATGAATGGGCATCGTGTAGATGAAAAATCACACCCAGTGTGAAATGACCGGTGGTCGTGCTTGCATAACGTCTTCAGAATAGGATTTAAGTCTAGGATGTACAGGCTATAGACACACACACACACACAATGCTATGGCAAAACATGACATGTACAGGCTACAGACACACACACGTACACGGCCATGCTATGGAGCGGTCTACCACCACTCAAAAAAAGAGAAATGCATGTCCACTGAGGATGATAAACAATAAAAGGGATTTGTGCGGCACTTATAATATTGTGCCAATGATATTTACAGCCTATATTTCTCTGCATTCTCTGTACATTCTATGTCTTCTCATAATGTAGGCTACACTGTATGACCAGCTTTGACTGTCACTTAAAGGAGTAATTTACCCCTATTGATTCTGACCCAAATGCATTTGGGTCCCCATTCAGGGCCTTGTACTTGGGTCCCCATCCACGGCCATGCATTTGGGTCCCCATCCAGAATCAATAAGGGTAAAATTTACCATAATATTTTTTTTTGTCTTAGGAATGCGACAAATACAAAAGAAATATGATTGAACTCAAGTCTCCATGCATGGCGTGACTAATCAATAGCAAAAAAAATCATTTTGAGGTGAACTACTCCTTTAAGTTTTCATGAGTGTAAGTGTGCAGCGCACGCACACACACACACACACACACGCGCACACACATACATACTCACACACACTTACCTGTATCATTGGTGTTATTTTCTCTATATCACTAATTAATGTTGTTAACATTATGTGATAGCACAGTGATACGAGCTTGTGAAGGTATCACAGTTTTCTGTGTGTGTGTGTGTGTGTGTGTGTGTGTGTGTGTGTGTGTGTGTGTGTGTGTGTGTGTGTTTGTGTACCGTATGTGTGTGTGAGTGTGTGTGTGTGTGTGTGTGTGTGTGTGTGTGTGTGTGTGTGTGTGTGTTTGTGTGTGCACGTGCGTGCACGCTCATGGGCATGTGTTTTTGGATGTCCCAGCATGGAGTCTGACAGACGCTGGGGTGTGTACTGTGTGTACGTGCTGTCTCAGCAGACCATAACCATGACTACCACACACGCGCGCATGTGCGCGAGCACACGCGCACGCACACACCCGTCCTCGCACAAATGCCAGTGGCAAGGTTATTCCTCTGCCTCTTATGTCCTTACTGTCCCTCCACTTTCTCACTTTTTGAAGGCTTTCCTCTTTCTGTGTGGAGAAATAATGAGGATGCCACTAGTGACACTTCAGAGAGACACCCAGCAACAGAGGGGCCGGGTTTGTGCTTCTCATCTTAACTCTATCCACGCTTTGGACGTACCCGTTCGCCCCATTTTTGACGGCGGCGCAATGCCAATTGTACGTTCTTTGGCTCGTTCTTTTGTACTTGGTTTGGTTTGATGTCTGTAAACTGATGAGGGGTCGCGTGGGTGTGTACCGTAGAGACAGCTCCCGTAAAAGTACTCTCAAAAACCCACTGGACGTTAGCATCAATGGAGTAACAAAACACTTCCTTGTTATTTTCTCTGGATCTATTGCTCTGTAGCGACTGAGCTGCCTTGACGGACGGCAGCCTACTGCGGCCATTTTCACATTAATTCTTGCATGAGGCTGCCCTCTACTGCTGGTAGAGCCACGGTACACCTATTTAAGGAGAAAATAAAATAATAATGATGAAAAAAAAATAATACATCTTTGTCTATAACATCGCAAAAGGTAAGGTGCTTTTGCTGGCACAAAACCCAATAATAAATAACAACATCTGGCACTGAAAAAGTTAATGGTGGGAGGATTTGATTTGAATAGACAAAGAGGGTAAATTAATGAACAAGGTACCGCAGAGTGCACACTTGTTTAAAAGATGTAAAACATGTTATTTCTTAAAGGGATAGTTCACCTTCAAAATGGATTTTTTTCCCCTATCGATTACTCACCCCATGGAGACTTGAATTCATGAATATTTTTTGTTTTTGTCGCATTCCTAAGAAAATCATTTGAGGAGACTCCATAGGGAACAAAGCAGGCTATGTGTGTCTCCATAGGGAACCCCTGCTGTTAAAATGGACTATAGGTGGAAATGGCTCAGGATGTGGAGTTGCTGTTTGGGAATCACAAGGATCCCGGTTAGATCGCCGGCTCCTCCTGTCTTTGTGTCCACTGAACTCCTACCTGCTCCCAATGAGCAGCTTGGTGTCTTGCATGGTTGCCTCAGCTGTCAGTGTGAGAATAGGTGAATGTAAAGCTCATTGTTAAACACTATAGGTACTGTAGAAATGCAGACCATTCAGCTAGGCCTACTCGCTTCTAATGGGCTCTATATGCACAGCAGCCAGCCACATTGGAAAGACTCTCTTATTCCTTAATAAATCTAACAACCAAGTATGCTAATTAAGGCTCTGGTTCTCAAACATTTACATTTCAAGGACCCCCATAACTCTGAGAGTACAAATTAAACCAAATGGACCCTTACTGGTTAATTTGGTTCCATTTGTCCACCAATTTGTACACACCCGTAAGGGGCCATATGGAACCCCCTCAAGGAACCATGATGGTCCCTGGACCCCACTTTGAGAACCACTGGTGTAGCGTAGTTTTTCCAGTGAGCCAACATGCACGATATCATCACCCTGACACTTTGACCAGAATGGAACAGGGACTTCAAATATTTGTATTTATTTCTTTTTTTATTGAATACTTTATTAACAGTTTGCCATTAGTACAGAGGTATTATTTATAACAACAAAAAGCCCTAGGGGCTTGTTCCATTCTGGTCCTGTAAAGTATCATCGTTAAGACCTTTCCAATATGGCTGCTGCAGTGCATATAGAGCCTATTCAGCACTGGCTGTAGAGAGGCAGTCTATAGTTTCATGGCATACATTCATGGCATGGTGTGTAAGATCACAAGACAGGCCCTGGGCTACAATCCACAGGGAAAGAGAAAACAGGGTAGGCCAAGAAACACCTGGAGACTTCCACTCTCCAAGACCTAAAGAACATTGGAGTGAGCTGGCAGGAAGCAAAAGCCCTGGCCCAGAAGAGAGTGAGATGGAGAGCTCTGGTGGACGCCCTATGCCCCTCAACAGGGTAAAGAGGATTAAGTCAAGTCAAGTGTGTTCAGATGTCACCTGACTTTTGTCACGTTATCTTCACCCTTTGTCGAAGCCTACTGTTCTGTACAGTATGTTTCGTGTGCATGCTATTTTTTTTATGTAATACCGGTAAAATTATAACTGACTGTTGAATACACTTTTAATTATATCTGTTCAACAAACATGTGTTGTATGTATGTAGGTAGATTTGGTCTGTAGGCCTATTATACAACAGTTCCGACGAAGCAATCTGTTTGGTTGAAATAGCTTCCTATCCGTGCGAATAATGACCATTACCCACATGGGTCTCATCAAACAAAGAAATCAACTGTGCCTGGTCGCAAAATAGCTGCACGCTAGCTTTTATTGTTTCCATAGGCAATGCCCTGTAAGCGGCTATACGCTAGCAGTTTTCATGTGAAGTTCAGGGACATAGTGGCGAAATCTGGCATTAAAACATTTTAAATTTCAATCAAATATCATTACAATGAAATGAAGTTAATGTGTTTTTAAGGGCAACTGTTGTATAATCGCAATATTATACTTGAGGGTCGTGCCTTATCTTGGTTATTGGCACCTCAGCCCTCTTGGCTATACGGAACTCACCTGTCGGCTCGTTCCTGTAGCAAGGCTGGCGTGTCAATAACCACGATAATGCACACCCTCTTGTGTAATATTGCTTAATTATGTGCATAATCTTTTTTTTTTAACAAGTTATGCATTAGTTATCTGGTATCAACATGAGATGAGTGTTTTGCTCAGAAGCATTAGAATATTTGGATTTTTATCACATCCAGGTAGTACAAATGTTTTACAAAAAGTCAATATATATATAGAGCCCGGGCCTAGGCTCCTAAAGACAGCGCTTCATGACAAACTTTGCAGTATGTCACTCCCCGTCTCTCTCTCCTTGTTAACTGTCTGTCTCACAAAATGTCTCACAAAAAATGTTGATACTGCATAACACGTAACACAACTCAGCAACATATATACATGAATCTATATAGAAATGAAGTGACACTAATTCATGCAGTTGAAGATCTAAAAACAGGCAGCAGTGTCAACTCTTTGCTTGTTGAAAAGCTGATGCTGGAAAAATCATTATGGTAATACATTAATTGCTATGGAAGCATCTCCAGTGTGTAGACTTTTCCCCATTAATGTCCATGATGCCAAACAGGGCATATATTACTTATATACAGTACATTAAGATTGAATACCGGTAGTTCACTTGAACAAAGTGATCGGGATGAATTGAAGGTACACAACTTCACTCTCTGCTGGCCATTATGATTGGAGCCTGCAGTGCTATTTTGATATTACAAGACCAACTTGAAGTAACAAGGCATGCTGGTATTAGTTCACTAAAACATACTTCACTAAAACATACCGCTCTCACTGAGAAACACTTCGCACGCACATCGCGTTCAGACTCACACCTCTAAAATATCAATTCATGAAAAGGAATCATTGTCACCTAGCAGATTCATACATCTTGCCTTACAGGCCCGTCTGTCTGGGTGTCTTTTAAGTGCTATATTCACGAGTGGAGTGTTCTCCTCCCTCAGAGGTTAGGTCTCTTGTGATAGAAATATACATTATGGACTCAATATTGACAGCTGCTGTGACCCTATTTGACTTGTATGCAGCTTCACAACGCCTTGGGGGTAAATTGAGTTCATAAGTGTATATGTTACCGGATGTTTGGGTAACTCAGGACGTTCTATGTAAGAGCGCTTGTTTTGTCGTTCACCACACACCAATCACCACCAGGTGGCGACGACAGCCCATAGAGTTATAATACGACAGCCATTCACTAGTGAAGGCGCTGACGTCACTCGTTTGCGACTCTTTCTTTATTTACTAGCCTAGCCTAGCCTAGCCTAGCCATTAGCTCCATTGTAGTCACTTGGACAGGGCGTTTATCGTGGGCTTGCCCAGGCCGTAAGGCCTGGGCAAGCCCACGATAAATATAACGATTGCATTCACCACGGCTTCGTAACTCGCGCGGCGCTCCGCCGGCCGCGCGGCCCTGGCCCGCTCTTCACGGCCACTCGCACCTGCGGTGCTCGGGGGCGAAGAGCAGGACCAAGGTCCGCTGGCCTGCGCGCCGCTTGCAATGTCGTGGACAATCGAGCGGCTCCGTTCCGCCCCGTGCTGCACGACGAGTGCTCCGTTTCTCGACCGTCCTGTTTCTCTAACAAACCGTGACATATACACAGAAGGAAAACATTGCATTTGTTTTGCACTCCGTAGTTCCTATTTACGGAATTATCATGCAGCTCTCACCCAGATTGTGTCCAGATAATATTTCCTTTTGCTGGAGGTTCTTTTGAGTGTGCGCAAAAAGTTTCTTGTACTGTACATTGATGTGCAATCCAGTTGGCAATGTAGCCTCTATTAGTTCTATATTCCAGTATGCCAACACACCCAAAAAAGCAACATTTTGAACTTTCAGTAGGCAAGTAAATGCAGATGACTTTGCCCATGGCAGTGGTCTGAAAAGGCCATCAACAAGGGCTTGTTCACGAGGAGAGTTCGTGGTGCAGAGAACAGAGTGGATAGACAGGAATCAGGTGGGCAGGTTTTCAATGTTCATGGAGAGGTCAACTGGCAAAGTGTACAGCGCTGCTGCTGCTGCATAAGCATTCAAAAGACTTTAACTTATGATAAGTGCTCTTAGTGTAATATCTCAACCCGGACCCATGATGCAAGTTAAGTGTTTTTTAATGGACTCTGAGTTCATGGTAAGTCAAACAGATCTCGTAAAAAAAAAGAAGATGAAAAAAAAGAAGACCTATTTGCCTCACCATTTTGTGGGCAAATTGTTAAATTAAAGTCGGACCACTCTTCTCAAGTGATTTTTCTTCATTGAAGCTCCTAGCAGTAATGAGAATGACAGAGATGGAGAGACAGGAGTGACGTTTTAATGGGAATTGATCGCAGGCCAGCAGGGCATAGTTCCAAAGGCAAGGGTTTCAACTAGTGCTGTCTGTGCTACGCTACACTACATCTTGGCACTTCAGACGACCTCTCTCTTACAAGGTGATTATGTTTTTTTTTCTTCCCCACAGCATTTGCTCTTAAAACATTTTTTGTATTCCAAGAACTGTACCATCAACCATTTGTGTGAATTCAACTTAGCCATCTTGTTTCCTGTCTCTGGATCGTAACTCCCCCTGCCCCCATCCATGCCCCAACAGTGAACTGCATTTTATTTGTACTCTTAAATCTAATGTATTAAATGGCTCTCTCATTACACACACGGCTAGCATATATTTGTCTTTTGCTGACTCAGCTGGCAGAAGTGTGGGAGGAGTAGAGGAGATAGAAAGATTTGCCACGCAATTAATTATCAGTGTTTGTACATCATTAATTTTTATTAAAGCCAGCTGCAAGTGTGAGTGAGATGATTCTGTCCATGCTCCACTGGAAAGGATAAACATCATTAAACTCACAGATAGAAAAAAGAAAGGTAGATAGGCTACCTTTCTTTTTCCTTCCTTCTTTTTTTCCATAGGGGCAACTTATCCTTTTTTCTATCTGGACAGTGTGTGTACAACAAGGTGCAGTACAGCGTTCATAACTAGAAAACCATGAAGAAAAATGTTCGCCTACCTTATTTCACTGATGCTAAGCTAAGCTATGATGACTAAATATATTGACTAAATCAAATTGTAGATTTGGTCGACTAAAATGTTTTAATATTTAGTCAACTAAAACTAAACAAAAACTAACACATTTCAGATTACTAAAATATTATGACTAAAACTAAAATGGCATTTTATTGAAAAGAAATTGAGAATCAAATCAATCAGAAATTGCTGTCAAAATCAACAGTGGTGCAGTAACATCCCTGCTAGAAAAAACAGCACAAGACCAGCAGTAAGACCAGCACCAGCACAAACCAGCACATGTTGTGTTTTACTGCTGGTCTGTGCTGGTGCTGGTCTGTGCTGGTGCTGACCAGCAATATGACCAGCACCAGCACAAACCAGCACATGTTGTGTTTTACTGCTGGTCTGTGCTGGTACTGGTCTGTGCTGGTGCTGACCAGCAATAAGACCAGCACCAGCACAAACCAGCACATGTTGTGTTTTACTGCTGGTCTGTGCTGGTGCTGGTCTTATTGCTGGTCAGCACCTGGTCTTTTGACATTGTGAGTGGGATTCGAACTTACTACCTCTGGCGCTTCAGTCCTGCACTCATCCTCGGCACCACTGGAACCTGTTAGTTAAAATGGGTGTTTGTCCCTATTTGTATATGACCAGCTTAGACCAGCACAGACCAGCACAGACCAGCTTAGACCAGCAGTAAAACACAACATGTGCTGGTTTGTGCTGGTGCTGGTCTGTGCTGGTCTATGCTGGTTTATGCTGGTTCATGCTGGTCTGTGCTGGTGCTGGTCTATGCTGGACCAGCACCAGCACAGACCAGCAGTAAAACACAACATGTGCTGGTTTGTGCTGGTGCTGGTCTGTACTGGTCTGTGCTGGTCTATGCTGGTTTATGCTGGTTCATGCTGGTCTGTGCTGGTGCTGGTGCTGGTCTATGCTGGTCTGTGCTGGTGGACCAGCATGGGACCAGCACAGACCAGCATAGACCAGCACCAGCACAGACCAGCATGAACCAGCATAAACCAGCATAGACCAGCACAGACCAGCATGAAAATTGTGCTGGTCTGTGCTGGTTTTTCTAGCAGGGATTATGGAGGTGATGTCCTGTATTGATCAGCATATTTCTGAATTGAGATGTATGATGAGAGGAGACCCTTAATCTGACAGAGTGTGTCTCATGGATTCAGCATGGACAATCGATAACATGCTTGTCAAGCGGGTGATAAATATGGAATGTCGGAATCACCGTAAAATGTCTGGCTCATTAGCCAGCGGCTAATATGAAATGTAGTGAGTGTACGCATACGAGGCATAATGTACATACCGTGCATTAGTCAGCTAGATAAGCTGAGTATGCCTCGTCAAATGACCACAATCAGCTGTGTTCTCAGTGTCTATCAGTCTCCTGAAATAGGTTGAGCTCTGTAAATGTTAATGGACTGGGCCACAGGCCAGGGTATAGGGCCGTGTGTTGCGGGTTCAAGTCCCGATCCTGACAACCTTTGCTGTGTGTCATCCCCCCCATCTCTCTCCCCATTTCCTGTCAACCTACTGTATACCTATCAAGAGAGCCCCCCCCCCCCCAAAAAAAATAAAAATAAATACAAAATGTTACATTTAATCGTATCCTTTGTAAGCCATTGACTGCTAACATGCTGACAATACCTCACGTTTTACTCTTCTCATAAACTGTGTGGGAAGCTGCTGCTTTATAATGTGAGTGATGTTCTTTATAGTTTGCTGATGGTATCAATCGCGCAGCAGAGCAAGAATTCATTGCGGTGCGTCATCCTAGGGGATAGCCGAGATTAAACCTTTGAATAATTACATTGTACCTGGTTTATGAGAGATCAGCTAATCTGTGTTTTGTCACTACTGCATGCCACAAATGTCCTCTGTCAGAATCATCACTGTTGCATTTGCATTCACAGAGGCAATGATTGCAATTAAAGACAGCAAGGAAATTGCCACTTTCTTTCTCTATCTTCTATCCTCTCTCTCTCTCTCTCTCTCTCTCTCTCTCTCTCTCTCTCTCTCTCTCTCTCTCTCTAGTCTCTCTCTCTCTCTCTCATAATGATCCCCTCATGTTGGTGGATAGATCTGCCACAGATTAGTATCGGGACCAGGGTGACAGTGAAAATAAATAATGGTCATTAGAGCATGTTCAACCACAATACCAGCAAAGCAACTTGCTCGTTTTCCTCCCTATACAAGGCTTCACTGCTGCTTCGGTGCTTGGCGCCCTGGCTTTATTCCCCAATAAGATTTATAGATTAGTAAAAATAGGGCTGTGAAGAATGTCACCTGGCATACGGCCACTCCCTCACTCCCCCTCCCTTCCTTCCTTCCTTCCTTCCTTCCTTCCTTCCTTCCTTCCTTCCTTCCTTCCTTCCTAGCAATCTGTGTTTATTAGAGCCAGACCGATATAGCTGTCATTTATGTGATTAACTTCCCAGGTAGAGAAAAAAAAAGCCTGTTACAATTGTAAGTAGAATTGTATATGGATGTCAGGCCCTGTCATATCAGGCCCCTATCATGGCCCCTCTCACAGCACTGAATGGCAGGGCTGTCAGAGTCTCTGTCAGTGTCATTTTGTGTCTTTGTGTCTGTGTCTTTGTGAGTGGCTGTGTGTGTTGACTGTGAATCCTGGTCCAACAGTAGGGGATCTGGTGAGCCAGTTCTCTGTCCTTCGTTGGAAATCCCAGTTCTTGTCATTGCTCGCCCTGATGGATTCGGGGACAGATGAGAACTTCCTAGGTGCTGGTGTTGCTTCTCAGGTGGACATTACTATGAGCCATCAGTCACCTCTGCAGGTGGACTCCTCGCCCGAGTTACTCATTTTCAGACAACATGGTTTGCACAGCTCACAGGCAGTAGTAACACAGCAATGTCTCAAATTAATCGTCTGTCATTCATATTTATTCCCCAACCTTAAAATACGGAAAAAACAAAGTGTGTACGGGACACACATTTGTCAGTTCAATATAGGATACCATCTTTTAGTTTCCAAATACGGGACGATTCTGTATTTTTCATTACGGGTGATATTGTCATTGGGTATTCTACGTGATGACATCGTTATGCAACAACATCACAATGGTGTCATCAGAACCATGTTTAAAATGAATCATCAAATATATAATATGCCATTTAGTAACTTTTACCAATGGATCCAGCTGACTGTAGTGACTTCATTAACTATTTAGCAACAGTGCTGTCTGCGGTGTTGAGCGGGGATTACATTTTCTATATCGGAGATCAGCAGTAATCAGCTTCCTTGATTCAGCAGTAGTCGGCTTTGTGGATTTGTCAAACCTTACGTGACGTTTGTGCCACTGAAACACTATCACACATCATACATTATTGTTTTACAGAGCCAGACTCAACAAACACAATTGATCTAGGGTGTGAGAAATGCTCTGCTGGACGGTACATCTTAATGGAGCAGCAAAAGCATTCGGTTCTGCAGTTGTTGCATCTGAGGACAAGTTGTACACCTTTGGAGGATTCTGGGACAGCAACAGTGATCAGATTGAAGTGAAAGTTTTCCACACAGTGTCTTTACGTTGGAGGAAGTTGCCCCCAGTGACAAATGAAAGAGGAAGACGTCCCCTTGAGGTTCCTTCCAGTCGCTACGGCCACACAGCTGTGCTCATAGGAGATTACTGTTACATCTGGGGAGGGACGACTTACTGTAACCTCCTCTATGCATTTGATGTTGACACCCATAAATGGTTCAAGACCAGATGTTCAGGGACTGTCCCAGAGGGAAGGCACAACCACTCAGCCTGTGTCTTTGGGAAGGTCGTGTATATCCATGGAGGATACACCAAGGCCCAATGTACTAATGACATCTACAAGTTGGACACCACCGCAATGGTCTGGTCTTTAATTAACAACAGAGGAACACAAACACCGGTTTCATCAGGTCACTCTGCCACCATCATCGGGACAAAGATGTTTGTATGTGGGGGCTGTCGGGAACAGGACTACTTTAAGTACAACATCAGAGTGTTTGACATAAAGACCAGCTGCTGGCTGGGTACACCTTCACAGCTTCTTATAGAAGGACGCATGCTTCATTCAGCCTTTGCCTACAATGGAGAGCTGTACATATTTGGTGGCTGGTACGGAAAGAAGTACTTCAATGATCTGTGGAAATTCAATCCAGAGACCTCCTCCTGCAAGAAGGTAGAGCCCAATGGGAAAGGTCCATGTTCAGGGATGTCTGAGATGTGCTGTTGTATGGTGGGAGATCGTGTCATCCTCTTTGGAGGACGCAAAACACCTTATGACCTGTACATCTTGGACTTGAGTCCTAGTTTGAAGATGTTATGCAAGCTAGCAGTTATTCAGGACAGTTTGGAGCAGTCTGAACTCCCACATGACATTAGGTGGGAACAGACGGCTATGACTAAGAACAGCTATGAACTATAAAGAAAAGGAAGAATCTGGTGGTCACAGAAAGGATGGAGGAAGACATGTTTTTTTGCCAAGTCTATTGGCCAATGCCATCAAGGCCAGTGAACAAAGTGGCAGAACACACAAAAAGCATGAGAGTCCTGGCTAATGATAAGTCTGGATCCCAACAGAGGCAGCTGGTTCAGTTTGTAACAGCAGGACAAGCCAGTAAAGACTGCCCAAAATCTGACAGAACATCTGTGCTGGCTCCAGGCAATGACTGGTCGACAAACTCTTCCCCATTGACATCACAATCACCACACTGAGACCCGACATTGTCCTTTGGTCGACAACCGAGAAGCGACTTCTGTTAGTCGAGTTGACGGTCCCAATGTTAGGCCTGCTACTGCTCAACCAACTGCTTCCTGAGGGAAATTGGCTTCACGGCAGCAAAGGTAAAGAAGGTCCTTGGATCCAAGGATCTGAAGCGGAAAAGGGAGGTTTCTGTCTCTGACTGCGTAGGAAAGACAGGGAGGGGTTTGGGGAATCGAGATGCCACATACTAGTGTAAAATACCTGACTATAGAAATCCAGCAGCAAGGAACATCAGGGAGAAGTCTCAGACAGCTGCCCCACCATCCTGAGATGTTCTGGTGATTAAAGGGGCGAAATATCAGTGAAGGATGGATCCTAGCTGACAGAAGCGTCACGAGTGGTTCCAACACCATCCTGTCCTATTCAACCATCAGGTATTCGGCCAGGGTTCAGGGAGGAGGACTCCTCTGCCATGCAGAGACCAGGGTCGCTTTTTGGTGAGCAAGGGGTGAAACACCAGGGCAGGATGCCTCCCAGTTGAGAACCCTACAGCAGGTACTTATGCAGTCCGAGGCAAAGATGCTCTGCAGGTACCAACATCTGCTTGTCAACAACATTTTCTGGAAGATAAGTTGGAGTTCAGGGAAGACTGGAGGACTGTCAGGAAAGTCTGACTGGCAGTGGGGAAGACTGGGTGGGCTTGCTACAATAGTTACCCTTCCCACAGGCCAAGTTAGGACAACTCAAGCAAACTACGAACAAAGGAAAGAAAAGTAACAAACGGAAAAGATGAAGTAACAGATTCTCAGATCATGCACTTGAGGACGGACAAAGTAAACAAACTTCAGAGGTTCGAAAACACACCAAGGGATAAACAAGTGTCCCAGGGATGACCAAAGGCAAACCTTGCACTGCCCAAGCAGATGAGACAGGAAGAGAACAGAGCCAGGTTGAGCACCACAGCACTAATGAGCACACTATTGCAGATGGTAAAAATCCACCAGAACCCTGGAGACCCCAACAACCAAGGACAGAAGGAAAGAGAAGGAGCCTGGCAGGAAAACGAACATCATGAGGCCAAAGACAAAAGATTGAGTTCTGGAGTAAGTTGGACAATGACCTGGCATTCACTCGGCCCCGTACCTGGGAGAGTGGAGAGAAATCACTTACACCAGTGGAAAGATTTTCTAATTTTGCATTTTGTAGCTCTCCCCAAGTTACCAACTGCTCTGGAAACAGCTCAACCTCTTGGTAAAACATGTGTTCTGTCTCAATGGCATCTTTTTTAACATTGTCTCTGACTGAGGAGCATAGTTCACATCACAGGTTTGGAAGGCTTTCCGTCGTGCCCTTAGGGCTTCGGTCAGTTTAACATCTGGTTATCATCCTCAGTGAAAAGGACAAACGGAACGAGCTAATCAAGACCTGGAAGGAGAATTCTGATGTGTCGCTGTCCAGAACCCCTCCTCGTGCAGTACCAATCATGTGTGGGTTGAGTATGCCCACATCTTGTCCTGTGCAGCCACGGGGGTGCGGCCTCTCCATTTGAGAGGTCCTTAGGTTACCAACCACCACTGTTTCCTGCTGCAGGAAAATGATATCTCTGTACCTTCTGTCCAGGCTCAAATGCGGCGCTGTCGCAAGGTGAGAAAGATGCTTGTCGGTAAGAGGTGCTGGTGAGCAACATGGGTGCTGTCACCCTTCCTGTTCACCCTTTACAATTCTGAGGTGAATTCTGTCACCTACAGAAGTTCTCAGATGACTCCGCGGTGGTCAGCCATATCTCAGGCGACAACACGATTTAGCATGACGGTGTGTGGAGGGACTTTGCACAGTGTGCAGAGGAAGGCGGGCTCTGTCATTGGGTCACCTTTGCAGGGGGTGGAGGGGATGGCCAGGGTGCAAACAACAAAAAGCTGGATAACATCAAGAATAACTCCTCCCATCCCCTCCGCCTAGAGATAATTGGGTCATAGTTGGGGCGGAGGTGTGAAAGACTGGGAATGTCCTTTGTGCCGGTTGCCCTGAAGATATACAATGAGACACATAATGGTCACTTGGCCTGGATAACCGTAACTTAACTTATCATAACTCAGCACTCAGGTTTGTTGTACGCCCATTTGGCTTTGTCTGGTACAAAGCATCCCAGACAAAGCGTCCCGAAGCGTGGCCTACATCTGGCCTACATCTTGGAACAAAGCACTCAAAGTTTGTTGTATGCCCAGGGTCACATTGGCCAAGCTTTGCGGGGCGCTTAATGAAATTAACTCACTTAGGCACACTAGGTGTAATTTTTTTGATTGGCACTGCACTGATAAGTAGTATTATATTGTAAATGTATTATAAGTATTATTAACAGTGAGACACTTATGAAGCACTGCTGCGCTGGGTATGTATGTATGTATGTATGTATGTATGTATGTATGTATGTATGTATGTATGTATGTATGTATGTATGTCTGTGTGTGTCCTCTCTTGTTTAAGGGACCCAATCAGGGACCAGCATCTTGGCAAAGTCATCATTAACAGGCAATGAGGGACCAGTATTCCTGGTGATGCCAGTGGTGATGCCAGTGGTGAGCGCACCTCATGACGTCTCTACTTCAATCCCAAAGAGGATTTAGACTAGCAGTTGTACCAGGTAGTCTCAGCATTTAGAACAGCACTTGTACTAGACATTAGTCATAATGTATATTGTTTTTGCTGTACACAACTGTACTTTTTTCTTTTTCATACTCTTACCTATAACTATGTAACCTTAACTGCTGTGCGGCCAAAAGCTTTCAAAGATGGCAGATCTACAAGCTCTAAACAAGAGAATACCAGCACTCACGGATCTGTCAGATTTAAGGCACTTTTATTTAAGTATATAAGTTGGCGTGGCACGCTGCAGACAACGTACGCGTTTCGGCGTAAAGCCTTCTTCAGCGTTGTATAAAACAGTCACCGGAAAGTGTCACTTTTTATAGAGTCCGCAGTAAAGACACTTCCTCTGTCTGTGTAGACGCTCCCAACCTTAGAACAAATTATAAGGGAAGTCATAAAGCAAATTCATACAGCTCAAAATTCCATTCATTATACATAGAGTATCAGTAAATCCATAGAATATCAATTACATTAATTATACATAGAGTATCATAGTAATTCCATAGAATATCAGAGTATCTAAAAAAGAAAAAATGAATAATAATGTAGTGTGCTGCTGCTGGAGGAAAAAACTAATAAAAAGGAAGAATTCATTATTAAAAGGTTAAGTCAACCTGAACCATCATAATATAAGCCTTAAGAGCAAGAAAATAAAGCATGTCTTATTCAATCTTTAAGGGTTGTCAATTGCTCTACACTTCAAGATACAAGGACACAAAAGCCTTTAAAGATATACAAATTCAAAGCCTCGTCAAAATTCATATATTATTGAAATAGCACATCCTAGTTTAGAAAAAACTCATATACGGTACATCTCAAAAAGCAATAAATAGGCTAAATACAGGAAAATACATTTAAAGGTCTATAATAGGCTATTAGTGTCTTTTTTCGCGATATAGTTCTTTGTTAAGTCTTTCTTCAGCATAGAGCCAATGCTTGGATATTGGAGAGTTCATTCTTAGTGTAATTCATGTCAATGTCATCACCAGACAGTAATGACAGTAATCTCTCTGGATCAGGAGTCGTCGCGTCTGTGATTTTGTAGATCCCCTGGTCCGTCTTGGTGAAACTGCAGCGCACCGTACCACGGGAGGTGCGTCACTTGGGTCAAGAACATCTTTACATAGAGGAAGCAAGCACGACTCCATTTCTCTTCTCTTCTTTGAGCAATGTTACTGGGTGCACGGTCGGGAACGTAACTTTAAACAAGAGAATACCAGCACTCACGGATCTGTCAGATTTAAGGCACTTTTATTTAAGTATATATAAGTTGGCGTGGCACGCCGCAGAGCAAACAACGTATGCGTTTCGGCGTAAAGCCTTCTTCAGCGTTGTATAAAACAGTCACCGGAAAGTGTCACTTTTTATAGAGTCCGCAGTAAAGACACTTCCCCTGCCTGTGTAGACGCTCCCAACCTCAGACCAACTTATACCCAAGTGCAGTCATAAAGCAAATTCATACAGATCAAAAATGAATGTAATTGATATTCTATGGATTTACTGATACTCTATGTATAATGAATGGAATTCATTATACCTAGGATTTAGATTGCTTTTTGAGATGTACCGTATATGAGTGTTTTCTAAATATACTAGGATGTGCTATTTCAATAATATATATGTTACAGTCAGTTTGGGTAACTCAGTTAGATTGGGGTAAGAGCGCTCGTTTTGTAGTTCACCACACACCCCTAACACCACCTGGATCAATTCACTTTGATAGTCTCTTATCAGTGCACCTGTGTAATTCTGCGTATTCACCATGAGATGGCGACAACAGCCATTCACTTGTGTAGTTGCTGACGTCACTCGTTTGCGACCACTCTTTCTTTTTTTATCTACTAGCCTTGCTCAGCTGTGTTTAGCCATTAGCTTACTATGCCTAACTCTAACCCTAACCCTAACCTTAACCTCAGTAAAACTATGCATAACCCTAACCCTAACCCTAACCTCCGTGGGGTGAGGCTTTATCATTCCTGCCGACGCTACTGTACGTTGTCGTTGTTGTGGATCAAAGCGACCGCTTGTTCCGCCCCGTGCCGCACGACGAGCGCTCCTGTTCTCAGTGTCACTGAAACAAAAAAAAACTGTGACATATATTTTGACAAGGCTTTGAATTTGTATATCTTTAAAGGCTTTTGTGTCCTAGTGTCTTGAAGTGTAGAGCAATTGACAACCCTTAAAGAGAGGGGTGGACGTGAATAACATTGAATCTCCTTCGAGATGTGAGTCCCTATGATAAGACAAGCTTTATTTTCTTGTTCTTTAGGCTGATGGTTCAGATTGCCTTAACCTTTTTAGAATGAATTCTTCCTTTTTATTAGTTTTTTCCTTCAGCAGCAGCACACTACATTATTATTCCTTTTTTCTTTTTTAGATAAATTACTTGTCAAACTAAGTCCCGAAACTTACCTTTCCTTTTTAAGGACTCGACCAGATGGGCCTTAGTGTAGTTTGTATAGAACTCTAGTACTTGTTTCATTAAGTGTACCTTTGGATGTTCACAAAGTACTCTGATATTCTATGGAATTACTATGATACTCTATGTATAATTAATGTAATTGATATTCTATGGATTTACTGATGTATAATTAATGGAATTTTGAGCTGTATGAATTTGCTTTATGACTGCACTTGGGTATAAGTTGGTCTGAGGTTGGGAGCGTCTACACAGACAGGGGAAGTGTCTTTAATGCGGACTCTATAAAAAGTGACACTTTCCGGTGACTATTTTATACAACGCTGAAGAAGGCTTTACGCCGAAACGCGTACGCTGTTTGCTCTGCGGCGTGCCACGCCAACTTATATATACTTAAATAAAAGTGCCTTAAATCTGACAGATCCGTGAGTGCTGGTATTCTCTTGTTTAAAGTTACGGTCCCGACCGTGCACCCGGTAAAATTGCTCAAAGAAGAGAAGAGAAATGGAGTCGTGCTTGCTTCCTCTATGTAAAGATGTACAAGCTCACAAGCCTGTACATTTCTAGTGTATTCTTCAAATAGATTTTTTTTATAAATATCAGTCAAAACTTTGATAATCAGTGGTCTCGGACTCTCCAAAATTCAACATTCTAGCCTTGGTCGGGCTCTAGTGTTTATGGTTCTATGGAACAGAGGTAATTTCAGTTAATTTCTGAGATGGCTCTCCGAAGAGGTCATATATGAGGATGTTTCTGGTTGATGGGTTATTATCGTGTTTTTGTAAAAAAAAAAAAAAAAAAAAAAAAAAAAAGGAAAAGAGAAGCAGCATTTGGCAGAAGATGTTCTGTAATTGTAGATTCTGCTAACATATTCACAAAGATTAGTCATTATGCCCACCACAAAATAATAGCTTATACAGTACCATGAGAAAAACTAAAAAATCTCCATTGAGAATGACAGCCTGTTTCCATGGCACACAAGGACATTCTACGATATCTGCCAAATTAGTCATTGTTAATATACTGACAATGACAGCCTGTATTTTGGAAATAGTCTGACACGCTTCAGAAAAGCTTTCCTCAAATAAGTTGCTGTAGGCTTTTTCCTCCCCTTCAGACTTTTCTTACTTAGCTCTATGCGGCAGTTGCCATGGGAGTAATTGTTTGCTTAATTTGTGGCTTGAAAAGTACAAGCTGTATTTCCACAGCACAACATAGGCCATGTGCACAGTGCTCCAATCACATACTGACTGACCCAAGAGAGCAAAACAAGGACGAATGACTCCCACAACAACTCTGGTGTCCCTGCCACAAGAAGGCAGTTCCCTTTGACTAGATGGAAAGCTGGGGGATGAAAATATATTAACTAAATTAATTGACACTCACTAAAATAAATAAATAAATAAAAACAACAAGGGAGGGATAGATGTACGCATGGCTTCCTGTGGGTGCTTTGAAAAAACAAGGAGGAGAAAAACTAATTTTCTTTCCAATTATATATCAGGCTATTGTTCCAAGGACATGCTTGCATGACATTGGAAGCTTGGGACACACTGCCACAAACAAAAGTTCACCCAGCACTGACAATATACCGTGAGCATCGTTGAGTGAACTAAATAGCCACTTGTCTGTTTGCAGTGTACATCAGAAATCAAAGACACTTTATGTGGCAAGTAGGCTACAATGAATTAAGATACATGAATTGGCCAATGCTGGAACAGACAACATTACACAGGCATTAAGAGCAGGGAGAGACACTTTGTGTTGTTCCGTAGGCTATATACACAGTACAGAACACATTATCCGAATATAAATCATTATAATCTAAGGCAGCATATAGCTCACTGCTTAGCAGAAATGGAAATTACACAAATGTAATATGTAGTTTAAGTCTTTAAAGGGGCCCCACCATGCTTTTCAAAATATATATTTTATATAAATATTGGTCCATAATACAGTTTTATACAGGTTTTAGCCTTAACAACCACTCGGATATTTAAATTTCATGTTCTGTCTGTCTCTAATTCCAAGCCATTTCAGATGCAATATCAAAATGCCCTTTGTTGGCAACGGGGCGCTGTCTTTGGGCAAAAATTGGAATGATATAGAGAAGACTAGCATGGTACCACGATGTGAACCATGTAGAGTCAATCCAATTCAAGCCAATTTTAGCACCACTTTACCTCATGTTTCCACCTCATATATATAGTCTCAATAGAATATAGCCTCCCAAAAAGTACCGCCCCCTGAAAGTACCGGGGCCATACTGACTTTGATAAAGTGAGTGAAGGGCCACGCATTGGACTATTGGATTGAAAGTTAAATAGTGCTGATTAAAACTGCATGAATTTGATAGACACGACAGACTACTTTACAATAGGGTCAAATATCTTTATTTAAATTTTTACAGCTGTATCTCTCACATTATCAAATATTATTCCCTATTTTGTGCGGCATCATATGCCTTATAACTAATTGTATTATTTTTGAGCGGCGCAAACTGCTCCTATGTTTCACATGTATTTTTGATACTATCATACATAAACATGAAACATGTCCATCTGTCTACATTTCCCAAAATGGATCTATTTCATTTTGGAACATTTGTGCATCCAGTCTGACCAGAAGGTGGGATTAAACCCTAGAATGTGAAGATTGATATGTTAGCGGAGACAATCTCAATTCTCTGTCTCTCTGAATCCCTCCATGTCTCCCAAGGTCTGCGTGACTCCTCGAGCCCAACTTGAAGAGGCTTGGGTGGCCCCTCATTAAGCACATTCTGGATTACAGCTCCTAGCTAAGCCTATTTCCAACGACATGCTAGCGCATTGTAATGAGCCTCTCCTCGTGCTGCATGTGCAAACACCACTCCATCTTCCTCTTTAATCACCGAGGAGAAGATAGGGCTCCTCCTCAAGCCCACGGCAGGAGCGACAGGGAAAAGGGGGAAAGGGGGCTGGCGGGGATTTGCAAGTTCCTCCATCCTCTGATGACACATAATCTCTTTGGGAGATGAGTGTTCTTTCTCGGAGCTCTGATTGACATGTCCTCACATTATTATGGCACAGAGAGGCGAGAGCACTGCAACAGCACGAAGCGGTGAGTGGGAGAGACGCCTCAGCTGTAGGGGGGGCGAGACAAAGATGGTGTCAGAGAGAGAGGAGAGAGAGAAAAAGAGACAGAGAGGGACACACACACACACACACACACACACACACACACACACACACACACACACACACACACACACAGAGAGTACAGAGTACAGAGTACAGAGTACAGAGAGAATCTGGCCAGCTGTCTGGGGTCACTCTGCTGGCCGTGTTGCATGCAGATCCTCTCTGCATGTCCGACAGCTTAGAGGCAGATGTAGAGCATATGGTTCCGTTTATTCTGTCCGCTACTGTTGTCTTATTTGGATGTTGCTCCATGTGACATTCACCTAATGTCTCTCTGCTCTCTCTCTCTCTGCACTTATTACTTGTCTTAAAGCTCTCATAACGCATCAGAATGTGAACAATGCACAAGAGTGTTGGGGGGAAATGGAAGAAATACATTCTATAATTATGATTATATAAAATGTTCTACTGTACAGCAGATGTTGGTGGGGCGTATATGTGGGTTGCTGCCATGAAAGCACAGTATATGATATCTCTCATTTTTATTTCATGGTTGAATGTCAAAAACACTGAGATCAGACAGGATATAGAATAGCCCTTCACTTCTGGGATTCCACTACAGCAGAAACACCGCTTTGAAATTCCTCTGTATTTCTCCTTGGGCTCTTCCTGACATCTGGACTTTTTTGACACTGACTAAACCTGAAACAAAACCATCCTGCCTGACTTGGTTTGTTTTACAGGGGCCTGGCTCAGGACCTAAGATGAGCAGAACATGCTTGACTTCTGAGGTGGGCTCCGAGGCAAGCACCTGCTATGGGTATTTATTGTGATGGCGGACCTGTTGCCCTGTCTCCGGGAGGCGGAAGGAGGAAAAATCCGCGGCAGCAGAGACTGATGTCTGAATACAGTATGTACAGCGATAAGCAAAAAGGATCTTTCGCACTCAAGTTGCCCTGTCAGCCCCCGTGGATAGTTTATCCAGATGGCAGGGCCATACTGTACCCGAACTGCCACGCTCGTATTTCATTGTGCTGATACATCTGTGGTGATGCAAGGTGATGTCCCCATAACTCTGGCCTCACTGGCACAATGTTTGGTGGAATAATTCAGGGTGCCATAAATATAAGGATGGGGGAGGTAGGGGAGGGGGTAGTTATGGCATTTTTATTAAAACACTAAATCCAAGTCGTGGCGAATAAAAGTGTAGGGTGGAAATGAAAGAAAATAAGACAAAGTAAGAAAGGGGTGGAGAGAGAGAGAGAGAGAGAGAGAGAGAGAGAGAGAGAGAGAGAAAGAGAGAATGTGCTTATTGCCACTGCTGGTTGACCGTGACTTTCCGTGGGTTCATTTACAGCTTGTTATGATACAGCTGAGGTGTGTGTGTGTGTGTGTGTGTGTGTGTGTGTGTGTGTGTGTGTGTGTGTGTGCGTGTGCGTGTGCGTGTGTGTGTAGGTGTAATATAATCTGTCTTTCAAACAGGGGATGACATGTGAAGGAGGGCGGTAGAGAGTGAACACAAACAGATACGCTGCATGGCTGGCTGGTGGCTGTATTATATTCTACACATGGGGCTCCCGTGATGGATTGACGCCAACTGGGCAGAGGCAGTCCTGAATCAATTAAGGTGAGTTCATGAAATTGAGCAGAGGTACAAACCTGGGGGCTGCTTTTCTTTTTCTTTACGGGTAATTGGATCAAACCCACATAGACCCCCGAACCCCTAAACCCGTTGACTGGTAATGGATTGTAATTATGTTACTTTTTGCGGCAACAGAAAATAATGTGGCGCTCCAGAGGTTACCGTACGTATCATGAATATCAACTGCGAGGACAAGCGCTGTTACTACTTAAACTTACTTTGTCATATCACGACAAATAGCAAAACATTGCACATCTATAAGCTCTATATTTGTTGTTTAGTTATTTGGACGGACAATTGAAAGTAGTTAGGAGACACAAAAGTATTCCCGCTGTGATGAGCTTGAAGAATATTGTGATCCGACGAGAAAGTGTGACAGTCTCAGAGGTAGCGGAATCCGATAATTCCCTCCTCGTCCCCCTCCTTTTCTGTCCCCTCCGCCCCACAATTAGAAGATAACATTTTGATTGACATTTATCAAGGTTACTGGTTAATTGCCACTCTCCCCTCACCTTTAATTATGTCGGCGAGTATGCTCATCCTTATTTACTCAGGGCCCCCGATCGGTCAGACAACAATTCTCATGCAAATCTGGTCACAATTATCTTCCCCATCAACAAGGGGAAGCAGAATGGCTTGTTTGTGCCTAACGACATTGTTGTGATATCAAGCGTGTCGTTAAGTCCTTCCCGGCAATCAACAGCCTTTGCCCTATATGTCGAGCTCCATTGAATAAAACTCCTTTAACCTCGACCTTGTATGCACACATGTGTTAGTAGGGGAAATCACCCGTACAATACATGCACAAATACCTAAAGAGGTGGTGCCATATTTTGAACTTTTTCTGTATTGTATGTGTCAATGCAATTAACATTACTCTAATATACTCCCAGGTGTGGTTATAATATGCAAATATGTCTTCCCTGTATATTTATGGTTACTTCCTGAAAGCTGAAAGCCTCTGAGTCAAAAGGCCCAATTGAAATACACTGCTTTTTATGACATCTTTTTCCCCATTGATGTCAACAGCTGTGGGTGTGGTTAATTTCAGCTGGGTCACCACCCACCTGAAAACCAGGTATACTTAATGAACAGGTGGGTGTGGCCACATAAAAACATAATTTGAACACTTTCTGTACACTTTTCTGAAAAAGAAAAGAAAAATCTTCCTCCAAGTATAATCATCTATCTATAAATGCGAGAAGTCTCTGCGTGCGTGTGTGTGTGTTTGTAATCCGCGTATCTCGAGAACCGTTCGTCCCACCGGCTTCAGATTCGGCACGCGCGTTCCCCGCCGCGGCACGGAGTGCAGTGCCGGGTCTCGACCCGACCCGACGCGCGGTTTTCCCGAACCGGCGCGAAACGTTCGGAATCTCCTTATGCGGGGTTGATTGTTGACATCAGGCTGTTTCTGAGGAAATCGGCGAAAGCTCTGACTCATTGTGACATCACTTCATAAAAGGCTCTGACATCACGTACGCCACATGAGTCAACAAAAAATATCTGTGAGTGTGTATGTATGTAGGTAATCCGCGTATCTCGAGAACCGTTCGTCCCACGGGCACGCGCGTTCTCCATAGACAGATATCTCCATATATGGGCATAAAATGGACCCAGAAGTGCAGTGCCGGGTCTCGACCCGACCCGACGCGCGGTTTTCCCGAACCGGCGCGAAACGTTCGGAATCTCCTTATGCGGGGTTGATTGTTGACATCAGGCTGTTTCTGAGGAAATCGGCGAAAGCTCTGACTCATTGTGACATCACTTCATAAAAGGCTCTGACATCACGTACGCCACATGAGTCAACAAAAAATATCTGTGAGTGTGTATGTATGTGTAGGTAATCCGCGTATCTCGAGAACCGTTCGTCCCACGGGCACGCGCGTTCTCCATAGACAGATATCTCCATATATGGGCATAAAATGGACCCAGAACTATAACTGCAGTGATCTCCATATATCCATATATGGGCATAAAATGGACGCAGATAGCCAGATATCTCCATATATGGACATAAATGGACAGAGGCAAACAGATGGTCAAAGATCTCCATATATGGGCATAAAATGGACGCAGACAGACAGATACAGATATCTCCATATATGGGCATAAATGGACACAGGCAAACAGATGTTCAAAACGGGTCCTATGACAACAGGTATAATGAGGTTTGCATTAAAGGGGGAACCGGCACTGTGTCTGCAACACAGTTGGAGGCACAGACAGATACTCCATATATGGGCATAAAATGGACGCAGATAGACAGATATCTCCATATATGGGCATAAAATGGACCCAGAACTATAACTGCAGTGATCTCCATATGGACATAAAATGGACGCCGGCCGACAGACAGACAGACAGATACAGATATCTCCATATATGGGCATAAATGGACACAGGCAAACAGATGTTCAAAACGGGTCCTATGACAACAGGTATAATGAGGTTTGCATTAAAGGGGGAACCGGCACTGTGTCTGCAACACAGTTGGAGGCACAGACAGATACTCCATATATGGGCATAAAATGGACGCAGATAGACAGATATCTCCATATATGGGCATAAAATGGACCCAGAACTATAACTGCAGTGATCTCCATATATGGACATAAAATGGACGCCGACAGACAGACAGACAGACAGACAGATTGGAGGCACAGACAGATACTCCATATATGGGCATAAAATGGACGCAGATAGACAGATATCTCCATATATGGGCATAAAATGGACCCAGAACTATAACTGCAGTGATCTCCATATATGGACATAAAATGGACGCCGACAGACAGACAGACAGACAGATACAGATATCTCCATATATGGGCATAAATGGACACAGGCAAACAGATGTTCAAAACGGGTCCTATGACAACAGGTATAATGAGGTTTGCATTAAAGGGGGAACCGGCACTGTGTCTGCAACACAGTTGGAGGCACAGACAGATACTCCATATATGGGCATAAAATGGACGCAGATAGACAGATATCTCCATATATGGGCATAAAATGGACCCAGAACTATAACTGCAGTGATCTCCATATATGGACATAAAATGGACGCCGACAGACAGACAGACAGACAGACAGACAGATACAGATATCTCCATATATGGGCATAAATGGACACAGGCAAACAGATGTTCAAAACGGGTCCTATGACAACAGGTATAATGAGGTTTGCATTAAAGGGGGAACCGGCACTGTGTCTGCAACACAGTTGGAGGCACAGACAGATACTCCATATATGGGCATAAAATGGACGCAGATAGACAGATATCTCCATATATGCATGGGCATAAAATGGACCCAGAACTATAACTGCAGTGATCTCCATATATGGACATAAAATGGACGCCGACAGACAGACAGACAGATACAAATATCTCCATATATGGGCATAAATGGACACAGGCAGACAGATGGTCAAAACGGGTCCTATGACCAGGTAAAAAACAGGTATAATGGGGTTTGCATTAAAGGGCGGGGCATTCATTCCCTATTTACATTGTTCCGAGTTGGCCAGGTCGCCGACTAGACGCTGGGCCGCCCGAAGGGCGGCCCAGCTTCTAGTAATACCTGATGATAGTGTTTTAAGGGGGGGTGGGGGTGGGGGGGGGGGGGGGGGATCACATCACCCTGTCACACAGATTTATGTGTATATAATGTTTATCAAAATATCTAGCATGTTTTCTGGGTGAGGGCACTGATAGAAGCCAGGGGTTGACATGCTTATGCTGAATGACATGCTGTATCGTGCTTGGGGATTATATTAGCCTGGTTAATAAACCAGACCGCACAACACCACTCCGTGGTGTAGTGTACGGTCTGGAGCCTCACAATTGAGAATCCATTTCCACCAGCCACCAGAAAGGGTTAGCCAATCAGGGCTGTAGGCTGTGTGGATACAAAAACATTCCCCCCTCCCCTCTATGACAGGCATCAAACGTAGTTTTCTTTGATGTTTCATTGATTAGAGAGAACACTAACGTGGTCACAGTCATCAAACAGGTAGTTGTCTTTGATGCTTTCATTGACACTAAAGAGGTCTTGACACAATCAATTACCTTAGTGTGCAACCCCTTTGAAGTTCAAAGGGAGCAGTTAAGAGCTCACCAGGCTTTAGCCCGCCCCCAAGAAATGGAATCTCTCCCTGCAATCCCAGACTCTCTTCCCAAAACGAAGTGTGTGATAGAGGCTGGCAACGCCAGGCAAGGATTATATGGCAGATGACCAATCAGCACAAGCTAAAGCTGTATCTTCTTCAGCGGTTATACAGCAGCTGACCAATCAACGCAGCTAAAGTGCCACCATGGGCTGAACTGGCACCAATGGGAGGCACCTCTACAGAGAGAACTCAGCACATCAAACATAGGCCACACTATGGTAGAATTCACAGCTGGGAAGACGTAACCAGTTAAACCCTATCCTACTTGATCAAACACTGGGGTCACACTAGGCCCACTCTTTTTCCCCTCTACGCTATAGCAACCTCAGGCACGGGTGCCAACATTGGCACATAAGTGTGAGAGAGGTTTTTTCTTTTTAAATTAAATATTCAAAAAGAAGTTGAGTAAGTTAAATAAAGTCCACTTACATCTATATGCAAATTACATCCTGCACATAATTCTACATTCATTCAAACTGATAACTTTGACTGGGGAGGGAGTCTGGGAGATGGGTTATTGGTGATAGGTGAGTTTAATTATCAGTAGGCCTACATCCTGATGTAAAAGAATATATTTCTAAAGAAGAAGAAGAAGAACAAAAATATAGGTTGTTATTTATAGCCTGTCAAAATCAGTTGGAAATATGACATTTTGATGTGGTGTCATAATTAAACTTCATGCTGATATAGCACACTAAGTATCAAGAAAATGAAAAAAAATTGCATTCTACCACTTTTTCTAGTCAGATGTTCAAATACTGGATTCTGATTGGTTTAAAACAGTGGTAAATAGGCCAACAACCTTGAGTTGGCTCATGGACCCCGCCCACTGAAACAATTAATGATTGTAACTAAAGATCCTTGCAAGTTACACCTGTGTTTTCTTTCATTTATGTATGCAGGGTTGTTTGCCACTCGCCTGTGGCTCGTGGCACAACCCTGGTACAGTGGTAAATCAGCCAACAACCCACTCCCTCTCATGGTAAATGGCTTACCTTCATTTCAAAAAGGTTGCAGACCAAGACCCCTGGCCTGAACTACATCTTCCCAGATGAGCTTGTAGATATATAGAGATATATATATATAGATATATATTTGCACAGAATATTTGCCACAGATCACTGACGCTATAGGTTCCATGTGGTTACGTTGATCCAGGCACAAAGTATCCAAACACAGCGTGGAAAACGGCAACCTTCGATGGTTGAGCCCAAGATGGCTGTGGCATAATGAGCCCGGCAGCCACCAGGCAGCACTGTGCTGTGTTTTCATTCACCCCCCTCCCCACACCATCAGGGAATGCTAATCTATGTTAATCTATTTATGAATTTATTGTTGATCAAATGCTGTTTACTAATTGTCTTTGTGAATAAATAAGGACGTGATGAATTATCATCCGGTATTATCGTTACCCCCATATTATCCACTGTTGGGCAGGCTGCATCAGATGCATAATCATACGCCAGCGTTTGGTTGTATTAGCCTATACATATTCAAATAAGCTCCTTAATCACAGCAAACCATAAAACATCTTTGGCAGTGTAATTTACACAGTATTTGCTACTATTCTTTTCTTTTTTGTTCTCTCCTCTCTCATCATTTCCATATCTGTCCTTTTTTAGGGTCCCCTATTACTACATAGCAGGCATTGCTGCCTGAGGAAGAACTCTAGTAACTCTAGTTAGTTGTTTATCACATACCCACAACATTCTTTATTCACAACGACAACAGGAAAGTAGCATTTAATCAGCATTCACATAATAAACATATTAACATAATGTCAATGCGGAACCGGTAATCAACATGGTAGTCCCGCTGGGAGTTCCTAGCAGTGCTAGGGAACTGGACGAGAACGGTACGTGCTGACAGGGCTCACCCTTGTTGGTACACAGGCAGTAACTCTGTGAACCGTTGAAGGTCACAAGCTGTTTTCGTTCCTTTGGTGGAAAATACTTGAGTAAAAGTACTTGAGTAATTACTAAAGAGTAGTTTTTCTGAGGATCTGTTCTTTTAAAGTCATTTTTTTTAAATGCTCTATACTTTTACTCTTACTTTGAGTAATTTAAATAGTAAAAATACTTGTACTTCGTTACTTTCCATTTGGACAACGAGTAAGAGTAATTTAAATTCAGTAAATAAGTAAAGTAAATTCAGGTTTTTGACATACTGTAGCTATGAAAGCAATATGGGACTGCTGGTTTCCAGCAGGTGGCAGTAGTGCAGGATTATGGTTGCAAGCTGCCCTTAAAACCAAGGGAGGAGAAGAAGAAGAAGAAGCTCCAGCAGAAACAAACAAGGCAATGAATATGAATCTGAATCTGACAATGATTCTCCTGATATTGTGGAACTTCCTGACAGTGGAGCTAGTATAGCTCATCTGACAAAGAAGAAGGAGAAAGACCAAGACAGGAGATTCTGACTAATGGGATGTAGGAACAATGAGATTTCAGACCAATGCCATGGCACCATATTTATTATCTCTGGGACCCCAATCAACACTGTAATGGTTCCATTTGTACAATCTCAAGGGGAACACACACTGGACGCGGAGGCGGTGCGGAAGCGGCGCGTAAAAAAATACGGCCCGCTATTTTCAATGAACTAACCCACACCGGCGGCGTCAGACGCGGGTCTGCCGCCTCGCCTGCCGCGCCGATACGCCGCTGTTCTATTTTTCCAGCATTGCCGCACGGTGAATGGTTCTCCCCACTGGGGGAAATGGATGTGCTGTGTGGCAGTGCGCCGCATCCAGTTGGGGTTGCCGCTCGGCACCTCGCGTGCGCCGATAGCGCGACGCAATGCTGCGCAGCGGCCCGCGTCCAGTGTGTGCTCCCCTTCAGAGTTACAGACCTGTAACGGCCCATTTGGACACCCGGTGGTCCCCGGACCCTATGTTGACAACCAATGCTCTCGCTCCTTATCACTCCCCCTCCTCACCTCAGGGGTATGTCATTACCACCTGTTTTAAAGTCTGCCACAGAAACTAAAAGCCTCCTGCACAGCAGGCTCAATAACATGGTTTGGTAACATTTCACTCAAAATGAGCAGTAGCTACAAGCTGTAGCTACAAGTGATACTAATTAAAGTTCTGTTCAATTCAGGACAAACAGAGTCAGGGTGCTGCTATTGTGCACGTACGGCTCACTGCAAAGGCTCTGTTACTCAAAATGGAACAAAACCTTAATTAGTAGGATATCATTGGTAACACCTGTGTTTACCCAAATACATAAAAAGTCTACTCATACAGTATGCTGTGCTGTTCATCATGCAATGCATAACTGTAACCCCTTTAGAAGTTGAGCTGTAGTATTTCATTGCATTGGTAAACACTGTTTTAATGCACAATTTTGAAAATAAACAATAGTAATACAAGAAATATTCAATACACTATATTCAAATGAAGTAGCATGACAGGCATGGGAATGAAAGTAAAAAGTGAAATAATACAGTAATCAGTTTAGCCTACTTTTCGAAAAGTAAAGCCCTGCTTCATCATACAAGACTGTCGCATAAAACTAGTGAAAATAGAAGATCTACAAGCACACCAAGCCTCGAGATGCGAGGCTTGGTGTGCTAAAAAAAGGAAGGTTTTGGACATACAAGGTTTCCACTCCGACAACAACAAGTCGACGATATACAGTTATACATACTGTACAGTTGCATACAAAGAACAGGAGGACCAATAATTTTCCTTTCTACAGTATGCCAAGTGCTCGCAGAGCTGGAAAGAATCGCATCTATGTTTCTAGAACAAAATGCATCATTGGTGGAGGGAACATTTTCTGCTGCTGTGCTAATTAGTGAAAAACAAAGTCACAATTGT